>NC_136717.1:21187723-21710223 GCF_936440315.1 Barbus barbus
TCCTTGCAAGTTGCACCCCAAAGTGCGGATTTTCTTTTTTTTTTTTTTTCAAATCACTAAAAACATGAGTCAGACACAAATAAAATAAGATGAAATTCTAAATCTCATTCCAACAATTCATAGATTAAAACTTGGAGAGTCAAGAAGCTGCTACTGAACATCCCTTTTAGTTTTTTTCAAATAAGAGAGAAAGTCATACAGGTTTGGAATGACATGAGGGAGAATATATGATGATTTAACATCCAGCAGCCAACAGATGGACAAACTCTCTCAACAAAGAACAAACTGAATTTTTAATCTATGTTTAACCATGTCTCTTGGAGCTTGAAAGTATAGACATGCATTTTTTTGTAGTACCCACTCTCATCTTAAGTTAAGCAAAGTTTGAAACAAGTTCTTCTCTTATATATATATATATATATATATATATATATTTGTGTGTGTGTGATCTTAAGAGAAAGAAAGTCTACTAAGATTTCTCATAGTACATCCCACTGTGTGGAAAACAGGCTTATTAGACACAAGAGTCCAGAACTTTGATTAAAAGGGTAGTTTTCTCATTTTGTTTTTTATTTTGCTCCAAACCCATATGCTGTTATTTTTTTTCTTCCATGGAACACAAAAGTAGATTGTTTTGAAGAAAAGCTATTGCTAAAAACACTACCAGTCAAAAGATGCCTCTGCTCACCAAGGCTGCAATTATTTGATCCAAAATATAGTAAAAACAGTAATACTATATAAAATACGATTACAATTTAAATAACTGCTTTCTATTAATTAATTAATTAATTAACTTATTTCTGTCATTCTAATTTGCTGATTCGGTGCTAAAAAAAACATTTCTTATTATTATCGATGTCAAAAATGTGTGTAATATTTTGTGGAAACTATGATTTAAAAAAAACTTACACTTTTGTTCAGCAAGGATGCTTTAAATTAATCAAAAGTGAGTGTAAAGACATTTAGAGAATTACAAAAGACATATATTAAAAAAAAAAAATACTGTTCTTTTTAAGTTGTTATTCATTAACTGGACATGAAGGTGAATCAATGATGGCATAACTTAATGATCTGTGGGGTGGATTCAAAAGCTTCTGTATTTCAAATTTCAGTATTTGCTCTACTAAAATGTAATACACTGCTACACAAGCACAAGACTGTGAGATGTCTGCAGGGGTCTAATTAAAGTAATTATTGGCTATACAACAGAATAACAAAAGCCCTGCGAGGGCAAGCCAACGATCATTGTAACATCTCTGCCAGAAACTACTCTGTTCATAAGCAGGGCCTCCACAACAACATTGTCTCTATTTAAAACTACCATTTGTTTCTTAATAAGCACTGGAATTCTGTGTTCCTTGTCTGCCAAAGCCCTCAATAATGCCCTACTTTAAATCTCATTACTTAGGTTTTCTGCCATTTCTATAAGTATGGATGTCAAGACACAGATTATGGTATGTCTGAATACATTCACAGCATCGATTATCCAATATTCAGTTGGATTCGCTTTCAACACTGCATGCATAAATTCATAAAACTGTGTTATTTAGCAGGGCAAACCCGCTGCTCCATTAAGATCAGATTACACAGATAGAAGTTGAAATGTAGAAATACAGATTTCCTACAACTGACAGACAAGGACATTTTTCTGACACGTGAATTTTAATTTAGATAGCTGCCTACATCAATCGACGTACTGTATAGAGATCATGTTGTATTGAGAGGGTTACAGGGTTTAGAGCTGACTAAGCATTAAAGCTTAGAAAGAGAAAGCACAAAACATGTATTTCATGTTTTTCTACAGCAATACAATAGTGTTAAAGCACAATAGGCATCAAGTGCCTTCCTGAAAAGAGAACCTTTTTAGATTCAAAACGACAGACACTATCAATGATGTATATATATATACTCAAGAGTTTCTCATGGCCTTGTAATGTAGAAGAAACGTGGTCAGAGCACATGATCGACTTCTAGATTGATTCTAGATTCTACGAACATCACCAGAGCTTCAGATGAATGCTATTGATTAAATATTAAAGTAATATACACATGCATAAACTGAGCATGTTTTAGTATAGCATTTCAAATATAAGATTTACATTTGGAGCGTTTAGTAGACAGTCTTCCCCAGAGCAACATACAAGAAATGCTTCAGCAGTTGGCAAGCATGCAAATGTTTTTTTGGCCACCCAAAATGTTCTGGAAAGACATGTTTGCAATTTTTTTCTTCCTAACTGACTCAAAGAATCAATAACTGACCAAGCGACTCCTGATGTAAAAGTATCCCTGTGGGGGAACCGCTATTGTAGGATTTGAATTCAAAACAGCAGGTCCATTGAGAAGATCATTAACCATTTATCATCGTTATATTGAAGAGTTTCCACACACAAGATCCAAAAATAAAACTGATCCCACTGTATATCCAAAACCTCTAACAGACCTTATTAGAGCCATTAAACAACACCGGTGAATACTGCCAGAGATAAATGTGTGTTTATGAAATATGGTTACAGCACATGCTACATACTATTGTATACGCTGCACTCGTGATGAGATGAAGGGCACCACTTCATTATTGAAGAGATTTTGCATGAATATAAAACAAAATAGGATGTTTTTTTTCTCTCTCTCCAACAAATGGCTATTGAAGTCAACCTCAGGAGGTAAAACTAAAAATTACAGCCAGTTTACTTTCTTTATTTTCCATTCTACAAACTGATTTTGTAATTTTGGTGAATTTTCTACCAGTGTACTAAATAAATACATACATATATGGCAGAATTAGTAACTGGGCTGCATGAATTGAACATCAATCAACAGTTTATTTAAAATTTTTTTTTTTTTCAATAATTTCAATGTTGGATACAGTCAAGAAGGTCAAAACAAATTGTTTTATCTTGCATTTAATACTATATATATATTCTCAAAAGAAAAATTAGGATTTTTTTTATTGCTATAGAAAGATCACTAAAGTGTACAACATTTATGAAAAAAAGAAAAACAAACATGTATGCATCTCAGTCATCACATGTGAAGTACCCTTCTCAACACTCACATAGAGAGATGCTTTTGATTCCAGAATAGTTCCAGCCTCAAACCTTCAATTTCGAACAAGATTGGTCATTTCAGAGAAAGAGCGATAGGGCAAGAGAAAGGGAGGGGAAAAGGGAGAGAACAGGAAAATTGGCTACAAGATTACATATGCCTTGTACAATGAGCAAATTCAGTCCTATTTCATTCCATTAAAACTGACTGGCACAAAGCATTCTGTCATAAGAAAGGGTAATACATAAATTGTATTGTTAAAACAAAAGTCCTTGGGCACTGTGATCATTCTCTGATCAGATTAATTCATTCATTTGAGCAGGCAGTATAAACAGACTTAATCTGAAACACACACACACACACACACACACACACACACACTCTCCACATACACATGCTTCGGCTCAGCAAGATGAAGAGAGGAAGGGAGAGGTTGTGAAATGTGCAGTGAGTGTAAAGCGTTTGGATTTAATTATATGGGTGTGTTGGCTTCCATTTATGAAAGATGGTCAATTTAATACAAAATACAAAAGATTATAGCAGAAATGTTCAGAACTTGTGTACATGACACCACATATGTGACCCTGGACCACAAAACCAGTCTTAAGTCGCTGGGATATATTTGTAGCAATAGCCAAAAATGCATTGTGTGGGTCAAAATTATTGATTTTCCATTTATGCCAAGTAAAGTTGTTCCATGAAGATACTTTGTCATACTGGTCATACAAATCATACTGGTTTGGAATGACATGAGTCACGATTGCCATTTTTTTGAGAACTATACCTCCTAAATCCGTCAGGAAATCACAGCTTCTGAGACGAGCTGCAGTAGGAATTAGAGGTCAAAGATGGTCTTGAAGCGATCCCAAATTTGATAGATGACTTTGGGGTCTGTGACCATCACTTCATCTATCATAGATGATGATCTCGCAGGCCAGAATGACACAAAACAGACTGACCTGACAGAGAAAAACTCATATATACCACAACATACGGCTAACACAACTCACTGGGAATTAACATGCCATGATACAGAAACATTTGGAACGGGATGAGACGTGACCGAACAGGATGAGGCAAGATCAATCAAGTGAGAAATAACCATCAAGATGCAGAGAAGACATTGAGAACATTCGCAAGGATTTGAAAGTACAGGACTTTGTTTTTAATAAACCATCATTTTCCTTTTCTTGAACTATGAATTTAAAATGAGCCTATTTAGAAAATGGTGCACATAGACATTTAAAAATTATAATGCAATGAATAATAGTTCACTGCACAAATAAGGGGTTTAGGTTTTTTTATGCCATTTTTTTGTGTCATTGAGTTTTCCAAAACAATATGTCAACTTTGTTTGTAGAACAGTTAAAAAAAGTTGTTATTTACTCAAGTTTCAAATATCATTTATATCTGCATATTAAAACTTTGTGCAGTATGGTGGATTACAATGCATCCAAATAAGATTTGATATTTAATATTGCCATGAGTAACTAAAATTTTGGTTTTGAGGTTGGCTTCAGAGGAATTGAAATATAGCTTAGAAGTCAAGATTTATGATTCACTTATGGTGGTTTTATATAATTTTATGAGTTTTATAAGCACCCATCCCCATTCATTTTCATTGTATGGAAAAGATTAAGGTGAACATTGTTCAAATAACTTTCAACAACAGGTTTGAAATGACATTAGAGTGAGTAAAGGACAACTTTTTTATTTTTGGGTTAACTGTCCCAAATATTCTCACAAGTTACTTTCTTGGCTATCTTCTATTTGTCTTCTCCTTTTTAATGAGGCAGATATGTCGAACTTCAAACATCCTGAGCTTTAATGAAATGTGTGTGATATTGAATATTGAATGTGATATTGAAATCTTTCTTTACATCTGTCTGTCTGTCAAAGCAATCATGAGCCACAGGGAAGCAATCATGAGCTTCTTTGGCTCCACAATCAATTACCCTACAAGCTCTCCTGTCTAACTTTCTTCAATGAATGAATGACGGAGAGAGAGAAAGGATAAGATTACACAGAATCTGTAATGTTTCTACAACATTTACACATTTTCAAACTTGATTTTTACACATACTGAAAGAAATGTGACTGCTGCTTGCCTGTTGCTGTGGTTGCTAGGGTGATTCATTTGTGAATATGAGTCAGGTGCCTTCTTATAAGTTTATAAGGTTTCTTGTCCGTTTTATTGGCCATCAGGTAATGAGATTAAAAACAAAAAGTTCAGCAGTGCTGTTACCTAAAACTAAAACCATTCATTTTTGTTAATTAAAAAAAAAAAAAAAAAAAAAAATATATATATATATATATATATATATATATATACACATACATACATACACACACAAATAGAGATATTTAAAAAAAAGCCCCTAAAACATTTAAAACTAAACTAAATACAAATACTATAAACACAAGCTAATTCAAAATATTAATAAATAGTATACTAAAAACTGTTCTAATCTGCATGATTAGTGTCTGAAGCACAAAATATGAAATTATGAGTTAAACTTAATTATACAGTTCATAAATGGCAGTTCCGATCACACAAACATAGTAAAAGAAGACATATTTTGCATACATTTGCATATTTTATACTTTGAAGTGAATGATTGCTCTCCTAAAGGGCTTGCACACATGCTCATACTCAAACACACAGATTACACCCCAACATGTCACGCCAGTTTTCCCCCAGATGAATGATTAATAGACCTATTTTATGAACGATAGTCTTTGTAGGTTCATGTAACAAATGCATCAGAGCTGTCATGGTTAAAATACACAGACTATGGCATTAACCCCGAATTTTAAGCAACTTCAGAAAACGCTGAATTTCTAGCCTGCAGCCTTATGCATATAAATTGGACATTAAAACACAGTGAATCTGTGGAAAGGGGCGGAAATTAAAATTCTCTTTTATTTACTCTCTTACCTTTCCTTCACATCTCTGACATGGCTTCAATACAATAAACAGCAAATGGTATTGTGTCGACTTCACAGCTGCTGTTTTGTGGGTAGACGCAAGTTTAGCCGAAGTAACAAGGTTACAGATATGTGGGCTGGGAGATACAGACACAGATGAGGGACGTGTGATCTCTAGATCTGCTCTTGCCTGAAGATTGCCCTCATGTTCTCTAAAAAGGAGCCAAATTTTCTTTTTATCTGATGGTTTATGCTGCAGTGCTGCCCACATCCTCCCTGTCCAACTCTTCATCTGCTAATAATTAATCCCTGAACAACTATAAACTTACATCTGAATGGCTTACACAGTGTACACACTGTTAAAATGGCTAATGCAATTTCTATATGCAACCAAAGACCTGCTAGACTCAGATATAATGACCTGCACAATCCAAACCCACTGGTGACACTCGCAACATTACACTAAAAACAGCCTCAGCCTCTGAAAGCATGCATGAACTCAATTCAACTTACTTTACTCAACTTCAAAACTAACTACTTTGCTAAAGTTTTAGGTTAGTGGAATTAAATCTTTATTAAATCAATTAAATAAATAATATTTAACTTGCATTATAAATTTAATCTAGCAAATAAAAATATATCATCAGTAGAATTTAATATTTAATATTGTTTTAAATTATGTGATATAAACAGTACTTATTTAAATAAACTTAGTACTAGTGGCCCCACAAATATATACTGTAGTGGCCCCACAAAAGTACTTGTTCACTTAAGCCACAATTAAAAATTATAGTTACATTGCATGATAAAATATCAAAACAAGTGGCATAGTGGCAAAGAAATATTGCAAGAACTGTCTAAAATCCCCACTCCAATCTGATTGGATTTACACGACTTAAAAACAATCTAATTTGCCAAGGTTTTAAGTGGAATTAAATATTTGGGAGCACTCAAATTGAATTAAATATATCAATGAACTAGATATTCATGAGCAGAAGCATGCTCCATTGTTTTAAATTATGTGCAATAAGCTCAGTATAAGTATATGGTGGCCCCATAAAGTATTTGGTCATTTAAGCCACAATTAAAAATGCATAAATTATAAAGCAACATCAAACCAAAAACCAAAAGTGTGATACCAGTGTCCAAAATCATGTTGTACTGTACTGTCATTTTGACACTGTTTATTAATTCCATATAGTTCAGTATTTCTTATATTTTTATCTTTATTCTAGCCTGTACTCTACTGAACAATCTTTGAACTTTCTTTTAAAGCATGCTCTATTTTGTATCTAATTCAATGCAGTTCAGACATGTTTAAGTGTGACCGAGTGTCCATATACTATTTGGACAACTGCATAATTATGTACTTCAGTTTCTTTCTTTCATCTCTATTCTGGCTCCCCTGAAGAGTCTTTGAACTTTTTATTACAGCACTTCTCATGTTATTTCCACCTCAAGATGTTCTGTTCTCTTGTATTCCTCTTTTGCCAAATGAAGAAATGCAAATGTAAATGTGCCTCTTCTAAGAGTGAACCCTCAGTGCACACCGATGGGGACTGCAGCCATGAAGCATTATTGATTACCTCCATCCATAATGAAGGCTCATCAGAGAGAGGGGGCAAAAAGATCATCAGCATCCGAGACAGACAAGCATTTACTCCCACACGATTCTAATCCCTGTCCTAGCTGAAAATTGTCTTCTAAGCGTCACACTTTGTGTTGCCTTTATACTTCTTCAAGTGCTCAAGACACTTACCCCAGGCCATAAAACAGCAGAAACCTTTCAGTCCATCCACCTCTTTACAAATGTTCACAGTAAAAACCACTCTGGAGTAATTTAGCATTGCTTTGACTGTGCCCTATTTCTTCACCACACCTCCACAGCAATGATCTGGAGAAAAAGAGGACAAGAAGTATTTCAGAATGTTTTCCATATCCATTTAGCAATGCTAAAAATAATCCATGAAATACACCCCCAAATTGTAAATAAAATAAAGTACCTTATAAAGAAAATACTGGCCTTCTGTTTCTTTGTTATACTTGTGGAGTTTACTAGTAATTTCTGAGTGAAAATTGTTTAAAGTAAATCCTACACAATTTTTTTAAATGCATCTGCTGATAGGTACACACATACACTAAAGGCCACAGATGTTTATAAATTCAAACAAAAAATTTATAACAAACATTTCTGTTTATAAATTTGGATTAGACATCTCAGCCTCGCTCAACTCATTTGTGCTTCAAGCAAACGACCTCCATAAGGCGAAAGCGTAAGTAGCTATGTGAATCGTAATGAGGTACCTGTTCTTCATTATCTGCACTCAGACTTTCAGTGGAGACATCATAACAAGTCTTACTTTCCATAAGAGTTGAAATATTGCATGTGAGATTTAAGCATTGTGTACAAACCTTTATTTGCATCTCTGGTTTTCAGTGACCACATCTGGTTCATGAAACTCAGCGTCTGCTTCATCACAGTTGTAAACCTTTCAGCTGAAATAACTTGGATTAGAATACAAGATCTGAAATATATGCAAAATTTTATGTCATTAAAAAGTCTATTTTCAAAAATAAAAAAGTGCAATTATGTATATATTGTAAACATTTTACACCAGTGTATATACTCACTGCACCTCTCTCATTCCTTCACACACTCACATACACATACATGCTCAGCCAAGATCAAATGTAAAACTATGACCCCAAAGGGCAGCAAAAACTGAATAAGGTGAATTTTAAAAACTAGGTTGTGTGTTTTAGGATACTATTTCATTATAATTCTATATTGCAACAAGCTCAATACTTATATATACTATATAACAATTATACAATTATAATTTTGACAGATTAACAAGCATAATTTATAGTATTTCAAATCATAGTATGTACTGTGCAGTATCCATCCTTCCATTTTAAGTGCACATACTGTACTAACATTAGTATATATAGTAAATAAATAAATCTGAACATACACTGCAAGACTGCAGCTGACACCAGTTCATATGACAGAGAGTGTGGCACAAGCTCAATACATTTTCCAGTAACTATATGGAATTTGTATTTCGAACATGACAGACTAATTAGAGAATTTCTTAAATGTTCTCCCTTTGTCAATGAGGACAGGATAGGGTTTCCTAAACAAGAAAACAAGTATGCCAAATGGAAAACCAACTACTGTTTTACATAAATATAGATATTATTACTGCAGTGCGTATCCCCTAAAACCCGCAGAATTAAAAGACTTTGACAAAATGAAGCTTAATAGAAATAAATTATGATGATATTATCTTTTAGATTAGAGCTTTTCGTTAAAGACTTTTGCAACATTATTACTGTTTTCTTGTTAATTAAGCTGCTTTGAAAAAAATTGTACTGTATAAACCGCTATATAAATAAATGTGACTTGACTTGCATATAGGAATAGAGCGCGCTCGATTGCTTGCACTGAGGGCGCGCCGCGCGTAGGCTATACTTACATTTACTTGTACCAAGGTTGTTTTTAATGTTGGTTAGGGGCGTGCTGTTGAGGAGGGAGAGGGCGACTGACCTTACTATACCCTTCAGTGGGGGCTGGATTTAAGGAATGCAACACTTGTCAGGAAATATTCCTTATCTTTGCGCGTCAGATCACCACAACTGTGGCACGCCGATGTGCACCACCAGAATATGACCCGCGTCTCTGAAACTTAAGTGCATCTGTCCTCTCCAGTCTAAGTGTGTACACTCGAAGACTCTGTAGGGGATTCCCATCTTCTGCCTTTTACGCAGGAGAATCCGTGCGCAATGAAGCTCTGCCTAGCGCGCACCTCTCCACATACCTGAGAGAGCGCACAAGATTTTACGCATGAAAATCACAGCTCGTTTCCAAACCAAACCATGGGCAACGCGTCGAACCAAGCCACAGCGAACAACGACACCGACCTGTTCGGCAGGAACGAAGACGTGGCCAAAATGGAGATCACAGCTTTAAGCGTCACCTTCCTCGTTGCGGTGATCGGAAATCTGTCCGTGCTGTTGGCCATGCACAACACTAAGAAGAAGAGCTCCCGCATGCACCTGTTCATCAAGCACCTGAGCCTCGCGGACCTGGTGGTGGCTTTCTTCCAGGTTCTTCCACAGCTCTGCTGGGAGATCACTTTCAGGTTTTACGGACCTGACTTCCTTTGCCGGATTGTCAAGCATCTCCAAGTCCTCGGCATGTTCGCGTCCACCTATATGATGGTGATGATGACACTGGACCGTTACATCGCCATATGCCACCCTCTGAAGACCCTCCAGCTGCCCACGAAGCGCGCCTACATCATGATCGGGTCCACTTGGCTCTGCAGCCTGCTGCTCAGCACCCCTCAATACTTCATCTTCTCTCTGAGCGAGATCCAGAACGGCTCGGATGTGTATGACTGCTGGGGCCACTTCATCGAGCCGTGGGGCATCCGAGCCTACATCACCTGGATCACCGTGGGCATCTTCCTCGTCCCCGTCATCATCCTCATGATCTGCTACGGGTTCATATGCCACAGTATCTGGAAGAACTTCAAGTCCAAGACCAAGAGAGGCACTCCGCACAGCACTAAGAACGGGATGATTGGAAAGGCGTCTGTCAGTAGTGTCACCATCATCTCAAGAGCCAAACTAAGAACAGTCAAGATGACATTCGTGATTGTTTTGGCGTACATTGTGTGCTGGGCTCCGTTCTTCATCGTGCAAATGTGGTCAGTCTGGGATGAAAACTTCTCCTGGGATGGTAAATTGCCTCAGGGTTACAAATTTAAATATATGTAAGCACAGTATTAAGTTTAAAAACGAGTCCAAGACTTTCAGAGGGTTGACGTTTTAAACATAAAATACCATTTCTGGTGTGAACGGTGATGGTCTTTTGTCTCTCTACTGCTGACGGTAAACTTCTTAAATAAGTTTAAACAAAACACTATTTTTGTAATATTTCCGTGGTGGATAATTCTTTAAAAAACTTGATAAACTGTAACAATAGTTTTGCTTTTCGACGTACCGCACACAAAAACAATGCCTCCTCGCGCAAATGCGATTTCCCTTCGCGAAATTATTTATTTATTATAGTAGTGGCCTAACTTTTGTAGTAACTGAAAACTTTGTTGAAACTTATATAAGTATATGGGTGAGGAGAAAATACAAGACGACCTAATAATTTTCTTCTGTTTTTATTTCAAGCCTTAATTAGGCAATTATAATAATAGGCTGAATAATATCTCAATTTATTCGCTTTAAATCTGGCTGTATTCACAATACAAACCAGGTGTAATTGCAATCATCTCCTAAAATAATTGCATACACGGTTTCCATTTCCTTGCTAATGAAAATGCAAATATAATTTCTATAATAATTAGGAACCATTCCTAAAAAGACCAAATTAGAAAGAACCAAATAAGTTCATTGGCCTACTGGATTCCAGATTCAATGTATTTTCCAGATCAGAACTTCAGTTTATCCAGGAAGATCTTATCTGTCTCTCAGAGGATTCTTTTCTGAATTCCATTGGCATTCAGACATTACAGGACACAAGGGGTTGTATTACTGTTTTTCATTCTTATCAGTTTATATACTGTGCCATTGCATAATGCTCATTATATAAATATTATATTGCCTTATTGGAAGTTTGTCTTCAAATCTGGAGTCATACTTGGAAAGACATATGAAAGGAAAAAACATTGATTACGTAACCTAATGCTGTCTCGATATATAAATCTGAAAGGGCATATTGATCTGTCTATAATTCATTTAAGCTTGAAAAACAGAAGAGCTGTGTATAATAGGAGCACAAAGACTCAAGAGTACCAATGAAGCAACTGATTTTCAGTAACAAGAAATCCAATCTACTACTTTGCTTTTCATCTGACTGAGTCAAAACGGATTTCAGTTCAAGTATAGATGTGACTGCTAAATGTAGTAAGTAAAATAAAAAAATAAAAAAAAAGAATATAAAATAAAATAACAAAATACACTATGAAAGCACATTATTTGAATGCTTGTCTTGATTCTTTGTTTTTTTTAACATATAAATTTTGTTAGGTTTTAACCTGCAACCTTTCGGTTACCAGCCCAAATCTTTAACAATGGACAAGGCTAACCACTCAATCTTTCTCTTTTTCAGATTCTGAAAATGCAGCGGTGACCCTCTCTGCCCTGCTGGCGAGTCTCAACAGCTGCTGTAACCCGTGGATCTACATGCTCTTCAGTGGACACCTCCTCTATGACTTCTTTGCCTGTTTCCCCTGCTGGAACAAACCCCAAAACACGTTACACAAAGAGGACTCGGACAGCAGCATCCGGAGGAACACCCTCCTGACCAAGCTGACTGCTGTCCGAACCAAAGATGGGTTTGACTCTGGGAAAGACCCGTGCAACTCCCGAAAGTCCAGTCAGTCTTTAGGGCTAGATTATTCCCGCAAATCCAGTCAGTGTTTGCAATTTGACTGTTCGCGCGAATCAAGTCAGAGCATTCCAGAGGAGTCCTAGGAGAGACATGAAAATAAATGTATAAATAAAATATATCTAATAATCTGTTTCATAATATATAATGATTTATTAACAAAAGAGAATTTAAGTTGTGGGGTGAGAGTCTGCTCGTTTTCTGCTTATATAAATTCCGAGAATGAGATTTTGGCCGTCTCATAATCGACACTGAATGAGTTTTGATAACCTAAAAATGTGTCCATTCTTATAAACGATGCATTTATTTTACAGCAGTTTATGTCGTGGTGCACTTTCCTTTACGACTAAAGTCTGTGACTTCAAGTTTGTGTTTTACTTGTGTTTAATATTGATAAGAACTTCAGCTTTATTCCTTAGGCTGACGTGTGTCTTATTTGTTTACACTGATAACATGAAGCTTTTTTGACTAGGTGGGAGTAAAAGAGTGTATCGTGAGTGTGCGTACGTGTCAGTGTTATGACTGACTAAATAATATTTTATTTCCACACTGTATAACTTGAGCTCTATCTTGTATTGGTCGTGCCAAACTTTAACTGAGCAAAATAACTAAAACTGAAACAGCTTGTCTGGTGTTTGGTGAACTGTTAATGCAAATACAAAGAATTTATGTGTATAAAAACTTGAATTTTGTTGTTTCAAAGAAAGAAATAAAAAAAACGTGAAGAGAATAAATCTCAAGACATGTGAATATATACAATTATCTCAACAAGAGCAAATAAAACATGCCAGTTACAAACAATCTGAATGTATGTCCACGGGTTTACATCAAAGTATGAGGATAAACAGACTTGTTTATTTAGAGCAATAGTTGACCAAAAAATGAAGAATTACCAACCTGTAAGCCATCCAAGATGTAGATCTGTTTGTTTTGATGAAACTTAGCATTACATCACTTGCTCACCAATGGATCCCCTGCAGTGAATGGGTGCCGTAAGAATGAGAGTCCAAACAGCTGATAACAACATCCCAATAATCCACAAGCAATCCACATGACTCCAATCCATCACTTAATGTCCTGTGACGTGAAAATCTGTGCATTTGTGACTTAAAATCATTGCTTTCAGCTAAAATACAAGTCCTCGATCCATAATATTGCTTTCTCGAGTGAAATTATTCATGATCCTTATATACACAGCCTCAAAAAATGTTTGGTTGACAGGTCTCTTCCAGATTCAGATGTATTATATTAGTAATAATGGTGCTGAGAACAAAAAACGATGGAATATAAACTTAATTAAGTTATTTTTACCGGCCCGATGAGATGTGGGTGTAATTTTCCACTGTGTTGACCAACGTATGCAATCTTGGTTGCATAACATGGGACCAGAACACACTCTTATAACGGAGTAACTCTTCCGCCCTTAAATGGACTGCGTAACTCACTATAAAATGCTCAAACCAAGTGGTATCTGCAACCTTATTCACATTTCTGAATTGTTATCGCATTGATTATTTTACCAGCTGCGCTCAAGGTGATTTAGTGAATGTATGAATGCAAGTCTTCTATAGTTCACACAGTTGATCCTTTACATCTGCTTCAATCTCAGTTCAGGTTACATTTAAACTCCCTTCATCTCCCACAGTTTTCCCTTATCTGCTAAAATGAAAACCCCAGAGGCTCCAATATGCCAATCCCAGTCTTACCAAGAGGCACGCTCTGGCTAAGCCGGAATTCAAACAACCTCGTCACATAATGCCGGTTCCATCCTCGGACCCGAACACCACTGGCAAGCAATCAGTGTTTTATTATAGGATTCAAACCCAATTGACAGGTAATATCAGGCTCATCTCTAAAACTAAATGTTGTGGATGGGTAAAGCTAGCTTTGTCAATGAGTCAAACAGAAAAGGTTATTTGTTTTTAGGCAGCAAATCTAATAAAGCCATATGGACTTTAAAAGACATTGAAAATATAGGGGAGGGAGATCCCACTAAAACAAGTGCAGAGACACATGCAAACTCAATCAGACTGAACCAGCTATGGTTCCACGAAGAACCTGTAACATCCATGGAATGTTCTTTATCATGTAAAAAGCTTTTCAGAACCTTTGACTGAAAGATTCTTTGAGGAACCAAAATTTATTTCTCTATATGCAGTGATTTGAAAACACCTTTCTGAGAGTCCCTGTCATTTTTAATTGTGGAGTGGGGCCTTTTTATGGAGTATTTCATTAATGTGTCACCCTCTCTTCAAACACTCACATCAGGTCTCTGTCTGACCAGGTCTGTCTGCTTGTTGGTGTAATTGGGATCACAGCGGTTACCTTGTCCTCACATGCCCCTGAATAACAAAGAAAGGTTAGATAAGTTCAAATAAAGTAGATGATGAAACTTTCTCTCTTCAGACTGATTCTAGAATGTTCACTGATTGGAGTCTTGGTTTAAAGGAATACGGTTTAAACAGCTCAGACATGCTGTTAATTACCACAGAAAATGTATAAAAGTAAACAAAAACGTGTTCAGTACTTAATTTACAACGGCGAACCATTGTTCCATAGACAACACTAAATGAGTGTTTCAAGGATATCAAAGAATGTTACTTACTTTAATCACAATCAGTTTGCATGAACGCATTGTTGTTCTATAGCTTGGCTCCAACCTAAACAATACATTACATTATTTTGCAAGGTTGCCAGGAAGGAAAGTGCATTGTTTAAGACAGGAAGTTTAGCTTTAGGGTTAATGGGGGAGAATCCAAAATAGAACAACTTTCATCATGCAGTTTGACTACTGAAGCCCTCCTGCCAAGCTCAAATGATGAGAACAAGCTCAACTCTATATATCTGTAGTTCTCATACTGTACATCCTTTCAAATGGCTTCCTCTCCAGCTGACTGCATCTTCTACACCTCACATCTCACACACTCAACCTGTTTCCCCTCGGCTATTTTTGTGAAATGCATTGCAGCCACAACACAGTAATGTTGTGACATTAGGGGTCAGTCTTGAACAACAGACATATTAGACACAATCTGGTCATTAAATCGCTCATTTTTTGCTCTGCCATGGAAATTATTCTGTTACAATGGTGCCAATTCTAAAATTGGAATTCCATGTAGCAAATACAGGGAAACTCATGAATGAAGTTTAAACTCTTCGACAGCAATTCTTCTCTTCCGGCATCCCTCGCTTCATTCCTTTCTCGCTCTGGCAACCTCCTGCAAGTGACATCATTCTTTCTCCTACTTTGAAATAAGCATCGCCATCTCCTTGTTTATTTTTCCACAGACTCCCAATCTCTCTGCACTCTCTGTGTTTATCCTGGAATATTTCTGTGTGTATCCTCCATTCCTCATCTGCCGAATGTCTGTTTTGCTGTGACACACATTACTTGTATATTATTGAATAGCAATTTATTTAATGTTTTCTCTTTGTTCCTTTATTGTCATTCATAAAGACTTATGTAGCTCTCTCATTTCATTCAAAAGATATTATGTAAGGACAAGCTGACAGATTGTTCTCTATCTATCTTTCAATAGATTTTTTTCTCTCTACAAGGAAACATAAGCTATCATCACTTCAGAGAAGAGCTGGCCACTTACCACATTAACCCATTGTTCTTTTTCAATGTAATTTATGGACCCAGCAGGAAGTGTTTTTTAGTTACTACAATCAAGCCATATTTTACTCCAAATGTCACGTCAGACTCAGCTCTTAGATGTTTGCTTAACTCTGAAGGTAGCCTATAATGCCCTATATTTCTCATATCATTTTAAGAAATGGATTTACTAATTGTCTTGTACCACCAAACAAATGGCATTTTGTTTAAAACACTTTTGTTGAAAGGCCTCAAATGCGTTCTTGCATCTGAATGTCTCAGATAAAATCATTTAGGAATGAGAACTTTAATACTAATATAAACTTGCACATTCAACAATTTTTTACAGTCACAATGAGATTTTCATTGGGCAAAAAGGTCTTTTGATTTCATTGAAGAAAAAAACAGATTTGAGGGAATCTAGCGAAACCTATTATGAACCATAACGTCTAGCATTTATGGTATGTCTGTAAAATCATTCCTCATTTGCCATGTCACTGAAAACCCCAAATCCTCATATAGACTTTTGCTGACCTCTATGGTTTCTCCTAAGATGTTACAACTTACACACAGTTCATGCAAAGCCATACAAAGCCAAACACTGATATATTTTTTCTTTAGATTTTTGGTTAAAATGAAATATTATGGACACCACCATTCATAGCTATACTAGCATTTTCAAATTTGACAAAATCTACCACATACATCATATTTACCAGATTTTAAATAATATTTTATTTATTTTATTGGTTTAACGTCAACAGCACTCATTTGCTGTAGGCTACTAAAAGAATATTTGTGCTGTAAAGTTTTCTATAATCCATAGTAGGCTATATTGTATTTAAATATTTAAAAAAGTAATCTTTTTTTGTTTTGTCTCCATGGCTGAGCTATAGCCTACGACAAAAAAAAAACTATATATTTTCTAATTAGTAACATTTATAATTTTAATGCTAAATTTATAATATGCATTTGTTTTAGTAGATTATTATTATTATTTCTTTTAGTCTACAGTACTCATTTAAACATAAAAACAAGGTTTTTCTCATGATATGCATCTAGTATTAAACATAGTAAAATAGACTGTAAAAAAGAAAAGCGTATTCTTTTTAATACTGTCCCCGGGCTTATTTACTGTATTTGGTTAGAAAACCAGGAGGAGCCTACCACAAACGGCTCTGATTGGTCGAAAGTGCGCCGCCTTTTGGTCACGTGATAGGCGTTGAGTCAATCACAAGCACGCATTCACGCACGGGGAAGCGCTACGAGCTGTCTGCATGTAGCCCGCCTGTAACTCCAATGCAATTGTGCAAAATCAAACCTATACGGATAACCAATTATGATTAATAAGGGTCTCATATGGAAACGAGTGCGGTCTTACGCTGGACCAGTTCCGAGGGCGAGGCACGGGCACCGGGCTGTGTCCATACGAGAGCTGGTGGTTGTGTTTGGAGGTGGAAACGAGGGAATAGCGACCAATCTGCATGTTTATAACTCGGGTAACTTTAGGGCTCTAATTAAACTGAATTACTGTAGCAAATCATTGGTTAATAATAATAATATACATTAAAATATTATTACTCTGTTATTATGTTTTCATGTTCATTAAAGCTGACTGGTGTATGTAACGTTACATTTAAATAGTTATAAATTCCATGACTTTTTAAAATTCATATTCCATGCTGATATACACAATAATTAATTAATTTGTTTCAGTGACCAGGCAGTGGTTCCTGCCAGCAGTGAGAGGTGATATCCCACCTGGCTGTGCTGCTCATGGCTTTGTTTGTGAAGGCACACGGATCCTGGTGTTTGGAGGGATGGTTGAATTTGGGCAGTATACCAACAGCCTCTATGAACTGCAGGTGAGCACTCAATGTAGCTTAGTTGATACCTAAATGAAAGCATCAATAGTTCATGATGGTCGTACATGGCTTTAGGAGGCCAGGGCCATAATTTCATATCTATTCTTTCAGGCCAGTCGATGGTTGTGGAAGAAACTCAAGCCGCGCCCACCAAGAAACGCATCACTTCCATGCCCACGGATTGGCCACAGCTTCACTCTTCATGCTAATAAGTGTTACCTTTTTGGTGGAATGGCCAATGACAGTGAAGACCCAAATGGCAATATACCACGGTGTGCATATTTACACGCCTATATGGAAGTCAAATGCAAAAACACATACTCACATGGATGATGTTTATTTGTGTCTCTATGCAGGTATTTAGATGACTTCTATGAGCTGGAGCTGCAGGTCCAGTCTGGGGTTAAAGGCTGGAACATCCCTGAAACCAAAGGTGGAGGTCCGTCAGCCAGAGAATCCCATAGTTCTGTGGTGTACTGTGGCAAGGGTGGAAGTGGCCCAAAGCTCTACATATTTGGGGGCATGTGTGGGCAGAGACTGAATGATTTGTGGCAACTAGACATTGGTAAGGCCTTGTTCATATTCATCAAAATAACAGAGCTGTATGACCTTTTTATATTAGTTAATTTAGTTCAAGCTTATGTTTTCATTAATTTCAGAGACTATGACTTGGTCATTACCTCTAATCAGAGGTCAGCTGCCACTACCCAGAAGTCTGCACACCTCCAATACGATTGGAAACAAGTAAAGCCATAGCCTGTTTCTTTTATTATTTACTGTACGAAGCTGTTCAGTTTGTGGTCCTAAAACGGGAAAGATAACAAAGCCCTGCAGATTTGCTAAATAATACCCAATATTATCTAATTATATTGCCTAATTTGACGATGCAGAGTTAAAAAATATAAATAAAAACTTTGCATCATTTAGTTTTTTCACACAGCAAAAATGATTTTTCATATGATATGTAGCAGCTTTAATGCACTCAGTGCAGTCGAGTTTAAAGCTGCAGTCCATAACTTCTTTTGGTTAAAAATGATCCGAAATCAATATTTGATTGCAATGCTGATGTTGTTAACATTAATAATTTGATAATAAAGTATAACAATAATAATTTGCACGGTTTGATGTGAAATGAGCTAACCAATTTTTAGATTAAATCACCATTGGTAGCACAATTTATTGTAATGCTTTTTTCCTCAGTTGGTCAGAACAAACATGGCAGACTTGTTACTTGTTCGGATGACAATATACGGTGAAAATTCTTATTTGGGTCATATATTCCAAGATGTAGGCAATAATCTGTGGTTGCGAAGTACAGTATATATCCACACCGGTGCGTTGACTGACTGCCACGCTTACTCCTCAAAACAAAACAATTATTATTAAATAATGAAGTTATAATTTAACTTACAATCGGCAAAAGAGTAAAGAAATATGTTTAATAAAAAAAATACTCAATTTAATGTTAAGTAACTTTACATAAGTTAATGCATAATAAAATTTTAAAAAATCTATATTTTTCTGTTTTCTGCTGTTTGGATGTAGTAAATCCATTTGGGTCATGTTTACAATTTTCCTTGTCACTCGCCATAATTCTTACCTTGAAATCAGGATTAGGCATAACATATGTCTTTAGAATCATTTATATACGTGAAAATCAGCTGAAACTTGAACAAATAACTGTAACCTGACTCAGAGGAAAATAGGAATCGTGTCTTTATTGCAGTTCTTCTGCAGATAATCAAAATCTTTTTTGGGGAAAAGTGTGCAATTCTAAAGCAAATCAGGCACTATTTCTGAAATCAGCACCACAAAATTTGTAAGAAACAAGTATTGGATTTCATTCAGCAAATATGGGCAGTGCAATTAGCAGTTTAATGTCATGTCACAGTTTCAAAATTCCCATTTGAGAAATGACAGCAGCTCTTCATGTAATTTTAACAAACCAGCAACTCTGAAAACCCATTAGAAATCCATTAGGGGTGAATTAGCCTCTTGGGTTTGCCTAGATATTGATGTCATTACTGAACAGCTCCATTGTCCATTTCTTCTCTCAATTTCACTTTGCAATAAAGTCAAGATGTTCTACTGTCAGAACAGTTATTCCAATGTCGTATAATTATTTTACCTCACACTGTCTCAATTTTTCTTTATCTTCTTGTTGTAGATTATATGTGTTTGGAGGCTGGGTTCCTGTTGGAGAGGCAGAGGATGCGCTTGCTACAGATGGAGTCAAGTGGGTCTGCACCAACTCTCTTTCCATGCTAAACCTTGGTATGATCAAGAATATTACATTGTTCTTGCAGCTAGATAATCACAAAAATTGCTTTATTAACATTACATGTTTTCTCTCTGTATGGTTTGCTTACTGTAGACACAATGACATGGCATGACTTGACACCGGAAGAACACCAGCAGGGATCGGCTTCCGACATACAGTTGGGCGAACAGGAAGAGGGTAATGCACACTGGCCAAAAGCACGAGCTGGACACTGCGCAGTAACCGTCGGCACTCGTCTGTATGTCTGGAGCGGGCGAGATGGATACAAAAAGTACAATAACTACCAGGTGTGCTGCAAAGATCTGTGGTACCTGGAAACAGGTGAGTGATACAGTCATTAAATCAACAAGTTTATCAAATCAAATCTAAATCAACAAGTTCATCAAATAAAATCTGAACATTTAAATCAACATGTTGTGATCTGCTGTGTGTAGAGAGGCCTCCCACTCCTGGTGCAGTGTTCCTTGTGAAGTCCACAATTAATATGCTGCATGTTGCCTGGCGGCCTCTACCTGCAGCTGAATGTTATTTGCTTCAACTGCAGCCTATCACATCTCAGTCTGCTTCCACTGAACCACAATCCACACCATCAGACACTGGAGACAGAAAGGAATCTGTACAAACAGGTATTATATATACAAATTATTCTGTGTTTTGTGTTCAAAGTACTCAAATTTAATTTTGGAAAAGGTGTAAGAACCCTGTGAATATTATTTGTAATTTAAATAAGTGTTATTTATACGTAAATGTTTTATTTTATTTGTTAACTTTCTGTCTAGACTCCCAGCTAAGTGCAGATGTCAAAGTTAAAGAAGAGAAAGAATCTTCATCACAGGTCAGATTTCTGCATTTTAGTGTATTTTATATATAATTTTTTTTTTTAAATTAATCTCACAGGGCCTTTCTCATTTCAGGAAAGCATTTTGAGGACAAAACAACTAGGTGAGGACAGGGCAGACATCCGGTCAAAAGGTTACAATGGTAGAAAAGTGTGGAACACTGCTTCTGTTATGTAGATTAATATCCATGTTTATTTCCACTCTTGCATTCTTACTTTTGGTTTAGTCACTCACACACACATACATATATATATATATATATATATACCTGATTATGTATTTTTAATGTGCATAATCAAAGATCATGGAGGTGTTTCCGTGATGCCATCAAACGTGAATAAGGCTGGTAAGCTGAATAGTACATCTCAGTGCCAGAAAGGTAAGAGCACACACTTCCTGTTGAAAATAGATCAGTTGTTACTGTAGTTTTCCTTTATTACTAATTATATTATCATTCACAGAACGAGACATTTCTCCGATACCATCCCAACAGGTAGGGTGTTACATTGAGTTTCTCTACTTATATGGGTATGAAGCTCTTAAAAACACTGACACATTTTCTCCCTTTGCCCTTACAGTCTGAGGACTCTGTGTGGTTCGATGTGGGTGTGTTTAAAACACTGTATTATGAGGTTACACACTACTTCCTGCCTTCTGAGGAAGGTGACATGGCATCGACCCTGTTTGGTCGAAACTCATCTGACAGTGAGGTTTGTCTGTGGTACTGGTTTGATACTACCATACCTAATTGTAACGGTTTCCAGCTGTGACAGTGAGTTTCACGTCACCACTTTCTGTCCGCCAGTGGGAGTTGCCAGGTCCTCATTGCTTTAAGGATCGTGAGAAGCAGGAATTGGCCTCAGGAGTCACATATAAATTCAGGGTGGCCGGACTGAACAGCCGTGGCCTGGGCAACTTCAGTCCCGTCAGTGAGTTTAAAACCTGCCAGCCGGGATTTCCTGGAGCGCCATCTGCTGTAAAAATCACCAAGGTACAATCAGTCTTCTCAGTGATGACGAACATTTTGTGTTCAAAGACATTTAGATGCTATGTTATGATTTCAGGATAAAGATTCAGTGCATATCACCTGGGAGCCTCCCACCTCTCCTTCAGGTAAGATCACAGAGTATTCTATGTACTTGGCTGTGAGGAAGAGTCGAGGGAACAGCGTGGAGCGACCTGGCGAGCTGGCCTTCATCCGAATCTACCGTGGTACCAAGACCTCATGCACAGTCAGCGAAAGCCAGCTGAGCAACGCACACATCGACTGCTCGGCACGGCCTGCTGTTGTCTTCCGTATCGCTGCCAAGAACGAGCAGGGCTACGGTCCGGCCACTCAGATCCGCTGGCTGCAAGGTGTGCAAAAACTTCTAAAGCTTTGACTCATTAATGTGTATCCTCATCAAATCCTCATTTGTGACCCTGGACCACAAAACCTGTCTTAAGTAGCACAGGTAAATTTGTAGTAATAGCCAACAGTACATTGTATGGGTCAAAATGATCGATTTTTCTTTTATGATAAAAATCATTAGGATATTATGTAAAGATGTTCTAAGATATTTTGGAAATTTCCTACCGTAAATGTATCAAAACTTAATTTTTGATCAATAATATGCATTGCTAAGAACTTCGTTTGGACAACTTTAAAGGCTATTTTCTCTATTTTTTTTTTTTTTTTTTGCACGCTCAGTTTCCAGATTTTCAAATAATTGTATAACAAACCAACATCAACGGAATGCTTATTTATTCAGCTTTCAGTATAAATCCATTTAAAAAACTGACCTTTATGGCTGGTTTTGTGGTCCAGGGTCACAATTGTCCTTGGGTTGATGTATTGAAGTTGGGCTGGTCCTAATGAAGGTGTCTTATTTAAATAACCTTTGGTTTTTATGGCACAGCCATGAAACACACACACACACACACACACACACACACACACATATATATATATATATATATATATATATATATATATATATATATATATATATGCTAAGCGAATTCAATTTCACTGTTCTTTAAAAAATGTTTTCTCTTTTTTACTTTTTTTCCCCCCAGAGTAGTATGTTGCTTTTAGAAAAACAGCAATTATGGCATTTAAACTCTACACAAACAATCATAATTTCGATAATTAAAGAAATATCAAAGAGCCCACTTTTATTATAGCATTGTTGATGCTGTTGATGTTTATTGGTCAAGTATTTAACCAAAAATACAGTAAAAACAATATTGTGAAATGTTATTATAATTTATTTTTGTGATGGCAAAGCTGAATTTTCAGCATCATCACTCCAGCCTTAAATGTCACACGATCCTTCATAAATCATTCTAATATGCTGATTTAGTGCTCGAGAATAATTTCTTAATGTTGAAAACAGTTGTACTGATTAATATGTATTAATCGGCACATAACCGCAATACATTTTTTTAGGTTAATTTGATGAATAGAAAGTTCAAAAGAACAGTATCTTTGAGATAAATATTTTGTAACATTATAAATGCCTTTACTGTCACTTTTGATCAATATCAGTGTCAAATAAAAATATTAATTTCTTTAATTTCCCAAACTTCTGAACATTAATTTACACTGCAATATTATATCAATGCAATATACAGTCTGGTCCTAACTGTTTTATATGTCGTCCTACAGATGCCAGTAAACTGAAATCATCAGTGACGCAGGCAGACTCCAGTCCTCAAGCAGCAGAGCCTGACACCACCTGCAGATGAACTCTCACCCCCGATGGGTCACTGACTGCCAAAGCTCTAATACTTCAGGACTGCATTTTACTCTTTATTATTCCACAACGCCTTTTGCCATTTTAAATGATCTCTTCTGATGACTGATCTCAGTCCACTCTTTTTTTTATATCTAGATTGCCTTTTAATGTCATGGTATCATTTATACTGTAAGCTTTAGGTTTATCAGTATCAGTCAAAAAGGTCATTATCACTGTAAAATGTACATATTACGTTAACACTTTTTATACTGAGTTCATAAATTAATTTTTATTATGTATTGTTGTAGCCACAGGCAACTTTTTTTTTTTAATATACCTTCAAATCCCTACTATGGTTTTTGTGAGCAAAACTTTTTTCACGCCTTAATGGAAAATGAGCTACTTCCCCATATCTTAAACTGCATGTGTGTTTCTTAAAATAGGCTCCTGTATTTTTAGGAACTGCATAATTGACAGTAGCTGGAACATAAACAGCTCCACCAGAGCTCCCTTCATTTCTTTTTTTTTTTTTTTTTCATTCGACTGAGCAAATTTTTGATTGCGGGGTTTTTTTTTTCTTCTTTTTTTTCAAAAGCTGTCCAATTCTTACTCTTAACAGATTTTTTTTATAGCATAACTGGAATAAACTTTTTGGAGTAAGTTTTGGTTTTGTTACCATTACAAAAATGACTACTAGGACATCCTACATTTTGCCATAAAAGCGTAAATTCTGCAATTTGGATTAAATATTCAGTGCATTAATTAAACAATAATACACATATACCCTGCACAAATTAGTATAATCTGT
This sequence comes from Barbus barbus, assembly GCF_936440315.1. NCBI lineage: Eukaryota > Metazoa > Chordata > Actinopteri > Cypriniformes > Cyprinidae > Barbus > Barbus barbus. The sequence continues at coordinate 21,212,217 of NC_136717.1, forward strand.
CTACTGGGGGATTTTTAATATCCCATTTGTAGAATTGCTTATGCAGTTAAATACACTGCCCTCCAAAAGTTTGGAAATGCCCTAGAAAAGTGGGGTTTTGGACAATATTGGCATGAATCCTTTTTAATTTGTCATAATTTTGCACTGATAAGGGACAACACAAACATATTACATAAACAGTTTATACATGGAAAGAACTTAAATTTTCGATTCATCAAAATATCCTCAAATAGCTATTTGTAAAGTATCTGACATAAATTGTGTTCCAATTGGTTCATTGTATTCTAACCTTAATTGGCAATCAATTGTTGAAGCTATTAAGGTGTGCTGACCCAAAAATCTTTTAAAAACCCGGGCCAAGTTTAAACCAGTAACCAGGCATCACAGCTGGCAAAGGGGCATGTCTGACTTTGACATGTATATATTGCCATTATTATGTAATCAAAATTAAAATTATTATTACTGGTCTTCAATGATAATGTCAAGTTACTTTAATGTATTTGCACCAAAAAATAAGGATTTATGCTGATGTAGTCCAAAACCACACTTTGCCAGGGGTGTTTCCAAAGTTTTGGAGGGCAGTGTACATTACTTTAGAGATTATATATGTATTAATGTTCCATTAGCATGTCACTAACCTAGAGAACTACAAAGAGTATTAATTAAACAGAGAGTGCTATTTTAAACCGAGCTCTTAAAAACATTTCTACAACCCTTTCTTGATTGCAAAATAATCTTTGACAATATAGGAATTTTCATGGAACATTCGTTCCACAAAATTTCAGTCACAAATATAATTTTTTTTGACATACACTCTCATAATGGTCTTCTTATGTGGACTACAATTTTCTAAAAAATGTATTGCAATAAAGTTTAGTTGGAAACACTTATGACAAGGCACACATTTGTTCAAATTAATTTGAACAAAATGAATTTGTTCAAATTAATTTTGATCTTGACCATTTTCATCAGCTTCTTTTGTAATATTCATGGGTGTTTTTTAAAACATACTTTAATCAACATTCAAACAAAGACAGATCACTTTTTTTTATTCAAAGAATCAGCATAACAATGTCTGTTCAATATGTTAATTAAGACCAAATGTCATATCAAATGAAAATTCCCTTGATTCTGGGAATGTAAATTGTCAATATGGCCTTTCTATCTTCCCACTGCCCCATCCCAAACTTTAAAAATTATTGAATACAAGAAACCCCTCCAAAAAAGTAATAATTTGGTTCGGCCTGTACCAAACAGACCATTCAAAAACTGGCCTAAATATAATACTGAATGAATTACAAGACATCACTTAATATCAAATCAGCCTCCTGGCAACAGGCACTTTTGTTCCTGCTCTGGTAACCAGGCATCTCTTGGTCTTCCAGCACTGACCTGAAAACTTTGCAAGGCAAGAGATAAGTCTGTCTGGTCACCGGACAGGCTACTAGATATAAGTCAGGCCGGTCTTCGGTCATGAGAATTGTATCTGCTGAACGCCAGGGATCTGAAGGATCAGAAAAAGAGAGAGGGTTAAATAGTGAGCATAACTAAAATCTTACAACAGTAAATGGTTCAGTGTCATCAGGAATCTTCAGTCATATATCTGTAGTTTAACATGGGTTGGTTTACATACTAACCTGCTGGTATGAGGTGGTATATACCATCACATTCTGTTGCTGGCCATCAGCAGTGATCAGTCCTGCAGGCAACTGACCGGCTGGAAGTTAAAAGTAACACAACATTAATTTATTATGTAAACCTTTCAAGACACTAAAATCTATAAATAGGCAAGAGAATAATGCTGTATGTTTCTACTGCATCAAATTTTCTGAACAAGGCACAAGAATATATAAGCTATATGAATGAAACAGATTGCACTTACTGAAACTGTCATCTGTAAGCTCTTCTCCAAGGCCTTCGCTGACTGTAACCGGAGTGATGCCTTTCTCACCCTTCATTGCCTTGGAAACATGAATATGTTACTTCACTTCTAACCACAATTTGTGCTCTAAAAATTATATTCATGATGACACATGCAGGTATTGCTTTTGTATAAATGACATTCTGCAACATTCCAATTCAAAAGTGCAGGGGATATGTCTCTCTCAAAGATCCTTTATATTAATGTTTTAGCCCATGAACTGAAATTTATTATTAATTTTGCATACGTGAGTGAGTGAATAATACCTCTCTGAACTTCTGCAGGTAGAGTTTAAGCGGCTCCACGTACATGTCAAAACCCAGATTGGACATAGCAAACAAGATGTCCTCTCCGTTTATGGTTTTGCGTTTCTCTTGATGGCATCTCTCGCTGGCCTCAGATGTGATGAAGCTGATGAACTCGCTCACACACTCCTGCACACACTCTTTTGCATCCTTTGCTATCTGTGTGATGAGAGAGATGACAGAAGCAATCAAGGTTACTTATACATAAGACTAGGATTTATATAGATGCACTCAAAAAGAACAATTTCTAGCTAATAAAACATATAGAAAACATAGTTTTTTTGTTGGTATTATGAGTTCTCCATACCTGGAAACAATTTTAAAATTCTCTAATATTACCTTTCCAGTCTGTGGGATGGCATTCTTCATGATGCGGGCAACATTTGCGATGGGAAGGTAGATGTCCTGCTCTCGGAAATGGTCTTTACTGCCGTTGCCATCCTCATGGTCATTGAAACTTTCATCCCCGTCATCTGCACATAAGAGGAAAAAACACATGACAATGGATGGACAATAAAACTTCTCTCAAATAATCATGTTCTTCATTATCTCTAACACAGACTATTGATTTATGGTGCCATCATGTCCATACCATCCTGGGTCTGTAAGACATATGTCCCTCCTGTCATATACTCTCCAGTTATTCCTAACTGAGTGGTATCTGTGGTGCTGCCGTCTCCGTCCATCTGAAAACACAAACAGGACAATGGGGGTCAAGACATTTATTTCAATTACAGCTTTATAATGAGCGAAAATATTCACTCGTGACCCACGACAACTATAAAACTCTCGAGCATAAAAAGCATAATTAATAATACTGAATAACCATACTAAATTATAACCGTATATACAATATTTATAAAACACTTACGAATTTAGCAGACGCTTTTATCCAAAGAGAAACAAAAAGTAATTCGTCAAAGAACCAACAAAAATCGCAATAACGCCAGGTTTATTAGACAAACTAGATTAAACAGCTAGAAAATATACTTTTAAAAATGCAAATAATAAAATAAATATGTACGTGGCTTTATTAATATCGATAATAACTGGTCATATAAAGTTAATTATTTGTATGTATTTCTGGCAGCCTTTGTTTTGATAGTCAGCTAGCAGGTTAGCATCGTCCCAGCTCAAGCTAACACATTACACACATCTAACATTGGAAAATATATGGTTTATGAACTATTAGGGTAGCTAATTTAAATAGAAATGAACTGTCTTCTTTTCTAATTAGACTCGCTGTTTATTAAATGTGGTTTACGTTATATGTGGATTCGGGCCCTCGCGTGGATGTAGCCTCCATGTCTCCACTCAAATAATCCCTTACCCATCCTCAAACCTTCATTCTTTTAAGACTTCCTGTATTTAACGGCTGCTTCGGCCTGGTAAAACCTGTAAAGACCTGCCGGTATCGGCCTTTTCTATCCGTTAAACACGAGAATTACCGCTGAAGCAGATCATTTGACCGGAGCCACAAATACAAACCTGACTCGCGCTCGCGCTGCAACTTGATTGGACGCCGGAAATGGAGCTGCGCGAGACCGTTTGTGCACGCGTGCACGTTGGTCACCAGGGGGCGCGCATGAAATTATATTGTGAATATTGGAAGAGATTGCATTTAATGACATTTCTATGTTCCGTTTATCTAGTGCAAATCGTTTTTATTGGCCTTAATCATTAAAACGTTGTTTTTTCATCATGTTCCCTTCATTTGGTTTGATGACATGATCCATACTCATTACGTAGGCTATGCATGCCTAGGCCTATTATCATATAAATTAATTTTATGGAAATAGGTGGAAATCCTATACACACTTCCCTCTAATTTCCCTTTCCTTCTCTTTTTCATGTCTCAGGTAAAGATTAATGGTGCTAGAGCTCAATTTGACTAAAGAACTGAATGAGGTGGATTTCAAATGCAGTGTTTGTTTATCATAAACTGTGAAACCTTTCTTTTTTCTGCTTTCTTTGCTTCATATTTTTATTTTTTTCTTTATGGGTGAATAATGCACCTGTGGTGATGCTTCATTACTTTGAAAGTGCCATATGCTCAATGTGATGCAAACATATGTTGCACAGTGAAGTGAAAAAGTAATGCTCTGCTTCTCTCTGAATGTGGATGGATGATATGGTTTGGTCTCTTTCATTATTTTTTGAAAGTTTTTTGAAGTCCAATAAATGTGCATAGTTCACTCCTAAACAACAAATTAAAGTGGAAAAAATTAATATAATTTTTAATTTGACTAATTTACCAGATGCTTGTGCAAAGAAGCAAACCTTTCCTAAGAGCAGCAGTTTAATCGCAGCCAGCTCTGAAATATTAAAATATAATTACAAAACCCTGATATGCTCATTCCTGACCTGAGTGGAGGGAAAAGAGAATTATGTTTAATGCATTTTAATACTTAAGGCGCTGTTATTTCCTCATTAGTGTACAGCAATGGCTTTAACTAATTGCTTACAGTCAAATAAAAAATAACAGTATTTCACCCCTGGCTGCATAAACTGGCACAAAAGCTACACTTACAGGCTGACCACAAATAAAGTTTCCCAGCATACTTTTTATGCTGTTATTTCTCGCTGTACAGTAAAAACTCTCCTCTCTTCCCCTCACAGGGTCTCAGTAGACATTAACACCATGACCTTGTAATTCTGGTCTAATTCCCTGAGTGCTTCCTCTTGGGAAAGGACAGCTCAGAAAGTGCCTCTAATCAGCAGGTCCAGAATGCAAAATCACTCATGAATTTTAAACATTTCTGCTTCAGTCAGCACTGAATGCTGTGGACCGTGAATGCATAATTATATTAGCGACTGCTTATTGAGGAGGAAATGTTGTGGCAGTTTATATCCATATGAATTAAGACTTAATTTTCAATTTGGAATTGCCACAAACTCTTCTGCACTCACCCAAGAAACTTTGAAGATTATGTAGAGACATTTATGCCTGTGATACTCTTTAATATGTAATTAACATTCTATTAGACTTTCAGTTTTTTACCATTGATTAGTTTCCTCTCTGAAACTCAAGTCATTTCTGCCATTGTGATTGGATTCGTGTTGTAAATGCACTCTTCACCACAGGGGGACATCGACTGAACACTGTTTGCTAAAGCTGTAAGCTATGGTGTATATCAGGTTCATTTTCTGTATTTAAAAGCATTCACTTTATTTATCTACACAGTGTGTTGATTTATGGCTTTTCCTCTGGAATAAAACTGATTTTAAATGATATTAATAACCCTCTGGTGGCATATATTTAATGTGTTTTTTCTGGTCTTTCCAGCTTCTGCATTATTCACCAGCACATACTCAAAAACATTCCACCAACCTGACCACAGTCTCTTTATGTAGATTGGGATTTTTGGGCCAGTAGTCCACGCTCTGATGAACTTGCTCTTGTAAATACATGATGAATATGAGCACAATGAATTCAGTAGGTTACTGTACAGCAGCAGTTCATACACACATCTATGAGAAGCCAAATGACTTGGTTTATGATACATTAGAAATTATCAATTTAATCACATATTTACTATGCCTTTTGACTTGATTAGCTTTAACGTAAAGGTTTTTGTAATTTGCTGTTTATATATTTGTTGTCATTTTACTAAAATTGAATTTATATTTTATGAATTATTATTTTGATTTATTATTAGTTGTAATAATAATAATAATAACACTTTCAGCTAAAACGCCATTTTAATCAATAAATTAATAAATAAATAAATAATAACAGAAAGCTACTTTTCTTATTACAATGCTATTTTATTTTTGTTTATAAATGCATACAGCCTAGTTTCTATTAGTACAATATATAAATGGTTAGTATTAATAATAATATTATGTTTATATGAGCATGTAGTTTCTATAACATACAAAGTGCAATTTATATATTAATATTAATTATTAGTGTACATGTAGATGCATATATATGTGTGTGTGTGTGTGTGTGTGTGTGTGTAGTTTGTATTATATACAATGTGCAATGTATAAATGAATAATAATAATATTTCAGCTAAAATGCAATTTTATTAAATAAATGTATGAATGAACAAACACATTAATAAATAAATAAATAAATAAACCTTTTAATTACCATTTAGTTTGAATCAGATTTACAATAAGAACAATAACTACATTAATTAATTGTGATTTCTAGGAAATTTTTCACTTTTTCACAATATTCACATATGCAATAACCATCAAATTCAGTGGCAGACTTTGGTTTGAGATACTGGGTTATGGATATAAGTGGTATGTAGGCTACTGCAAAAATGTCAAACCACTAACTAAAAACCTTCAGTTTAATTGCAATGCTGGCTTTATTTTTAAAGCAACGTAAAATGCACTTTTTTTACTTCTTTGAATTCAATAGCAGATGTAGAAATTATAACGGCGACTTTGAAAAAGCGAACAGAAATGCGAGAAAAAGTATTGGGACAAGTCGAATGGAAACAAAGATGCTGTCATAAGATAGAGATGAAAGCATTCTTACAGCGTGGGCGCGCGGCGAGAGGGGCGGAGTTTCGTCGCTGTAGTCTAGTGTGCGGAGGAAGGTAGTGCACTCCAGGCGGCATCAGCATCAAACACAGACCCGCTGTACGGGGCTCCGTCCCTCCGTCTCTCCGTGCCCAGCCATGAAACAGACATTACTGGACCTCATGAGGATGAGTAGGATCTGCCGGATGGTGCTGGCCACTTGTTTAGGATCTTTTATTCTGGTCATCTTCTATTTCCAAAGTATGTTCCAACCAGGTAGGACTTCGTGATGGTTTCATCTTAAAGGCTTTTAATCGATTTAATTCCCTTTTGTAGCCTGTGGCATGGTGATTTAGTGTGGAAGAATGTCATTAATAATCAATGAGCTGTTTGAAGCGAGAGTGAATGATATACTGACTCACATCAAAGCTCCAGCTGTCTGTAGACTATCAATAACGACGTCCAGTTTTATGTATTTATAATCTTTTAATTGTGGGTAGAGCCCGGGTCCCGGGTTGTTTAGTGTTGTGGAGAGACGGTCATTGTCCCCGGTGGCCGGTACAGTAGTCACTGTAAGCTACTGAATCAAACACATTGTACAAACATGCATACATCAATACTGACACACAGCTATCTATCTATCTATCTATCTATCTATCTATCTATCTATCTATCTATCTATCTATCTATCTATCTATCTATGTGTTAAAGTACTTATTTAGGCTTTTTCAAAGTAGCTACAATTTAAAAGTTCTATCTATCTATGTCTAAATCCACTGGAACTCCACATACATTGTGCATAGAGCACATCTGGAAATGGTATTGATGGATGATGTAGGAGGTATAATTTCGCCTGTCTGTTAGACTTTTCCATTGTCCTGCTCGCCGGTTTGGTTCATCTTGACCAGCTTATGTAGCATGTCATCTGTTTTTTGGGGAATTCCCATGTGCTGCGGATGGAAGATCCAGATAAGGACAATGAAATCTGTGTAGTAGTGCAATAGAGAGTAACCGCTGTGGTCACCGGCACAGTGGAATGTCTCTGGAAACGGTGAGTCATCAGTGTCACCGGCATGTGAAGGTTCTCAGCAGTCCGCTGGAATGCCCAAGTCATCATCGTCTTACACAGAGGGGATGCTGAAACAAGACAGAGAAACTGATGAGTTCATGCACACTCATCCAGACGTCGTCTCCACATCTGCACAGGATATTTCAGAGAAGATCAAAAGTGCACACTGTGACACACGGCCTCTTGTGTTTTATTGATTTCAAGGAATAGTTAATCTAAAAATGAAAATTTGCAGAAAGCTTGCTCACCCCCAGATCATGAAAGAGTTTGTTTCTACATCATAGATTTGGACAAATTTAGCATTGCATCACTTGCACACCAGTGGACCCTTTGCAGTGAATGGGTTCCGTCAGAATGAGAGTCCAAACGGCTGATAAAAACATCTCAATAATACACAAGAAATCCCATCATTAATACGTTTTTAACTTCAAACCATTGCTTCTGACTAAAATATGAGTTTTCTATCCATAATATTGCTTGTGAAATATTTGTGTATATGAATCAGGAGAGAAATATGCACAGATCAAGCACCGTTTACAAGAGAAAACAGTCCAAAAACATTTCTAAACAAATATGTTGGTGGATTTTAATGCGAGAGGACAACAGGGGGCCTTCAGTGGAGGAACTGTTGTGGATTATGGACTTTTATTTTTGCAAGAACCAATGGTTTAAAGTTAAAGCACCGTAATGATGGATTTGTTTCTTACAAACACGCAGCTTTTTGCTTCACAAGACTTTAATTGATAAACTGGAGTCGTGTGGATTACTTGTGGATTATTATGATGTCTTTATCAGCTGTTTGGACTCTCATTCTGACGGTACCCATTCACTTTAGAGGATCTAGTGGTGAGCAAATACTAAAGCAAATCTCCAAATCTGTTCCAATGAAGAAACAAACTTACCTACATTTACCTATACTCATGTCAATTTAGAACATATTTTAATATTTGAGTGCACTATTTCTTCAATTCAAAGTTTTTTCAAAGCGTCACAGGGGTGCAACGGCATCCCATGGTCTGTTGGGATGTACAGGCATTTTTTGCATGGTGGTACGAGCAGCTGTTTCTAAACGCATCTGTGCATCCCACATGCTTATGAACAATGTCTAATACAACAGTCTCCCTTATGCTCCGCTTTGAATTGACAGGTGTTTCAGTTTCCTCTTCTGTGTGTGTGTGTGTCTATGGCCACATGCCCTTGCTCTTTTCTCCTTTCCTCCCCCCGTGTGTGACCTGATTATGCACTCTAGCCTACAAACATACCCCGAGAACACACTGGTACAGCACGAGACACACACACACACACTGGAAAGTGCCTCAAGTGGACCCGAGCAGTTGAATGACGGGCTGACGTAATGCTTCAGTGTGTTTATGTTGATCAGAGAAAGAGAAGCAAATGCCAAGATCTGGGTTGCGGTGATTGGTTACAATGTGTAAACAACTAAATACTTTCTCTTTCAATAACAGTCATGAGACCTAATACAATATTCACGCTAACCTTATTTATTGTTAATAATGTGAATGTTGTTTCAAAATAATTGTTAAAATATAATAATATAAACAGCTCTATAGCTCAAATAATACAAACGTTTCAACAGAAAAAAATTATGTAAGTGCTGTTATAATATGATAAGCTTCACATTTCATTTTAAATCCTCTTTTCTTCTGTGGTAATCAGCATCTGAAACTGGAATATTTCTTTAATATCTCAGATATATTCTTAAAAAATAAAGGTCTGTGTTCTGATATGTCAATACACAAAATCAAAAGCCAGAGATTTCTCATCACATTTCTCTATGTTAAAGTTATCTGAGCTATGCTATCCACTTTGTATAGCTCAATTGTCTCTATTTTTATATCTCCTGAGGAATTCTAGAAGAAACATCTGAGAAAAAGTTATGAAATGAAGAATAACTGAGAACTCTTGATAAGCGCTACAGTTTTCCTCTGGGCAGGACTGTACAGATAGAAGGAAATATGGGCTGGGAAGGAACCAAAATGAATTGTCTTAGGAGAGAAGAGATAAGGAATGTCTGCAAGGAGCTCAACATTCCTTAAGGGTTGGTTACTCAGGGCTGGGACGAGGACCCAGACCAGCAGACCAAAGAATCACAGTTCTTCCTGAGAGCTTAGATAAGGCCGTCTTTCTGTATTTGTGTGACTGACTTTCCCTGACTCACGGCAGTCTTTCTTCTTCATCTTCCGAGTCTGTTGAGGAGGGCTGGCATTTGATGTTTATGAATGATAAAGGTCACGCCAATGTGAAAATAAATGACATACCAAAGCTCAAATCACACTCTGTTTGCTGTTGCGCAAGTGTTTGCCTGCCAGTTCTGAGCACTCTTTTTTTGAGAGTGTATATCACACAAACAGTATATCCTGTTTGTGTGATCTTGGTTGGCCCATTGTTTTTCAAGCTCTTGCCATCAGTTTGCACACACCCACATGCTCAAGATGGTCCCAGAGAGATGTGGACACTGGTGCAGCTGGAGTATTAACATTTCAGAATACATTTTAACATGTAATATGCTGTCAATATTTATTTATTTAATATTTAAAAAATAAAATATAACTAATATAAATAAAAAAATATATATTTCATATTAATGTACATATAATATATACACACACACACACACACACACACATATATATATATATATAAATTACTGATTTAGTTATTGTTATATAATTATCGATTATCAAGCTAAGAGAGATGTGTGTGATATGCTGTCATAATATTTATTTATTATTTTTATTAATAATACGTTTTAACATATATTATTTAATAATATACATTTACATTTACAATATATATGATTATATTAGCAAATATATAATATAAATAAAAGCACATATATTATAATAGCATGTGTACATTACAATACCAAATTCTGTAATAATTATAGATAAATTATAGATATAATAAAATAATTATTATAAAAAATATAATACTTATATAAAAGTATATTAATATTAAAATACTAATTTTGTTATTATGTATATATATATTGTGGACACTGGTACAGCTGTAGTATTAATATTTCAGCAAAATGTTTAATTTGGAATTATATATACTTAATTTATGTTAAATATATATACTGTATGTAAATGTATATATGTGGTCACAAAGAGAAGAGATGTGGTTATTAAGATGTGTTGTTCAGATATACACATTTTATACAAATATGCTTAAAGCAGTATTCCTTTTGCCTTTGTAACTTAAATTTAGTGAAATCATGTTTGATTAATGGCCCTGATCCACATTCTCCTCGCTGCACATCGCTGTCATTATTGCACCATGCCTTTGTGTTCGAGCCAGAGCTTGTGTTGTTGGAGCCCACCAGACCAATTTGGTTGATATCCATCTGCTGAAACGGATTGAATTTGTGGCTCACACTCCCTGATTCATGTTTTTGGGTGGCATACGAACAGCTGCTGCTATCATACCTGCCCCAAAACATGCAGCATATCGCGATAAGCTTGTATCGTATCTCTGGAGAATGTCTACTGTAGGAAACCCCAGCATATCTAAAAAGCTTCCTTGTTCTTTCAATTCGGTTGATGTCAAAAGCCACGCCTGCAGACAGACGGGCACATGCTTTCTGCCCTTCTGTCTCCCTCTCTCTTGCCCTTTTTGTCTCTCCGATGGTTAATTGTTAAAATAATTCCCAGCGCTGCCATATGTGTGAGATAAAAGGTATGCACATGTTTGTGGTTTATGAGTCAGCCCATTAGGCTCATTAAGCCCAGTTTGCACCGTCTGCAGCACGTTGTCGTGGGAGGAGCCGCGTTTTAACGATGGAAAACGGTAAAAGTGTCATTTACCAAATCCAACATCTGGATGCCAGCCACCCGCATCTGGAAGAATGAAGAGATCTCTGTGTATGGCTGATTATATCCTAAATCCCATAATAACTTAAATATTTTGGTAAAGTGAGTTTGTTTTGCATGATTATGTGTTGCTCCTTTTTTGAATTTGATAATTACAATTCTGGGAGGTCATGGTGTGTGCAGATCCCAGAAGAAGTGCTCGGAGGTTGTACTTTTAGATTGTTCTCAGATACGCTTTATATATAAGTGACTTGGTTTTGATATTGTTCCTAAAAGTCCTTAGGAGGAATAAAATTAGACAATTGTTGACATACAGCGTAAGTATAGAGGTATAAAATGACTGTGTGTGCTGATATTTTTAACATTTGGAGTCTTTTGTTCAGATGAAAAATCAGCAGGAGACTTCTAGGAGAATCAAATGAGGTCTCTTTTGTTTTGTTTTTTTCTTATGGGCATAATAGTGTGGGTACGTTTGTTTGTGTGTGTGTGTGTGTGTCTCATTAGGGCCTTTGTCAGTTTACTAGCTGCAGTCATTATGCTCAGCGTGGAGTGTCAGCACGTGCTGAATTGAGTGTTTTGCTGGCGAGAGTATCGATAAGCATTGATCTTGCCGTACAACTTGAGCTCTAGACTGTTAATGGGAGAATAGAATAGGAGAAGAGGGACTTAACCACATTTGGCTATTGTTTATGCCCATTACCAAGATGACAGGGAGAGGTCACATGTTTGGTCTGTGACAGAATGAACTATGAACCCAATAAAGGGATGAGAATGGCTAATCAACACACACACACACACACACACATCAATATAATATAATATACAAAAATATTTAAATAGTAAAGTATTTGTTGTACAGAATTTTAATTCTTAATTGTCATGAAAATAATGTCACAATGCAAAATATAACTTATTTTTTAGTATTTCTTGTGTTTTAGTATTATTGGTTCTGAAATATGACCTGCATATTTCTTTGTGAAGTCTACCACTTTAGGTACAATTCTGAGTTCTCCACATTCAGGCCGAGCAATTAAATACATTCTTGAAAAGTGCTAAAGTGAATTATGGTTTTAATAAAGGAAACGGTTTGCCTGTGTGTGTTCTTGTGTGTGTATGCTTTCAGGAGGGGTGTGTATTTGCACAGACTTCTATCACTATCCACTAGTGCTGAACAAGCACACTTGTCTTAAACACACACATTATATATGTGTCCATGAGGTTTATTTGTTCCAGCAGTACTTAATAGCTCATCCTGTCCATTGATTAAAACATATTTATCAGTGCAGCAGGCCAAAGTAAAGAGAAAGGATGAAAGAGGCCATTAGAAAGAGACAAAGAAAAGAGCCAACTCGAGTGAGAAGATATGCGACGACGAAGAAATTCCACATTTCACGGGGGTGTAAGCGATCACCATAGAAACAGTATGATGTGTGTTTTGGGGGATGGGGTGTGAGAGTGTAAACAGGTGTTCACACGTGTGCGTGTGTGTTAGCGGTGTGGATCCTATTCTTTTGTAGGTGTTTGTAAGCATGTGGACATGAGGGCTCAGTCCCTTGAATAATAAGATGATGGGTGGATACAGTGAGACTCCACGGCTTTTAATAAAAAGTTTATTCATTTAATCCCTCTTCCTCAATGACAGGAATCGAGGCATTGAGCAGTTGCATCAGGCATTAACAGACACATGACACTTGATATGAGTGTAGATTTGAGGTGAAAGATAGAAATGGAGAGAACTTGTGTAATGCATACAATGCAGACTGCATGGGTTGGGCTAAAATCTTATGAAATGGGTGTATAAGCATGCAGCCATATTTATATGTGCATTAACTTTATGTTTAACATCAAGATTTTAGGTTACAATTTAAATAAATGTGTATATTTGACCACCATTTTAATAACTTTTTCCATTTGAAATATCATTTCTATACCACTAAACAAAAATAATGACTGTTTTCAAATGGGTTTCCCCCGAACACTCCCCTCAACTGCCATTGGCTGGACAAACTGATAATCCCATCTCCAAACTAATACCATTGGTTGAGCCAATGTTGTTTTATCTCTAGTTGGTTGAGACACTCAAACAAATGCATATTAAACTAGAATATGAGAAAACATGTCTAAATTTTATGTTACTAATTTGAAAACGTAACGTTATAATTTTCAACGACAGCTTGGGTCGTTTCTGAGAGCTTCTTGGAAAAACAAAGAGCCTTTTTGAAATTACAAGATTGCTCTTACACACCAATAAACAAAGAACTCATATTGAGTAAATTACATTTTAGACACAGTTTTGCAAGTTACTTTGTCTGTTTTTGCTGTAATGTATGTAACACAGCAGTAGCATTTCTTTTTGAAACCTGAGTCAAGTGAATGGTTCAGCGACTCATTCATAAAAACAGTCACTTGTTTCGTTCATTAATAGAGCAGTACTGTTAAACGAATAGGCTGAATGATTCAATGACTCACTCATAAGGTTAGTAACCCATTTAATTCCTGAATGAATCTGCATGATTGAACAATTTGATTAAATCAATGACTGCTTCTATGACTCTCTAATAAAGACAGTCATTTGTTGCCACCTACTGGCAAAACGATGTAACCTGCAGAAAGACACAATGAAAAATCCTCAACAACACTAAAGGGCCGTTCACAACAAGAACAATAACTATAATGCTATAGCTATAACTATAACTATGAAGTTTTAATATTCATTATGAGGGAACAATATAATTTGAGTAACATTCAAAACAATTTTTTCCCAGCTAATAAACAACAAAAAAATGACAGCCAATGAGAAACTACACACCGTTAAAGAGCTCAAGCATTTAAAGTGACAGACAACATAAGTGTATCATGTGTTTATAATAAGCACAATGTTATCATGCGTTGATGTGGATGCAAAAAAAAAGTTTTTGTGGTAACACTTTAGTTTAGGGTCCAATTCTCACCATTAACTAGTTCCTTATTAGCATGCATATTACTAGCATATTGTGTGTTCGTTAGTACTTAGAAAGCACATATTCCGCATGACCATATTCTACAAACCCAATCCTACCCAAAATAAGGTGTGTTACAATGGCCTTGTCCCTCACAAACTCAATAAGAGGAAGCATTTGTATGTTGTGTGACACTGTCCTTCATAGTTTGCATCCAGAGTGACTCTGGTTTGACCACTGCCCCCCCCCCCCCGGGCTATTTTAAGATCTCACTGTTGCTTAGTCCTCTTCCAGTCTGTAATTTTGTGGTATGTGTGCGTGTGTGTGTATTTCAGCTACTTTAAAACCATACCATTTTGTTTTGGGAATAAGGAAGAGAAACTTTAGCAGGAATGTGGATGTTATGTGGAGAACTGATCGTATTGCCTGGAAATCATGTGAAAGTGTTTGTGTTTGAGCGAATAGTAGTGCTCTATAGAGTCTCATTCCAAGCCTAGTTGCAAAGCCTGGATAAAGTCTCTGGACAAAGTCTGATTATTAAGAAGTCTCAATGCTGTTGTTGTTTGCTTAATTCACTTTTATTATTTTTATTCTCTTTTAAAAATCCACCCTTGGCCGTGACATGAAGACATCGCATCAGTGCACTTCCCTGTACATGTTACCATGGCAACAGTCCCAGTGGCCCTTATGGGGGCCTTTTGGTAAGAGGTAGCGGGTGATTTACGGGCCTGATTTTCTGAGCATGCTCCAAATAGTAACACTAAACAAAGAGTCAAAACAGTGCGAAACACTGCTCGCACAGACAGCATCACACAGCAGTTCACTGCTTCATACTCAATGCTCGTTCACACACACTAAGCTGATTGATCTTCATAAAAGCAGCCATTGTGCAAGATCTATGTTTAAGATTGTCTCAAATATGACACTTGAATGAAGTCTTACAGATGAGTACTATTCCGTTTTGTAGCCCCTTTATTTGCTGAGATCTGCCATACAGTAGGGCTGTCACATTTATGAAATTTCTGCTGAGGATGAATTCTATTATTACTAATGATTGTGATGAATTATTTCATGGTCTTTTTGTCACTTACATCTTGATATGAAATGTATGATTGCTCATAATCAAAAACTAAAAATTGAAATATTAAAATATTTACCTATAAATATAATAATATTTATACGTTCAATTTACAGTGTTGATAATATTATAGTAAATGAACAACAACAACAATAATAATAACTATTATTATTATTAATTTACTCTAATATTTAGGTTGGCTGGGTTCAAAAAATCAACAGTATTTAATAATAATAATAATTATTATAATTATTATTACATAGTAATTTATTACTCATTTAGTATAGTAATTATTATTATATTGGGAACATTATAGTGAAAATTATATTTTCATTTGTATTAATATTGTTTATTCGTGTTTTAGTAAATAAGAAAAAAAATTATATGGAATATTACAGTTTAAATGATTATGTTATTTTATTAATATGGTTTATTATCATTTTAGTAAATAATAGTAACAACAACAACAATAATAATAATAATACTTATTATTACTCGTTTACTATAGTAATTATTATATTTGGAACATTATAGTTTAAATGATTTAGTTTTTTAATTGACAATTAATAATGTCTATTAATATCTTAGTAATACATAATAATAATAATATCTGGAATATTATAGTCTGTAGTTATTTTATTAATATAGTTTATTTTATTTTTTGTGAGCAACAACAAATTATTAACAACAATAATAATAATAATAATAAATAAATAAATGATGGTTATTATTATTATTATTATTAGGAATAATATTGTTTAACAGATAAATCGTTAAACTGAGTCAAAGGGAGCCACACATCTCCTATGATGGCGTTTGCTCACAAAATGCACTGCTGTACTGAAAAGACATGGTATTTCAGGCTATACGTGACTAGAATTCAAAGTGTATAACAATCGCAGTTATATCAAATAATCACATATGGCCATATATAATTGATAACACTAAGGAACCAAAACTGCAATATCTGTCAAGGTGAGCAGAGCATAAGAGGGAGAGGAGATTCAGACTGCAAAATGCTTGAACCGTGCTTGTAATTTGGGGGTTGTCTGATTTAATAAAGCTAATTAGAGGTGTAAGTGGGTGATCTAATCACACCACACTCTAAACAGAAGGGCCGTGGATGTGAGAGGCCCATCAGTCTGACCCCCCCCCCCCCCGTGTGGAGCTGTAATGGTACGCTCCTGTGGTAATGGACTGCATGGATCTCCATTGTCGGTCTCTGGGGTAGGATCGGTGAGCACATTATTTGGGGTTGTTGTATCTCTCCATCTTTTCCTCATGCCACTCTCAGTCTAAAACATTGATGAGGTTCCTCGGGTCAAATCAGCGCCGTTAGACCTTGACTAATAGCATGAGACCGGCCACTTAGACAGGAAGACAACATTTGACCCACATGAATAGCAGACAACAATGCCGTTTAGAGGTGGGTTTACAGTGTTACACAAATAAAATAGGTTGCAAATGATGACTATAAGTGATCTGACTGCAGAAAAGTGTAATAAAAAGAGGTCTCAGATTGCACACGAGTATGTTCATGCCATATCCTTTCATTATAGTGTGGTGGACACAGTGTGTATTATGGCTATGATATACATTGAGTCGTGTTTTGACACTCTGCAATGGAAAGAGACATTTCAAACAGCCCAGAGGTGATGATTGAAGTCATGCCGTGGCTGAAGTGTTGGTGTGTCATTTGTCTTCTGAGCATCTGGCTGACGGCTGTTTGCTTTTCCATATCAAACCATACATTAGAGTTACCCTGGTTCCTCCTGATTATAGAGCTTCTGCTGCTATGAAGACGCAGTCTCAGTTAACACGGGGTTTAGCTTCGGACTCGGACAACGTGGGTTTCAATTTCATCAGTTGCTATTTGTTGTGTTTCTGTCCTGCAGCTTCTTCTCCTTCTCCTTCTGTAAGGGTGTGCCATGCAGAATTAGAGGTTTGTGGTGGAAGCGTGTTTGAGAGGAGAAACTCTGACCTAGCAGCTATAAATAGAGCCTGGCTTGCTTCATAGAGATAATTACAATATATGCTACAGTATATTGAACTATAGGTGTTCCTGCCTGAATTTATTAATCGTTTCAGTCTATAAGGACATTTATTAATCATGTACAATGATCCAGTTCTGTCAAACTCAGATGAATTCATATCTTAATGCAACCCATTTTATTTCAATAAAGTGACGTATTTATGAGTGAAATGAGAAAAAAAAAAGTGAGATGGGACTTGACGTGAGCATTACATACTTAGTTGTGGTTTCAAAGGAGAGTTGTTTCAGACAATTATTAAATTATATTTCATTATTATGTAATTTTCTATTTCTACTTGACCTGACCCTTAACTCTCTGATGCATGAAATAATAATTCACAAAGAAAAAAAAAATGTTTCCTTTGTAAGGAAACCCTAATAACACTGTAATAATTTTATATATTAAATAAATAAAGCAAAAACTGGTGTTGTTACTAGAACTTTACTGTAAAAATAAATCTTAAAAATAAAAAAATCCACCTAAAAATTACATATTGTCTTTTTTTAATATATATATATACACTCACCTAAAGGATTATTAGGAACACCTGTTCAATTTCTCATTAATGCAATTATCTAATCAACCAATCACATGGCAGTTGCTTCAATGCATTTAGGGGTGTGGTCCTGGTCAAGACAATCTCCTGAACTCCAAACTGAATGTCAGAATGGGAAAGAAAGGTGATTTAAGCAATTTTGAGCGTGGCATGGTTGTTGGTGCCAGACGGGCCAGTCTGAGTATTTCACAATCTGCTCAGTTACTGGGATTTTCACACACAACCATTGCTAGGGTTTACAAAGAATGGTGTGAAAAGGGAAAAACATCCAGTATGCGGCAGTCCTGTGGGCGAAAATGCCTTGTTGATGCTAGAGGTCAGAGGAGAATGGGCCGACTGATTCAAGCTGATAGAAGAGCAACTTTGACTGAAATAACCACTCGTTACAACCGAGGTATGCAGCAAAGCATTTGTGAAGCCACAACACGCACAACCTTGAGGCGGATGGGCTACAAAAGCAGAAGACCCCACCAGGTACCACTCATCTCCACTACAAATAGGAAAAAGAGGCTACAATTTGCACGAGCTCACCAAAATTGGACGGTTGAAGACTGGAAAAATGTTGCCTGGTCTGATGAGTCTCGATTTCTGTTGAGACATTCAGATGGTAGAGTCAGAATTTGGCGTAAACAGAATGAGAACATGGATCCATCATGCCTTGTTACCACTGTGCAGGCTGGTGGTGGTGGTGTAATGGTGTGGGGGATGTTTTCTTGGCACACTTTAGGCCCCTTAGTGCCAATTGGGCATCGTTTAAATGCCACGGCCTACCTGAGCAGTGTTTCTGACCATGTCCATCCCTTTATGCCCACCATGTACCCATCCTCTGATGGCTACTTCCAGCAGGATAATGCACCATGTCACAAAGCTCGAATCATTTCAAATTGGTTTCTTGAACATGACAATGAGTTCACTGTACTAAAATGGTCCCCACAGTCACCAGATCTCAACCCAATAGAGCATCTTTGGCATGTGGTGGAACGGGAGCTTCGTGCCCTGGATGTGCATCCCACAAATCTCCATCAACTGCAAGATGCTATCCTATCAATATGGGCCAACATTTCTAAAGAATGCTTTCAGCACCTTGTTGAATCAATGCCACGTAGAATTAAGGCAGTTCTGAAGGTGAAAGGGGGTCAAACACAGTATTAGTATGGTGTTCCTAATAATCCTTTAGGTGAGTATATATATATATATATATATATATATATATATATATATATATATATATAAAGGCAAGTTATTCAACCATCTACAGTAAAGAATACAATATATTTGATTAATATATAATATATTATTAATATTTAAGATATAATATTCCCTAAATTATGTATTTGCTTTCATCAGAAATGTTGAAATAATGTTATCATAATGGCATATAAAGAGGACAGATGTATATAAAATTATACAAAAGAGTAAATCGCCTCATATGATTTCATTTCAACATCACATGCTGAATAATTAAAAATGTCTGTTTCTCAAACTAATTGGACAACATGCATCAGAGGGTTATTTCATGCATATTAAACATTTTTTTTTAAATGAAATAAAATAAGTTCCTTTTGATTCATTTTTAAGCTACATGACAGTGTAATTAAAATACTACATCAGTAGCCATCTATGCATACTGAAATACAATCAATCATGCTGGAAGGAGACAAAATGCAGATCTTTTTAATGAGAGAACATCCTTAAATGGAAGCTAAATGTTTTTTTATCCCCCCAAGGGCCTTTTTAATGTCTATGGGGACTATAATGTAGTTCTAACATGCCACAACATTATACAGCTCAGTTAGATGCTTTTATTTTAATTGCTGAGTCTAGTTTTGAGAGATTTATTTACATTTTGAAGCTATTTTCTGAACACCCATTTAAAGCGATTTATTGCTTTTCTTCCTCATTTTTATCTGAAAAAGCCACTGAGATGGGCGGTATACATGGTAGGCAAGCAAATCTGGTGAGAGATATGTTTGGAGAGAGGCATATTGATTAAAGGGTCACATTCATGCACTGCGCTCTCTAAAACTTATGGTGCGTAAACACTTTAGAGAGTTTAGCAGATACCTAATTTTTGCTTCAAAGAGCTTAAGTATCCATCATTTTAGTTCCCAGGGTCGCTGGTATAAACAAACGTCTGCCATCTGCCAGGTTTGCAGCTTGATGTCACCCGGTAGTGTTGTCAGATGTGGTTAGATGCTGTGTTTCCCAACAAAACTGTCCGCAATGACCTGAAATCAGAAGTAGTTACAGAGGGGAGCAGTTGCATCAGAAAAAGAAAGTGAGAATGCTTTCTTTTTTTCTCTGGAAAACAAAAGGAGATGAGTTTGGAAGAATAAGAAAGCACACTTTTCCACACAATAAATCTGAATGATCCCAGGGTTTGTCAAACTTCCAAACATTACTTTTAGAAATCATTTTTAGAAGTCATTTACTTCTTCAGCATCAATTACTCTTCATTTACACATATTTTGTTCTGTACATAAGTCAATATATATCAATATCAATTAACAATTTATGTATTAACAAATAAATTAAACAATATTTATAACAATATTTATTTAGTAGGAGTACTGTTATTCCCAAATACCAGATTTGCTGCATATCTGAGCACAACACAACAGGTAATGTTTCATTTCTGAAACGCTCTTAAAGACAGTCACTCATTTAGTTTCTGGATGAATCAGCATTTTTAAATGAATCAGTTGCGTGAATTATTCAATGATTCACTCATAAAGACAGTCACTCATTTAGTTTCTGGATGAATCAGCATTTTGAAATGAATCAGTTGCATGAATTATTAAATGATTCACTCAAAGACAGTCACTCATTTAGTTTCTGGATGAATCAGCATTTTTAAATGAATCAGTTGCGTGAATTATTCAATGATTTATTCATAAAGACAGTCACTCATTAAGTTTCTGGATGAATCAGCATTTTTAAATGAATCAGTTGCGTGAATTATTCAATGATTCACTCATAAAGACAGTCACTCATTTAGTTTCTGGATGAATCAGCATTTTTAAATGAATCAGTTGCATGAATTATTCAATGATTCACTCAAAGACAGTCACTCATTTAGTTTCTGGATGAATCAGCATTTTTAAATGAATCAGTTGCGTGAATTATTCAATGATTTATTCATAAAGACAGTCACTCATTAAGTTTCTGGATGAATCAGCATTTTTAAATGAATCAGTTGCGTGAATTATTCAATGATTCACTCATAAAGACAGTCACTCATTTAGTTTTTTGAAGGAATCAGCATTTTTAAATGAATCAGTTGCGTGAATTATTCAATGATTCACTCATAAAGACAGTCACTCATTTAGTTTCTGGATGAATCAAAATTTTTAAATGAATCAGTTGCATGAATTATTCATTGATTCACTCATAAAGACAGTCACTCATTTGGTTTTTTGAAGGAATCAGCATTTTTAAATGAATCAGTTGCGTGAATTATTCAATGATTCACTCATAAAGACAGTCACTCATTAAGTTTCTGGATGAATCAGCATTTTTAAATGAAACAGTTGCGTGAATTATTCAATGATTCACTCATAAAGACAGTCACTCATTTAGTTTCTGGATGAATCAACATTTTTAAATGAATCAGTTGCGTAAATTATTCAATGATTCACTCATAAAGACAGTTACTGATTTAGTTTCTGGATGAATCAGCATTTTCGAACAAATCTCTTGAGCAAAATAATTAATGATTAACTCAAAAATACACTTTTTTTAGTTCTTGAATGAATCTGAAGCAATTTATTCAGTGATTCTCTTGCAAAGAACCTCTTATGTAAGTTTCAGGATGAATCAGCTTTTTTGAAAGAATAAATTGTGTGAGGTTCCTGTCACTATTGAGTACATTTTCTGTTATATTTAAGTAAATAATAGAGTTTTACCATTATGAGATCGAGTTTAATGATTATCAAAGACTCTTCAAACATGCACACTTTTAAGTCACCGAAAATCTTCTCCTCTGCCATAGTTTTCATATCTTGAGGCACCATGTTTAAATATGATGACAGCATTTTCATCTATTCCATCTCATTACTGTCCTAACCTGTACTAACTCTTTAAAGCTTTGTCTTCCAATTTGTGAGAAGCAAAATTCTTTGATCACTATACAGACTGCAACATGAAATGAAGCTTCTGAGCGCTAACGGTTTCTCTCATTGAAATGACAACAGCATGAGCTATAGACAAGTGTCTGTTTCCTATTCTCCAATCCAGGATGTGTGCGTTCCTATGGGAATGTTTCGGTTGTATTTGGAATATGCACAATGACTGCAGGCAGCATTTCAACTATATCTTTTCTTTTTTTTTGCACTCTCTCTTCTCTTTAGCTGACACAAGCACTTACTTCCATTTTCGAGACTAGCTAATTACCCACATGGGCACACAGAGCAGTGCTTAGCGTTGGCCTGGAAATGCTCCTGAAAACACATCGATGGTTTTAAGCATTATTGCATCATCAATGATATCAGAAAGTACAATCATATTTAACCTCAGGATCTATACGAGACTCTCGTGGGCATTGCACATCAAAGTCTAAGAATGAAAGACTTTATATGTGAGACGTCATATCGGTTTTGAGAGGTCAAAAAGGTCACCTATGCTGTCTTTGTGTTATAAAAGGTCATTTTTCTCAGTATGTGTTTGGAAACCTCTCACCACGTCTCCATTATCTGTGTGTGTGGTCTGTGACTGTAAGGGAACGCACTGTATTGTTTGACTGTCTGTTGTGTTGTGCTTTGTTTTGATGGATGGAGCTCTTGAGTGGCAGATGGCTCTCCATTATCACACACCAGGGGGTCCGAAGACAAAAACACAACAACTCTATGCATTAGACCACCAGCATCTCGACTTTTGTGTGATTGAGAGGAGGGGTTTTCCATTTTCAATCACTATATATGGCACTTTCCACAAGTAGGGTACAGAGTAAAGCTTAAAACGTCTTAAAAGTGATTTTTTTTTCTCTTTGGTCATTGAAAGAAGTGTGTAATTTCTGTGCCACTGACATCACCAATGACTGTATAATTATTTTATTCCAACATTTGGAATTATTTTTATGCAGGATAAAATTATACACTACAGCTTTAACTTTCAGAAAATGTTGTTTGTCCACCTCATAAATATTTTATGAGCTGTTTTAGTTTCTATTTATTGAGCTTTGCAGCTTTTTCAATGCTGTTACGAAAACTTTGATGTCCGAATACAGGGTACAAACTTTATTTGAGTGATTTCATTGTTTTCAATGAACATAACATGAAATAAAAATAATAATAAAATTATGAAAAACAAAAACCTATCAGAATGGGTTACGGAGTTGCAAACGTAGCCTATGTGCATGGTTACACACTGGGGCTAGACAGTTAAAAAAAATAAAAAAAAAATAAATATATACATATTTTAAGGAAAGTTTGATCTTTTTTTGTTTAACCATTCAACTCTGTCATCAAAGGTATAAATACAATAAATAAAATGGATTACTAAGTATTTACTACATTTATTTAGTAATAATTTATTTAGTACGTACTAAGTACTTTTAAATTAAAAGTATTTAATTTTGTATGTTATGTTCATTTTTATTTCTGATATCTAAAAAATCTCTAAACAAAATTGCAACACAAATTTGTAAAAGTAAAACATTTGTCAGAAGTTCTATATTTAAAGAAAGTGCGTGTACAGTATAAGCAATCAGTATGATTGTGTTAATAGCTGATGCTGAATCAGCTCAGATGGTGTCAGGCAGCCAAGCACAGCCATTGCACATCAATTTGTCTCATTATAATCTACTTCTTACTATCTTTGCCATCTTGTGTGTGAGTGTGTATGATTCCAGGTCACCTTTAAACATGACAGCACCCTTACATTGAGTTAGGGCCTTGTTTAAGACTGCAGTATGGCCTGTGTATGTGTTTTTGATTTGAAAATCTATGTGTTTTGTGTTTGCTTAAGGCAGTTTTTTTGGGCCAGAGTTGCAGGACAGATACGAATAATCCTGCGCCCACCTGCAATGCAGATCAAAAAGCCAAGGATAATATTTGCAGCAAATATATGAATCAGAAAGTGCTTTCGTTGACATACGCATATGGATGTTTGTGAATTTGAGGGATGTGAAGCCTTTTTTCTTTGTCTGTCTTCAAGGTGACGCGTTTGTCGGTTAGTTTCAGATGTAATGTGATCTGAGGGACAATATGGACGGATGGAGACGCAGAGGGAAGAACAAGACGGATGAATAATGACAGCCTTTGTCGCCCAAAGAGAGAGCGTGTGTACATTCATTGTGCACAAGGACAGTGATACAAAGATGAAGAGGGACAGAACAGGAAATAGAAGGATGCAGATTTGTCCCGATAGTCTCAAGAAAGAATTTGGATAATGAATACAGCTGTGTGTGTGCGTGTGTGTGTGCCCATATTCAGTATGCAATTAGAGTGCTGTGTCGGCATCACGCCGCCAGGATGCTGACACACTCATAAAAAGCCCCACAAACAACTCAAGCACACACACACACACACACAGGATAGGTCCAGTGAAGTATAATGCAGTTAGGAGTCATATTCACGACTCAGGGTTGTTTTTTGCCTAAATTGTTGCAGCGAATGTCCCCTCGAGGACAGTAAAACCTGTAATCACCTACATTGGGGAGAAGCAAACAATGTGAGGAAAACAGCTTAATAAACAGACTAAATAATGCCTTAATGGAAGTTTTCTGTGAGGGTTTGGGGGATAAAAACATCATTAGCTCAATGTAATAACAATAGAAGTCAATGGAAAGTCCCCAGCATGACAGAAAAAACAAACATGGGCTATTAGACTCCAATTTCCCAGCTATTTTGCTCTGATTCCACGTTGTTGACCTACAATCCTGGGACCAGACGAAAAGATGACCACTTTTACTGCACTCACCCACACAGCGACTCACACACCCCTCTGATGAAATGTAGTAGGAGAACATGACAAACACATCTTGACTCGTCTGACTAAGTGGAAAGTCGAACTTAATGGTGAAGATGCACTTTATTTAGTGGTTTTGGACAGAATCGGTCATCTGAGTTGAAGGAAACACTTTGAGTTTAAACAGACACTTTAAAGTGATAGTTCATGAACAAATGAACATTCATCCTCACATAATTTTAAATCTGTTTGATTTTTTTTTCTTCTGTGATTTTTATTTAAAAATGTTACGGTATTTTTGTTGCCTATACAATGACATACAATGACCAGTTGTTTTGGACCCCATTGGCTTTAATTATAGACACCTTAAAGTGGTATTTTACCCAAAAATGAACATTCATCCTCATGTCATTCCAAATCTCTATGATTTTCTTTTTTCAGTCTATTATTAAAAGTGTCTCAGTGGTTATTGGGCTAAATAACAAAAGTCAGTGAGGACTTGTTTTGGACCCCATAGACTTTATGTCATTATATGACATAATCATTATATGGACATAAACAGGGTTATGACTGTTTAAAAGACTATATTTTCAGTTTTGAAGATAATGTTTTCTGTTTTATTTGTCTATACCAGGCATCCTCAAATCTGGCCCACTCCTGCAGAGTTTAGCTCTAACCCCTATCAAACACACCTGAGTATGGTAATCAGAGTCTTCTAGATCATTAGAAAATCACAGGTAGGTGAGTTTGATCAGGGTTGGAGCAGATTGGCCCTCCAGGGAAAGATTTGAGGAACCCTGGTCTATACAATGAAAGTCAATAGTCAGTTCTTTTGGACCCCACTGACTTTCATTCCATGGACAAAACCATTCTTCAAAATATGTTTTTTGGTGTTTTGCAGAAGGAGGTCATACAGGTTTGGAATTACATAAGTGTGAGTACATGAGACAGGATTTTCATTTTTGGGTTGACTGTCCCTTTAAGAACTTTTACACCAAACCTGTTCCTGAAGGGCCACTGCCCTGCAGAGTTTAGATCCAACCCTAATTAAATACACATGAACCAAAGTAATCAAGGTCTTCAGGCCTGTTTTACTCAATACACACACATATCCTTTGTCCAGTAATTGTTATCACTCTCTTTTATATCTATAAAAGAGGATAGGCAGCTACAATAGCGTTAAACCTATCTGACAAAAGAGCTTATCACAGTATACACACATGAGCTCATTCATTTGGTCATAGGTGAATGGGAAAGTTTATCCTGTGGTTGTTTGGGTGCAGTGAGTCAGAATATCTCGTTTTAAGTTCCCACACACACTTCTGCCTACTTGAGTAATGCGTTTTAAGCTACTCAGTCAGATCAGGAAAATATAAAACAGAAAAATTAATTGCTAAACTTCCTGCTATAAGATATTTTTCATATTCTGCTGTCTTTTAAAGAGTCCTTTTTTTGCCATTATAGTAATCGTTATTCAATAAATGAAAAAATTATAATTAGAGGATTAAATGCTTAAGCAAAAAGAGAAATTAGAAAACGCCAGCAAAGTTAATCAGAGAAAGTGGACCATCTGTCCAGATGTCTGTGTCTGGTGGGAAACAAACACACACACTTCCTCTCAGTCCACATAAACACACACACTCACTCAATCGATTCTTATCAGCCATTGTTTAATGAAGTCACCCGAATACATTGTAAATATTGAAGAACTAGTAGAAAGCTAATTTAAACCATAATGAGGTTGAAACCTTGTCTCAATCCACAAGCGACATATAAAGAAGGTCTCTTACAAAAAAACAAAAAAAGCACTGTACCATGGTACAGCGATGGTATCAGATGATAAAACCATGTTTCTTTGGTATTTAGATTCCAAGATTCAAAGAATACCATGGAATTACAATGGTACATGTTCAAGACAAAACATTCGGTTACAGATTGTGGTTGTAGACAAAAGAACAAACGGTCAGGAGACCGACGCATCACTGCACGTAATTCCATTATTAACATTAAACTCAGACAAAGAAAAGGACAGAACTGAGGACTTAAAAAGGAAATGGAACAAAGGAGTTAACTAGATGATAAATGCAAAACAGGTGAAAGGAATAAACAATGATGAACAAATAAGGACAAGCAGGAACTGAACGGAAACCAACATGTGACACATTCCATGGAACATGGAGATAAGTAAAATATAGATAGATAGATAAAATCCCACACAAATGGAATTACCATAGAATATGACCAAAGAATGAATAAATAAAGAAGTATTTGTATGTTAGAATGAACAAACTCGATACAAAGGAAGGAAATAAAATAAACAACGATAATTTCTAAAGCCACTTTTTGTTCAATTCAATGCAGTCTTTGAATTATTTTCAAGCACTTTTATTAAATATTCAGCATATCATGCTAATCACATTTCTTTTATAATCAGTCGAGAGCCCTAGTATTTTCTTGCTGATGGTTCAAAATAAAAAATCTGTCTGTTTTAGTGTGCATCGGTGAGGATCTGAATCTGATGGTCTGTATTCATCCAAATGGAGCCTTGTCATCTTTATTGACTGAAAACATCCTTTTTATTACTGTATATGCAGTTTTATGAGTGAACGTATTTTAGTTGCAGTCTGAATTATGGTTTTGTGCGCTTGGAGCGCTGATAAGGGAACTGATGTGTTTTAGAGTATGTTATGGGTAGATAGAGACAGATTAATTCTCCGGTATACCATAATCCTCGACTGATGGATGGCTGCAGATATGTGACTGTGTGATCATGGCTCGGAGAAAACAGGCCTGCTGGGAATGAGCAGTGCAAGGTCATGTGTACAGCTGAGCTAGTTAACAATCCAGCCTTTTAGAGTTTTTAAAATCTATATATTATTCAGTGCTCCTTTCCCTTGTTCACCAGCTTTAAACTTTGTTTGCTGATTAGCTTAGAAGCCTAAAACATTCTTGCTTTGCTCATTTAGTCCTCTGATTTCCCCCAGGAATAAACAAGATCTCTGTGCCTCAGGTTCTTTCGTTTCCTGGCTCTCCGGGAAAAAAATATTGCCATTAGATCCTCATCTATCAGCGGCGAGACATTTCATCAATGTGTACAGCCTCAGATCCTTACAGCTTAATATTCATAACACTGCCCACTACATGGCTTGCCACAAACAATGGCCAACTGTCTGATGAAGCGGGTGAGCTGAAGGTCACGCAGCGGAGAGGGGGCAGGTGCTGTGGCACCGTCAGTGGTGTTGTCAGCATATGGGAAATTACAGCAGGTGTGTGTCCAATGGACCACCAATTTAATAACAGCACCATCCACCTGGATACAGGTGGAATAATTTTAGTGCATGCTCAGGCAGAGTGAACCCATATTGAAACTCAGACAAACATACACACTTTGTTTGCAGGCTATTGTTTCTGGGTGTAATGAGTTAGCGGACCAGATAAGGTCAGAATTTTAGGTCAAGTAAAAAAAAAAGCTGTTCTTTCTTCACTTTCTATTCATCAAATAATCCTGTGTAAAGAAGTTTATTGTTTCCACAAAACTATTAGAATAATGATTTCTGAAGAATCATGTGACACTGAAAATTCAGCTTCGCCATCACAGAAATAAATTACATTTCAAAATGTATTTAAAACAAATGTTGACAAACAGAATTGCAAAAATAATAATAAATAATTCATGTTGTCTTTCATTTTTGGACAACTTGCATCACCTTTAGATTTGCTTTATGCAATATTATTCAAATTCTCATAAAATTATCCAAAAATAACATTAATTTGTTATCAACCGGATTTCTGTAAGCTTTTAAAGCTGACACAAACGAAAAACCAACACTCATTCAAATTCTTCCAAAACTATCCAAAAATGTATGTTAATTTTCCATCTGTAGGATTTCTGGTATAGCTTTTAAAGCTGACACGATCGAAAAACCAACAGTTTTTTTAAAAGGTCATTTGACGTTGCTAAAAAGAACATTATGTTGTGTATTTGGTGTAATGCAATGTGTTTATGCGGTTTAAGGTTCAAAAACACATACTGTATATTATTGTTGCTCCTCTATGCTCCGCCTTTCTGAAACGCGTCAATTTTTACAAAGCTCATCGTTCTGAGAAGCTAGGCATGCTCTGATTGGCCAGCTATCCAGTGCGCTGGGATTGGCCGAATACCTCAAGCGTGATACGGAAATGTTACACCCCTCACCGTGTCCCGGTGTGACGACACAAAAACAATAAAACCCATTATAAACGAAGCATTTGTTGCATCCAGTGAGGACATAATTACTGATTATAATGACTTATATTGTCTTTTTACACATTACCATGTCTGCATTTGTGATCGGAGAAACAACAAACAACAAGCACAACTCTACTCAGCTCAAAACTCGCATGTGAATAGCCAGTGGCAAATTCTTTAAATAAGAAAACGTATTTACTGAGTCAGATGTACCAGACTGTCCTTGTAATGTTGGAATTGCCCCACTTTATAGAAACAGCCTTTGAGCATAGCTGGCAGGCTACTCCCAGGGTCAGGAAATAGTCCTCTGTAAAATGCGCTGCACACACTCTAATATTTGGGTTGAACTGTTCTGGAACAGTGTTGTAAATACAACTGAACCACTGATTTCTAGTTGTGTCCTCTTTTGGAAGCCCAAACAAAGTCCTTTCTCTTTCACAATGAAACACAGCGTCTCCAGGACATGCCGCCGGCGGCAGCAACAACACTACAGCGAGAATAATAGTTCCGCCTTCTTTCATTGCGTATACGTTTGGGTGGTGTTTTGCAAATCTTCCCACACCGTGACGTAGACATGTGGGGGTATGTTTGAATGATCCGTTTTAGGGGGGCGTGGTCGAGTCTTAACTTTTATAAAGAATATCTCTTTGGTTTTGAGACTTTAGTCTTTGCAACTTCAGGGATCTTATCTATGCACAAACAGCTTGTAACACTCCAAAGAGAAAGGAAAACTTGATTCCTCCCCCCAAAAAGTATGTTAATTTGCAATCAACAGGATTTCTAGTAGCTTTTAAAGCGGACACAATGAAAAAAAACAAAAACAAAAAAAACAATCAACATTATTTAAATTCTCCCAAAATAGTATGTTAATTTATCATGAGCAAGATTTCTTGTAGCTTTTACAACTAAGAGAATGCAAAAAGCTTTTAAAACGGACACAATGGAAAAACCAACATTTATTCAAATTCTACCAAAATTATTCAAAAAAGTATGTTAATTTACCATCAACAGAATTTTTGGTAGCTTTTAAAGCTGACACAATTGAAAAACCAACGCTTATTTAAATTCTCCCAAAATAATTCATGTTAATTTGCCATCAACACGATTTTTGGTAGCACAATGGAAAAGCCAACACTTTGGCCAAATGTGAATGGTTTTCAGGGTGATTTTGCTCTTTTCAAAATAGTTCAAATAGGTATGAATTTGCCAGTAACAAAGCGTGTTTGCTTGTTGGCTAAAATCTTATAAAGTACTTTGCTTTGTTAATGTACTCGCGGCCTGTCTCTACAAGTGGCTGGCCACCCTTTTGACTTGAAGTGCCATATATGACAAGATGAAACTTGTTTTTGGCTTCATAACCTGGCTCAGATAGAAACTGCACACTTTTTCCCACACTTTTTGATCTGTTCTACTGGAGAAAATTAGCCAAAACACGAAAATGGTGAGGGGTGTGCAGAACCTGAATGGCAGGTTCGGATTCCATGTGGGCATATTTACACTAAATAAAATAGACCGCAGGATTATGAAGAAGGATTACTTCCTCCCATGAGCGAGCAAAAAACTGGCATGCAGATGCGAGGGATTTGAACATTTCTAAAACGGCCAATTAAATCACATAAAGCCATCTCTCGCTATTACTGGTGCGCTAATGACAACCCCTCAGGTTGTCGACCCCCTGATCCAAACTGTCTGTTTCTTGTCCAAAAGTCTGTCTATCCCTCATTAATACATCCTTTCTGTTCTTCCGTCACTCTGGTTTTCCTTTCGTCTCTCGTTCCCAGCGGTCTCGGTTTCATTCGGTTCCCTTACCTCGAGCTGGATTAAACAGTAAGGCATCAGACGCTCTGAGAACGCTGTGCACTTACAGGCATTAACTCAATTTCAAACAATGCTTTCTGTGTGCGCAAATACATACTACACTTAACGTAACACAAATACACACTATAAGTCAATATAATGTTACATGAGCGAATAAATGAACCTATATAGTACTAAATCTGTCAGTCTCAATCTCAGCACAGAGACTGCTTTCATAGGGCACCATTTCAGCGGTGCTGGTCATTAGCTTTCATATAGTGTCATTTCAGCAGTGCCGGCCACTCTCTGCAGACTAGCTGCTGAGAGACAAACTGTATAAAACTATTACTGTCAGTTACGACATGGCAGAGCGTCTACACATGCATTACCATGCTTAAATTATTCATCCATTGCAACATACACACTTTAGAGATGTGTGTGTGTGTGTGTGTGTGTGTGTGTTTTGAGGCAGTGATTTGGAATTAAATGTATTGTTTATACGGAGATTTGTTGGATGGCTTTACGGCTTTGCATTATTAAAGACGTGCCCTTTTACCGTGGGCATCCATTCAGACAAATGTGTGTGTTGAAGTGGCCATATGAACACTGCACATCGCTTCAGTGAAGCCCGCCTTGTCAGGATTGGTTGATTTTGCTCCTGTCAGTCTCTGATTGGCTACTCTAACTGTCCGTCTCTCTCTCTCTCTCTCTTTGTTTTTATTGCAGTTATGAGGCGGAACCCGTTCGCAGCGGAGGGCTGCTGCCGGAAAGGCTCTAGAAACGCCCTGCAGGAGCTGTACAATCCCACACAGGTATTAGTACACTGGATCTTATGCCACACATGACATATCAGTCTATTGGATTACCCTGTGAAAATATTCTGGGGAAAAAATAATACAGTAAAATGTGGTCAAAATGTTATAAAAAATATGGTGACAATGAGTGTTCATAACCAAAGTAAAAAAAATTAAAAACATAAAAAACATTCAAATGTACATAGATGTTAAAAAAAAAACATGAAATAAAAATAAAAATATATGCAGTAATCCACGCAGTAATTTCAGGGAATGTCGTTTTACTGTTTTTCACTTTAAATTATAAATGTGGCTCATGTTTTAACTATATATAATATTTTATATATTATAAATTCTATATTACAGTAAAAATCATACTATTTATATATTATAAAATTATAATTTTATAATATATAATTTTAACAATATGTACATGTATTTTCTTGTTAATTGCGTATATAGATTTTAACTAAATAATATAGTAATTCATATTTTTACTAGCAAAAATCATAAATCTTACATTAAAATTACATAATATGATCCTAAACTATTTATAATAGTTTAGGATATTTTTTTTTTTTTACAGTATATGGTATGATCAGATTTTTACGGTACAAACCTATTAATAATATTTTAAACAGCAATTAACACTTTACATGAAACATGAAATTTTGTCAAACGAAAAAATGTAAATCAAACTCCAATAATCTTTTAGTTTTATTTACTATTTGAAAAATATATATTTTTCTAGTTTCAAAAATGTGTTTACAAGCAGTTTAAATTAAATCTGAAATCTAGTGAATAAATCAGAAATTAACTGGAATTGATAGGACTGTGAAATATGGACGTTACATATCAGAATGAAGACACGAGTGGGAAAATACACATTTAAAAAAATTGATGAGTACAGATCAAAAGCAAAGTCATTTCTGTGGCCGAGTGAGTTATGAAACATTACTAAAACACATTTTTTTTAATCCAAAATTAAACGCACCAATGAATACTTCACAATAAGATCAGAAACATGTATTGGAAAAGTAAATTGAGTCAAATTTGATTTCATGGGTCTATAAGTTTCTGGTCCTCTCTGCACTGAGGTCAGCGGGAAAGAATAACCTCTGGACCTGGAATGCCTGGAATGCCTGAGTATGTTACTATGGAAACACATAAGAGCACTCACATTTAATTTCCAATGTAAAACATCCACGTCTAGAGCTTAGCTGAGCAGACTCCACCACAAAGCCAGCATTATGTGAGGATTGATTTCATCCGGTTTAATTTCACCCCTTTCTCTTGTCTTTATTTCTCACGCTCACCTTCCTGCACGTTTCCATCCGCCTCCACCTTTCAGTGATTGATTGCATACCCCGTCTGTTCTTTGTCGCCCGACCGACCGACCAACCGTCCTGTTCCAGAAAGCAGGGAAAGAGGGTGTAGCTGTAAGAGTTTGTTTTCATCTCATGTTCAAAAACTCTTTCACCTTGAGGCTCAGGCTCAGCGCTGTCGGAATGTTTTGCACGTAAAAGAAGCAGACAGCTTTGAAATGTCACAGCACAAGCAGTTGGTGGTCTAGTCTGGCACTACACACACACACACACACACACACACACACATCTTTTTATTGACTTCAAATGTATTTCTACTGAGCTAATGATATTTTGTATTCCTTAAAGACATATTCTGGGTTCAGAACAAGTTAAGATCAATAAATAGCATTTGTGGCACAATTTTGATTACCAAAAATTAATTTCCACTTGTCCTTTTCTTTAAAAAAGTCAAATTTAGGTTACAGTCACAGACAATGGAAGTAAATCAATAACACGTCAATAAAATGTTAAAATACTCTCTGTTTTAATAGTATAGAGTCACGCTATAAACAACATGCGTGTGAAAAAAATCACTTTTTGTAAAATTATATCCAGTTTTACACTTTCTTTGCTATGACAGCAGAACAACATAAACCCTAAAGTGACAGGAAAATTTTTTTTTTTATGCAACAAATGTTGAATAAGATTAATTTGTACTGAACCTGGATTATTACGATGTAAAAAATATACGTGTGTTAACATGGTTTTAGCATAAATAATCATGTACTAACATTTCTGTGTAAATTTATATGCATTTTAGGGTTCAAATAATACACAAGCGCTTTTATAAAATTAGAAGTGTCACTTTTCTGCCTTCAAATCCTCCAAAAATTGGCCACTTCCATTCACTTCCATTGTAAATGCATTACCGCAACCTTGATTTTTTTATTCTACAAATGTTGTCATTTGAGTTGAACTTGGATTGAACCCGGAATATATTATGCATGGTGGAATTTTAATGTGAAACTTATATACAGTTTAACAACTTCATTGCCATGTCATTGGAAGATCTAAACCCTAAAACCACAAAATGATTATAAAAAGTATGATTTAAACAGGTTTACAGCTCAGAAATGATTTTAATGTGAACAAAATCACTTACTAACCTTTTTTTGTAAACTTATAGACAGTTATACAACTTCATTGCCATGACATATAAACGCCGTAAACCCCAAAACCCCAAAATCATTTAATAATTATGATTTAAACAGCTCAAAAGTACACACATTTCAACAGGAGAATTAATTGCTTTTATAAAATGATAAGCTCCACTTTTCTGCTTTTTAAGTCCTCCAGAAATTGTCCCCGTTAAGTGCATCACTTTAACCTTGATGTTTTATGCTACAAATGTGGATTGGGATGAACTCGAACTCGAAATTTCTGACAATATGCATCTAAAAATTATTTTAGTGTGAAACAAAATCACACACTAACCTTTTTTTGTAATCTTGTATCCAGTTTTACAACTTCGTTGGCATTTCAACAGAACACTATAAACTCTAAAATGATTGTAAAAAAAGATTTAAACAGGTTTGCAGCTCAAAAAAACACAGGTCTTGTAAGATGCTTTTATACATTTTAAGCTTCCCATTTCTGCCAAGACCTCAAAAAAATTGGTCTCATTCACTACCATTGTAAATTAATCTCTGCAACCTTGGTTTTTTTATGTTATAAATGTTGTGAATTGAGATTAACTTGTATTGAACCCGGAAAATTCCTTTAACTCTCAATAGATGTTATTTAATA
Organism: Barbus barbus; assembly: GCF_936440315.1. NCBI lineage: Eukaryota > Metazoa > Chordata > Actinopteri > Cypriniformes > Cyprinidae > Barbus > Barbus barbus. The sequence goes on from NC_136717.1 coordinate 21,247,271, forward strand.
TGTTTAATAACCCATTTTACTCGTTGTAACCATTGGCTGCTCTTCACATGGAGTTAATTTCAGGTTTTACTATCCTTGTAGGAACATTTGGTCCCCACGATGTAGACAAAACCTGACACACACACACACACACACACACACCTGTTAAATTCAAGCTTTTAAACTGAACTCCATTCCGGGTGGATTCTAAGCGAGTCTGAATACATGTACAGTAAATTTAGACTATGTTTCCATATGCAGCAGCACATGTAAAGTTCCATTCATTTTTTCCACAAATATGAGGCTTTTTTTCCGACCACTCGTGCAGGATATGCCATGCGATATGCATGAAGGCAACAGAGTCCCATTGAGTTTTTTTGGAGACACTTTTACGGGGTACATTTAGAAAGGCTGTTGCTTATCTTATGAATTTCAATACCCTCGGCTCACACACGGTTGCATGTAAATTCAAGTAGCTTTACTGTGAAAGCAGCCACATTCATGCGGACTATAGAAACACTATACAGGAGATTCAGGTTACTGTAGGCACTCAGATAAAGCTGAAGTGTGCACTTAATAGACTAGAATACTTATACAGTGTGATGCTGTAATGTTCAACAAGCATCACACTGTATACAGCGTGCAGTAAAACGCAACACAGCTTTTATTATTCCACCAGAAACTGTGACAGGTACTAAAACTATTACCCTGAGACTATTATAGTAGAATATTCTCTCTCTCTCTCTGTCTCGTTCTTATTCTTTTACAGGCTGTTCGCCCTCAGTAAAGCTCTTTAGTCAGGCTGTAATGTGCCTCTGTTTGGCTTTTACTGAGCCTGCTGGGTAATGAGACTTTCACTCATCTGCCGAATGCTTCCGCTCTCTTTCCGTGTGAATGGGCAGGACGGTCCATGAATCATCTGCTCGATAAATGTTACCATCTCGACCCTAATGAGGACACCCCGAGAGATGTGCAGCTCGGCTTTAAGTCTAGCGGTGTGTGGAAATTCAGCAAATAAGCATGATCATAAAAATCATGACTAGATAAAGTATTTCATCAGTTTTATTTGGCTTGTTAGGGACTTTAGCAATGCGATGCGTTGTGGGAAAACCGACAAGTGCTTTACATAAAAGAGAATTAAATAGTCATTAAAAATAATAATCACAATAAAAACAGGGAATTAAAAATAATAATAAAAACAAGGAATTTTAAAATGAAATAGAAAATTGATTTAAAATGAATTTAAAACAGTTAATAATAGAAAATGATTATACATAAAATACAGTGCAGTCAGTGTGCAGTCAGTCAGTGCTCATTCAACAAATGCACAACTAAACAGATGAGTTTTGAGTCTGGATTGAAATGTGGCTAATGTTTTAGCACATCTGATCTCTTCTGGAAGCTGGTTCCAACTGTGGGTGGCATAATAGCTAAAAGCAGACTCCCCTTGTTTTGTGTGAACCCTTGGTATTTCTAACTGACTCGATCCTAATGATCTGAGTGGTCTGTTAGGTTTATATTCAGCAAGCATATCTGCAATGTATTTAGGTCATAGGCCATTGAGTGACTTATCAAACAAGTAAAAGTTCTTTAAATTCAATCCTAAATGTAACTGGAAGCCAGTGTAAGGACCTGAGGACTGGTGTGATATGCTCAGATTTTCTGGTTCTAGTCAGAATCCTGGCAGCAGCGTTCTGGATGAGCTGCAGCTGTCTAATGGTCTTCTTGGGAAGGCCGGTGAGGAGACCATTACAATAGTCCACCCTGCTGGTGATAAAGGCATGAACAAGTTTCTCCATGTCTTGACTGGAAACAAAACATCTAATTCTTGCAATGTTTTTGAGATGATAGTATGCTGATTTAGTTACTGCTTTGACATGACTACTAAAATGTCTCCAGAATCACCCCAAGATTTCTGACTTGATTTTTAGTTGTTTGACCCCTAGAGTCAAGGTATGCATTCACCTTGAGAACTTCATCTTTGTTTCCAAATGCAATGACTTCAGTTTTCTCCTTGTTTAACTGAAGAAAGTTTTGGCACATCCAACTGTTAATTTCATCAATGCATTGGCAGAGGGAGTCAATGGGGCTGTAGTCATTTGGAGATAAGGCTAGGTAAATCTGGGTATCATCAGCATAGCTGCGATAGACAATTTGGTTCTTCCTCATTATCTGACTTAGTGGGAGCATATACAGGCTAAACAAGAGTGGTGCAAGAATTGAGCCTTGTGGGACTCCGCATGTCATGGGAGTTGGGAGCTTAAGGGAAGCTCACAGGAAACTCTTGATGTTAACCTAATACGCATAAAAACCGCAGATACTTTATTATAATACAGAATAATTCTAATTGGCATTGCTCTCAAATCGCCATCTCTTGCCAAAAATACATTGTATGGGTCAAAATGATTGAATTTTCTTTTATGCCAAAAATCATTATGATATTAATTAAAGTATTTTGGAAATTTCCTACTGTAAATATATCAAAACTAAATGTTTGATATGTAATATGCATTGCTAAGATCTTTATTTGGACAACTTTAAAGGCAATTTTCTCAAAATTTAGATTTTTTTTGCACCCTCAGATTCCAGATGTTCAAATAGTTGTATCTCAGCCAAATATTGTCCGATCCTAACAAACCATGCATCAGTGGAAAGCTTATTTATTCAGATTTCAGATGATGTATAAATCTCAATTTTGAAAAATTGACCCTTATGACTGGTTTTGTGGTCCAGGGTCACAATTATGCTTTTTAAAACCTAAAAGGTAGACAGCTCAGTATGTTTTGCAACAGAGCTTTGTTAAAGGTCTAGTTGACCCCAAAATGAAATCATTTACTGTCATCATTTACTCACCCTCCAATTGTTTCAAATCGTATGAGTTTCTTTCTTCTGCTGAACACAAAAGGAAGATTTTTTTGAAGAATGTTGGCAACCAAACAGTTGCTGGTAGCCATTGACTTCCATTTTTTTCTCTATACTATGGAAGTCTAAGGCTACCGACAAGAAACTCATATGTTTGGAACAACTTGAGAGTGAGTAAATGAAAGAATTTTCATTTTTGGGTGAACTATCCCTTTAATATAAAACCTGAGTAATCGTATCATGTAGCAAGATCATGTTACAGAAAATTACTTATCCAGATATCAAAGGCATTGCTGACGAATCAGTCTGAGAGGGAGAGAGGGATCATGGGAATGAATGAGCGAGTCTATAGAGGTTGGCTGACAGCTGTCATACTTCACTATGTCTAAGCGCTCTTCTGCCCTTCATCACTGGAAACCAGCTGCTTGATTTTATCATTGTATGTGTGTGTGTGAGAGAGAGATGGGTAACACCTGAGGGCCGCACACACCCCAACCGTCACAAACCATTACGAAAACACGAGAAGATGCAAGATCAGACAAGCACGGAGACGTACCTAATCAAAGAGCATCTGACTCAAAAATCCACAAACTGACACATATATTTCACACTCTCATCTCAGAATCAGTTTCACTGGGCTTTAAAAATCCTCACTGCTTTCTTTTACTGTCAGAGTCATTTGCGGCTTTCCATATTCAGATGTTTACGGACATGTGGCTTTGCTCTGGGACTAAATGCTGGACAGGAATTCAGGAAGTCCGAGCACAGAGCAGAGACTTATGGCTTTAGTATCTGGTTCACTGAAGTGCACAATAAATTAACTCACTGTGCTATTTTTGAGTTAAAAGCATGTATATGAACTGAAAACAGTTAATGCAAGAAAATGAAAAACTGAAACTAAAGTACAAGCAATGATTGAAAACTAACAATAATAAGCAATTAAAATAAATAATTTTTGTGATCAGTGATTTTGACATGATGGTTTATTAAAAAATTAAATAAAATAAACTTTTTTAACGTTAGTCCACCAGATTTTCCAGTTTTAAAATGTAAAGTCTTCGTTTTATATATATTTTAAATGTTCTGTTGGTTTCTCAATTACTTTCTTAAATATATTTACTACAAGTAAAAGTGAAGATACAATCTGTATTGTATACAATCTATCTAAACTGAAATTAAAAATAATACATCATACATTTAAAGTACATTTTAAAATAAAAGCAAATTTGGAAAAGCAAAACTGAAATAAAATAAAATAAAATATTTTATAATAATAATAAAATAAAATAAAAATATAAGCATTTTAAAAGGTTTGTCTGCCAGATCTTTAAAATCTTATATATATAAGATTTTAGATTAGATTAGATTAGATTACACGCACACACTCATACAGTGTAAAGTGTATATATATATATAGAAAGAGAGAGAGAGAGAGAGAGAGAGAGAAAGAGAGAGTATACAGTATATACACTAAACTGAAATCAGTAAACATTCAAATAAAAGTGAGTTTGTGTGTGTGTGTTTGAGAGAGTCTTTGATAATCTGGTGAAAGTTCAGGCAGCCTTTCATTACGCTTAAACTCTTCAGAGGAGAGCTATAATCAAAGCATAAGATGTCTCGTATTTCCTTCAGCACGCAGCAGCACAGTTCTGACATTAGTTTGTGAACTCACTGAACTGAACTCCTCTATGCCACTTGTCTCTGTAGCTCAGTGTAAGATGCTTTTCAGGTGCGAGAGGTGGAAAATCACTGGCTTGACATTGACTTCTCAGGATCTCTCACTCTCTCCCTTTTTTTCCCTGGTACTCCCACCCTCCCTCGCTCCTCCTTGTCCTCTGTATGAGTCTCTTTCGCTGGCTCAGTGGGATATGCATGGTTTTATTTGTTTTCTTAAGGCAGGTTTTTCTGGTGCGGTGGGTCAGGGTAAAGGAGGGTGTGTGTAAAAATCTACACAGTTAATAACTAATGAAACGTAGCAAAGTTTCTAACTTTAATACATATCTAATTTATTTCATAATACAAATACATAAGTCTAATTTAATTTAGTAAGTCATTTCATTGGGTATTTAATTCAAATTAACTGGTTCGGGGAAAAAGATTTAAATCATAACTTATCTCTGTACTACCCTGCAAATTTAGTATCAAAATAAAATATTAGTTTAATATTTCGATTCAGGTAAATAATTAAATATTATTAATGACTTTTAAAAATAATAATATAAACAAAAATAATAAAAAAGTATAGCAATTGTTAACAAGAATATATCTCATATTATCCAAGTGTTTATTAGCCTATCGAATATACATAAATGTACAATAATACTAAAATAATACTAAAATTTGAATGAAAAATGATATTATATTATAATTAGACAATTATATAATGTACAATGTGTGTGTATATATATATATAAAATATTTACTTTTGCATATTTTCTGTTTTCATTTTAATTTAATCTTAAGTTAAGTTTTAACAATTTTGTTTTGTGTTTTTATGTTTTTTTTTTTTAAATGTCAATAGTTTTTATTAAGGTTTACATTTTAGTTTTAGTTATACTTAAACTAAACAAAACTTTATAAAGAATATTTTATTTTTAATTAACAATAATAACCCTATATAAACAAACACACACACACACACACACACATATATATATATATATATATATAGCTGGGCAAGCTCCAGTTTCAATGTAACTTCTTCAACACTATAGTGTAACAATCTTACATCACTCTAGATGTATTCCACAATCCTCTACCACACACTGCCAGTGCACATGGTAGCATTTCCCTCGCACTTTTACACAACCTTTCAATGCAGCACCCTGTGAGATGATGTGTGTGTGTTTGCGCATGTACCTGGCTAGTCGAAAGGGCACATTGGCAGTGCTGGGCAGAGGCAGTGGAAACTTCCTGTTTGAGCGCTGAGGGCATTCGACACTGCACCCATTCACCCACTCTCTCAATCTCTCTGGCCGCTCCGTTCACCCTTTCTCGCATCGGTGCCGTTCATATACACCTCTATTGGATACTCACTCGAGGTCAAAGGAAGTCACATAACACCAGAAAATGACATTATACAATTTCAATAAGTCTTTTTCCTTTGTTAAAGGGATCATGAAGTGCCTTTGTTTTTTATTTTGTACTGTTCTCTGATTTTTGCATAAAAAAACATCTTAAGTTAGAAGTAATAAGCTATTTTCTGTCCTGTTTTTAACCCCCCTCATCAGAACGCCCTATTTGAATAGGCGTGGCAGATTGTAGACGCCCACTGCTATGATTGACTAACAGATATTTTTTATCTTTTATTTTATTTTATTCTTTTATTTTTTTCTACTTTTCTTTTTCTCATATTTGTATTCTATATAATTGCACTGTCCTTGGAGTGGACCTGACCTACATTTCACTGCTGGTTATATTCTGTATAATTGTGTATGTGACAAATAAAAATCTTGAATCTTGAATCAGATGTGTGTTTGACAGCCTACATCCTTTACAGATGGACACTGCTGTGATTTAGGTTAAAGACGCATAAATAGTACATATCAAACGATCTATCAGACAAAGCAATAGTGATCATGTAATAAAAAATAAAGTTCATCCACTCTTTCCTAATGTTGGGATCAGAAGGAAGGTAAAGCAAAGACTGTTCCTCCGCTTGGCACTGCACAGCGTCTTGTTGTCTTCGGAGCATCTTTATTCTTTGGTTTCTGCGTAGAACATAGACCTGCATTTGTTGTTCTCATTATTTACACTAGATGCGTGAATTGGTGGGCGGGGCTAAACAGGCAGCGATGTAGAAGCAGGCGTTGATGTCCTTCTGCGGAGGCGGTGCTTATCCACATCATAGAGTAGAACATTCCAAAAGCTGTGGTTTGGCAGACTGCCTAAAATATAAGCTGTTTTTAGACTAATGAGAAAGTTTTGAGTTCGTAAACTTACAGGATGTTTTTAGAGTACAAGTACAATGACCTCTTATATGTCAAAAGATCAAGAGAATTTTGGTTTCTCAGCTCATGGCCCCTTTAAAATCCATTATTTTAAGTATGAGCATAAACAAAATATAAAAATAACTAAAAACATCCATAGCAAAGGCACTGATTGTATTGTGGGATGATGCAATAATAGAGTCATGCTATGATGTAGCACTGGAAGGACATCATCACTCAGTGGCTTGACCTTTTTAGTAGCCGACGTTATTAAAATGAAGTGTAAACTCATGTTTTTATGAGAAGGAACGAGCTCATTCCTGCTGTGTGGCTGTTCGCGAAATCATTGGAAAGTTGCTTCAGCTTTTACAGCTCGGAAAAGTTGATTTGGTCTGTTGCGAGGCGCGTTCGCCTCTTTCTCTTTCTCCTCCTCTCATTGACACGGGATCAATTTTACTGCAGCAGCACTAAATCAAGTCCTCCGCTTTGAGAGACAGACAAGAGATCCGTGAAGACGAGCAGCGCGTCGAAGTGTGAGGGGGAGAGACGCACAAGGACACCTTTATCAGCAGCGCGCGTGTGCATGAATATATGTATGCGACAGCTAAAAAGAGGTATTAACTGTCTGAGAGCTGGCACGCAGTTTGGTGTTTACTGAGCAAACACAGACAGACGCGCGCGCACAAACTAACGCAGCACTCAGCTGGACTCAGCACAGCAGGCATGAGTCATCATCATCTTCATCTTCATCGCCTGACGGGTCCACACTGTAATGGACGAATGATAAGGATGAGCTTCCTGTGTATCAGCACCAATTCTGCTTGAATTTCAGCATAATGCGATTAAGATCAGATTATGCTAAGGCTTTGAAAAACAAACGAATGTATTTCTTAGTTTCGAACACCATATTAGCATGGAATGACATGTTTATATATAATATATTAATATATATTTTTGAATTAAACTTGCGTTAAATAAATTGCATTGTGTAATTTACATAATATAACCATAAAATTGCAACTTAAAGTAATTGCTTTCCATTTTAATATATTTAAAATTATTCCTTTACTTAAGTCTTCAGTGTCACAGATCTGTCAGAAATCATTCTAATATCCTGATTAGATTGTCAAGAAATATTTCTGATTATTATAAATGTATTATGAATGCGCATAATATTTTTTGTGAAACCATGATACACTACCATACAAAAGTTATGTATTAATATATTTTTACTATTTCTTTTATTTAATACTTGTATTCAGCAAGGACACATTGAACTGGCATTTATATAGTTCAAAGGACCCACCCTTAGAATGGCAATAATAAATCATAATAGCATATTAGAATTATTTCTGCAGGATCATGTGACACTGAAGACTGGAGCAATGATGCTGGAAATTCTTGCATCACAGGAATAATTTACGTGTTATATTTAAGTGTTACCACACAATTTTAATATAACATATTTCCATATTACATGCGTGTTATAATATAATATGTTAAATATATGTTATATATATATATACAAATTAATGTTAATGCATATCTTATGCGAACAGAAGTACAGACTTTTAAAATAAAATTTTACTGTCTTTTAATTTTATTGTGGAGGTCTCCAGTAAGGAAATCAAATGTATTTTCTGAGTTAAACTTCAGCCCTTTGAGTGTGCTAGTCTCCCTCTCTGAGCTCATATAAATGGATGATAAATCTCAGCATGAGGACAGATGGAGGAAAGGATGAGAGAGGCAAGGCTTTCACTTTCTTTAATAATTGATCTCACGCTTATAAGAGCTCGTCTGAGAGCTTCTGAGGTCGTCGCGGTCACAGGGTCAAATCACAACCTGAGTGACCGGGAATCAATCTCCTAAAAAGCAGAAGCGAACTTTCAGTGAGACATCAGTGGGCGCTTCTTCAAGTATATGGGCACAGGTTCATTTTTATGCTAACAGACTTGAACTTGACTCAATAAGACTCTCAGTGTTATATTTTGAAAATCCATTATACTGTATGTTTCTTAATATTAATACAAATTATTACATTATAATAAAAATTGCAACCAACAATTATTTGAATAAAATTATAAAAATACAAACATCTAAATAAAAAGAGGCAAAAAGTTTTTGTTTTTCTGAAGAAAAAAATATTTGGTGCACATGTATGATATATAATAATTTATATATAATAAAATAATTATAATGTATTTATATAATATATTATATATAATATAAAGTATTTTTTATTAAATATTTAATAATATATCAATTGAAAATAGACTCGGCAAAACAAAAATGTTTAAATGTAATTTCCATCAATGTCATTTGTATAATTTGAGATTTTGTGGAAATGACACTTATGATTTTTATAACAAAAATGACAGAATTCTGCTTGCAATCCATTTATTTTCAAGGATGAACATTATTAAAGACAAATTAAGTAAATTAGAGTGTGAAAGTATTTTCAAGAGTTTACTTCCTAAATTTCCACAGGGCCAAAAGTGGCAATATATTTTAGAAACATCCCGCTGCTCTCTCTGGTGGGCAAGCAGACGCTTTGAATGTGTGATTATTAATGCTTTGCTCCTGGTGCTATTTATGTTTGCTTCTTACGGTGTTTTGCATTTTCTCTATTTCAGGAAAGCTTGAACGTGGTGCAAATAAATGTACCGTACACAAACACAAGCATACCTCAGACACACTCATGCAAATCTGCTCTCAATGCTCTGTTGTAGCGTATCGACTTGACAAAATGTTACAATTACCGCAGGCTACTGCCAGCTGTGTGTTTTACTGTGTGATTTGAATCTCATTAAAGGTGCGTGCAGTCAATTTTTCCTGATTAAAATTGAACACGTAAAGAATTTAAGGATACTTTTGGGGGAAAAACATATGGTTCAAATCATATCAGTAGCCTAATAAAAGCTGCTTAATTGTATATGGAAGATTCAATATTTGTAGCTCACATGACCAGCCGAATACTCATCTACTAACTTTGACTCGTTATTCGACATACTCGTTTATCAAATAATTCATAATGCAGAATCTTTACTAATGCATTTTGCTACTGAATGCAAATATGTCTGTTTTTCTTTCCCACAAACCTCTGGCAGAGTTTCAGTGGGCATCTGTGTGTGTGTGTGTGTGTCGTTCTGGTGTTATTGTAATGTGAATGCATTCCAGCTATCTAATTGCAGTGGAGAGCAGCTAGCTGTGTTGGTGTGCTGGGAATAAATTAGCTCAGGGCATCTACAGACTGACAGAGCACCATGTGAACGTGTGTTTTTGTCTGAGAGAGCGATACTGAGGGAGGGAGGGAGAGAGAAACATAGATAGGCCGAGAGAAAGCCCATATATCTTAGCATTGTTGTCTGCTCTGTGATAACGAGGTAAAAGTGCGTGTTGAAGATTGATGCTGGATCTGTCTGTGTGAGCGCAGGAGAGAAACAGGCGGGAATAGATAACAAAACCTGTGGACGGTAGCCTCAGTTAGGATACAGTGCTGAGTCTGGTTCTGTTCACACACAGTTCAGTTATAAACAGAGTGACTCACTTAAATATTTTGAACTCAGATATGAATTTTGATGGTACGTTCAGATTTTTTTTTTTTTTTAAGACTCTAGTGGTCAATCAATGTTTTTATAGCCATTATTTTACACTGTAAAAAAAAATAGTTGAGTCAACTTAAAATAATTTGTTACCCAGCTGCCTTAAAATGTCAAGTTTAGTCAACTCAAATAAGTTTAGTCAACTTGACATGTTAACGTTGATATTTGTGTTGACTAAACTTAAAATTTTAAGGCAGCCAGGTAACAAATTATTTTAAGTTGAAACCACTTTTAATTTTGACAGTGTAGAGAGGAGAGATGAGTGGCGGAAAAGTGTGTGTGTGTGTGTCACATGATTTTACAGTTGCACAACATTGCCGCAATAAAAAATTATTACATAATATACTAAAGTATTTTGAAAATTAATCAATATTAATAGATAATGAATAAATAATTATATAAAGTTCAAATAATTTTAGATGTACAACACTGCTGCAATAAAAAAAATACTATACTATACTATACTACTTATACTTAAATTTTAAAAAAATAAATCATTTAAATAAATTTGAAAAAACTTAATAAAAATATATCTGTAAAAAATTATTTAAACTTTAGATTCACAACATTGCTGCAATAAAATTAATATTTATTTGACATATTTATGAACGCATTTAAAATAATTTATTTGATCAGTTAATCTATATGAAACAAATATTTGAACCCGATTTGATGATTTGTTGAATGAAATGCACAACACTGCTGCACTGCAATTGTAAAAAATAATCTGAAAAATAATTGATAAAAATGTGTATGTAAGAAATATTTATACTTTAGATGCAATAAAGTGCATAGCAGCTAATTGGTCATAAATTGCTCTTCATATATCAGGTGACCACTATTTTCTAGTTTTATGGAAATACAAATAATCTCTGTTATTTAATGTTGTTACTATCACTATGATCACCGGCATTATTCATAGCTATTGTGAACGGAAAATGAGCTTGACTTCAGTTATTTGTTTATGCAGACAGTATTGGAGATGCTGTATGAACAGGGCTATTTGAGAGTCACATCTGTTGGTAAATATGACTTTCATTCCCAAACACTGACTGACTGAACATAGCTTTGGTCATTGACACATGTAGCTGTTGTTAGCTCTCTCAACACACAGCTCACGATCACACACACACACACACGTTGGTTTTTGTGGTTTATGGGGACTCTCCATAGGCGTAATGGTTTTTATACTGAACAAACTGTGTGTGCTATTGCCCTACACCAACCCTACACCTAAACTTAGCCCTCACAGGAGACTTTGTGCATTTTTAGATTTTCAAAAAAACACCATTTAGTATGTTTTTTAAGCCTTTTGAATTACGGGGACATAGGCAGTGTCCTCATAAACCACCTTCATATTATAATACCTCTGTCATACCCATGTCATACAAATTTGTGTCCTCATAAACCACATAAACATGCACAGACACTCACACACTCTGTGCTTTGAACTGGCCCTGTGGATGTACGGTTGTGGAGATGCCATGGTCGATTGCATTACAGATCAGAGAGAGAGGAGAAGAGAGAGGAAGGCATGAAAAATAGCAGAAAACAGGTTTGTAGAAAATAGACCTGCAGAGGTTTTTCAGTGAAAGAGAAAAGTGGCTAAACCAGCACCCATCCAACCTTAATTTTCCACACATTTACTGCTCTTCACCTCCTTTTTTACCTCTTACGACCCCATTTCTCCTATCTCTACCCCTGCATAATGGAGTTCAGGGGAGATAGCGGGAAAATCTGCTCGAGCTTTTATATCAAGGTTTTCTATTACCAAAGTCCTGACATGTCTGCAGGAACTGGAGTGGACACTATATCATTAGCTATATATGTATAAAGAGACTGCGCTTCCCAGAAAAGCTCTCAGCATTTTGAATGGCTCTGTCAAATACAAACGCTTTTCTGCTATGATGAGGCTCAGTGTGTAGTTTTAACAATTTTACGGAGCTACCGAGAGGAAGAGAGAGTTAATTTACTTACGATTACTCACTGTAAGCAATTACAGCCTGTCTCTTAAACTTTTAAAATTTAAAGGAACAGCTCATGCAAAAATGAAAATTGTCATCATTTACTCACCCTCATGTCATTCCAAACCTGTATGAATTTCTTCCATCTGTGGAACACAAAAGTAGATGTTTAGTTGATTGTTAATGTTAAGCACCTTAATAGTACAATATCAGGACTTTTGTGATATATTTTACAAAGCTGCAGAAGACTAAAGAAAGAAATTTTGCAGAAGAAACAAAGTCATAAAGGGTTAACATTGCATGAGGGAGAGAAAATTACATAATTTTATTTTTTCCGTGAACTGTCCCTTTAAGAATAAATGTCTACACAACATAATATTGCATTCTGTATCTGCAAAGACATGACTTCAGTTTCCATATTAATTTATCTGCTAAAAAGGTGATGCAATGGCTCTTTATTCAAGGAATCTTAGAACCTGTCAGAGATACCGGCCACAAACTCTGGGAAAATTCCACTGGAATAGAGCGCTTAAACTGATGAGAGTGGGTGTGTATAAAAGAGAGCGAAAGAGGCTGAGACACACACACACACACACACAGAGAGAGAGAGAGAGAGAGAGAGAGACAGAGTATGTGGGTGGCTGTAGGTTTGAATACTGATTTTGGAGAAGTGTACAGTGCTGTTCTTTGTAAATGTTAGATTACATCCAACATGAAGAAACTTGATGAAACCGAGTGAAACCAGAGATAGAGATATTGATTTCAACTACTAAAGATATCTCAAATGGGAATAGTTCACACAAAAAGATAGATAGATAGATAGATAGATAGATAGATAGATAGATAGATAGATAGATAGATAGATAGATAGATAGATAGATAGATAGATAGATAGATAGATAGATAGATAGATAGATAGATAGATTTTTCAATTATTTTAAATTTCCAGTATTGCAGAGCATGTTTGAATTACTAGAAAACCTCCTGAATATATGCTAAATACTGCATTGTTAGTCATAAATTCACCACTGACCTGTAAGACTGACCTTTAACTTTTGGCCCCTATTGAGCAGATTGAGGGAAAGGTCAGCACAGCTCAGCAAGATTCCGCTTTCACTGCCTCAGGCCTTCAGCAGTACTTTTCACAAGTCTTGGGTTTGTTTGATGTGGTGAGATGGTGTGTGTTCACTGCTTTTGTTACAGAGTAGAAGAAGTTCAGGATTTTAAGAGCACTCTTTAATAGGATAAACACCACAAAATAGCACTGCTCGCTGGAAGACTTACAACTGACTGCAATAGAATTTTACAATGTGATGCTAAGCTAATAACAAAAAGCATGCACAAATATTGGGTAAAATAGTACATTTTAATTCGATTAAACTCTTTTGGAAAGTATTTTCACAATATTTGAACCCGATAAACTTGATGAACTTGAAGTTAGATGCACAACATTGCTGCAATAAAATTTTAGTTTTTTGTTTCATATATTTAGTAATCCCTTTATCTGCTGCCTTGGATTAATTTTTTCCCTCAGTTTGTTGCAGTGCATTCAGCGATTGTTTTATCCACAGATATTACTGTTATAATTTGGCCCAAATGAGGCACAGTATCTTATATCAAAGTATTATATGTATTTTTTTAAGATCGTAAAAGTTCATTTAAAATTAAACTTTCAATTTTATATTTTTAAAAATGTGTCAAAATTCTCATGTCATTTTATTGACAGTCATAGTTACAAAAAGTAGGAAATCAAAATAAGCTTAGCACAAAGTAAATAGTCTCAAGATAAGATTTTAATAATTTGCTTTGGCTTCAGTACAGTGACACTATAGTCAATTATTTATTTAGGATGTTTTAAAAATTTTATCACACGGATCTACCTTCCTGCAAAGTTAAGTTACTCTAATTAAACACACTTATTATTTGAAATGAAAGGATGTTGCAGTAAACTTTGTAAAATTGGCAGGAAAGGCGATCTCTGGGAGCAGAATGAAGTGTCCCTCCTGTAAAGGATTTAAGCTAAGATTTTAATAATATTGTCTGGTGCAAAACTTTCCCCTTTATGGCAACCTGCTGATTTACTGTATGGTCTTTAAAGTGCTTTAAATGGCACATTGGAAATGAGTCTTTACATTTATATTCACATTTCTGCATTTGGCTGACGCTTTTATCCAAAGCCACTTATATTGCATTGAATATCAGTTCATGCATTCCCTGAGAATCAAACCCATGATCTTGAACAAACTCCATTCGACCTACTTTATCTGTTTTCTCATTAATACCATCACCTTTTCTTCTTCTCTTTCTCAGGCTGAGTTTTCTGCAGCGGCGGTGTTGCATCAGGCCCGGCGGGATCAAGTGGCAGACACATGTCGCGCTTACAGTGCATCCAGCCGCAAGCGCCGCGTCCTGACCCCCAGCGACCTCAAGCACCTGGTGGTGGATGAGGAGCACGAGCTCATCTACTGCTACGTCCCCAAAGTGGCCTGCACCAACTGGAAGCGGGTCATGATGGTGCTGAGCGGCCGGGGCAAGTACAGCGACCCCATGGAGATCCCGTCCAACGAGGCCCACGTGCCCTCCAACCTCAAGACCCTTAACCAGTACAGCATTCCCGACATCAACCACCGGCTCAAGAGCTACCTCAAGTTCCTCTTTGTGCGCGAGCCCTTCGAGCGGTTGGTGTCGGCCTACCGTAACAAATTCACGCTCCGGTACAACACCTCGTTTCACAAACGCTACGGGACGAAGATCGTGCGGCGGTACCGCAAGAACGCAACAACCGAGGCGCTGCAGAGCGGTGCCGACGTGAAGTTCCAAGAGTTCGCCGATTACCTGGTGGACCCAAGCACTCAGAGAGAAGCTCCGCTCAACGAACACTGGCAGACGGTTTACTCGCTCTGCCATCCCTGCCACATCCACTACGACCTGGTGGGCAAGTATGAGACTCTGGAGGAGGACGCCAACTACGTGCTCAAATTGGCAACGGTTGACGACTCTTTGCGCTTCCCAACGTATGCAAAATCCACTCGTACCACCGACCAAATGGCAGCCATGTTTTTCAACAACATCAGCTCTCAGCAGCAAAGCCAGCTCTACCAACTCTACAAACAGGACTTTCTAATGTTCAACTACTCTTTTCCCAGCTACCTAAAACTGCAGTAGACACACAAACGCAACTGTGCACACGTTCCGAGCTTGTTCAACAAGGTTGAGCAATGGGAGAAGGGCCGTCGCTGAAAGACACAGGCGGGGGAATCAACCAAGCACTCAAATGTAAAATTGTATTTATATCCGCAAGGACGGTTGCTTTATTTCAAGACGAGATTAAAGAGCTATCGGTCAACTGCAAATGCAGACCACTTTGAAAGTCTGATGTATTTGCCCATCGAATTGTACATTTTCAGTGTAAAGGCTCCTGCTCCCAAACATCAAAAGCAATATGACAGATTCTGAGCTATACCTGCTCAAACGGTTTATCTATTAATATACTCAGCCAGCTGCCGCCATTATTGAAGCTTCACAGAAAGGAGCGCCTAGACTAATAATAAGACTCGAGATACAATCAGACTTGTTCTGACTTCAATTCCCCACTTCTAATTTCGTGTTCCCTTTGGAAGTTCCCTCGCTTCTCTCCCATACTCAGACGGCCTTTGTGTGTGTATTTATATAGTGCATATTTAAAGGTACACACTAAAATAAGACGACAAAAAAGAGGCATTGAATGATGCCTCCTGAAGGGGGCGTGTCCATATGTGAGTGACAGGCAGGGGCTCCGCCCACTGGGTCAGTCAGGGAGCATCTGTAGCAGTCAGGAGTTCAGAGGTCACTGTGGGTTGGCCTCAAGCACACTGTTCCCACAACCCCTCCTCCCTCGGTTGGTCTTCTTAAAGTAGGATTTTGGGTGTTTTGTTTTATTTTGTATTTGTTTATAATGGAAAAAGTTGCTGCGAGCAGCACGTTATAATATTATTTGAATTACTGTGTGAAATAGAGATGAGAACGACTTAATATTTTGTTTCCAGGACAGGAAATCAGCTTAGAGCTAGAGACTTTCTGAGGTTTAATTGTCATAATTCGTTCATATTTCTTCTTGCCTCATATGCAGAACAATGTTGCTGGGATATCTCGCTGGTTGTTTTGTGACGGGTGTACGGAAACGGGCAGGACTTTGTTTTCTGAGCTGTTCCCATGGGAAAGTTTCACACAGTGGTGAGCGTTTGAGAGAAAGAGAGAGAAAATGCAGGCAAATCTGTTGCATCCATTAGATGATTTAAACATTTCCCAATTTAAGTTCAAAGGAACACCCTTTAATTTAGCAAGCTGTCTTTTATGATCCTTTTATGAAAATGATGAAAATTGCTTATTTATGTGCACGATGGCCACAAGTGGGTGCGTGCTAGTGCTTTATCTCAATGGCTTTGTCTGTAGCAAATCTTGACACTGGCTAAAGGCTTCTGTTAGCTTTCTCCCTGGTTTATTTGGCCTGAACACGTGAGTGCTGATTAGCAGGATTTTAAGTCTTGTAGAGCAGGGTCTTTAATGAAGACCACACACACACTCACACACACTTGTGGCAGCACTCTAGTGATGGAGAGGGTAAAACGTGGCAAAAAAGCAAAGGAGAAGAAAAAAATCTTTTAAAAATCAAGCCACGTTATCAACCTTTCTATGCAGTACAGCTATTCCTTTCTCATGCTGCTTTTCCTAAATCTTATCCTTCCCCAAAAAAGAAAAAAGCTTAAAATTCTCATCCAGATTCATCCATGGAAAACCAGTAATTACAAAACAATTTTTTTTTAACCGAGTTGTCATTTAGTAGCATAATTATGGTAACTGACTGGCTGGTTAGGACAAAAACTCAGATTTGCATGCCAGAGATTCCCGTTGATAAATTTAGCATGTGTTATCTTTCACAAAGACACATACAACCTTTAACTAGTTGTTATTAGATTTTCTGTTCAAATCTCTGCTCTCCTCTTCGCCAGAACAGGAAATGACTCTGAAACAAAACAAATCGCTCAAGTCTGAACTTCTTTTTTGAACCATCAGCTCAGAAAACAAAGTATGCCTGAATGGTTTCTCGGTTTATAAAGTGTTTATTTAATTTGTTCTGTAACAACAAACACGGTACAGCCTCATTAGCGCCCACACGACAGCCACGCTAATACACGCATTAGTGCCCACATTAGCAGGCACAGTGCCTTTCAAACTGTCACTCTATCACATGTAGTACAGCACACTCACGTTGCATGCAGCATTTTTCATTTTTAGAAATACAAAACATGATTTGCTTCATTTATGATTCCAGCTGAGCACTTCCCCAGATGGAGGTTTTATCACATTTAGCTAACTTAGCTAACTTTACACACTATAGAACAGAACAGCTAGGCTCACCATCCACACATGGCTTACCTGTTACTCTATGTGCCTGTTTAATAATCAGTGTCTACATTGGTTCAATGTTGCCCTATTTGTTTTCAGCGTATGTCTGCTCGCTTTCTTAAACTCACAAACATTCGCAAACTATCCGCAGTTTAATATATTTATTTATTCCTCCTCTGTATTCAGGATGGACTCTGGCGGGTCACTGGGTCGGCCCCTCACACTGTAAATGCGAAAAATACAAACCAAGTGAACTGTCAGATCAATGCGCTCCCTGGAGAACACGCTTTCTCTCTCTATCTCTCTCTCTCTCCTATGTTTTCTCAATAAAGCTGAAACTGAAACCCTTAGAGGCCAATTTGTCACTGTCTGTGTCTCCACATAATCATTAAACTTCAGTGAAAATGTTGTCAGTTGTTAAAGGGATCTTTTTAATACAGCTGTTCCTCCTCATTTGGCATGGTTTCCAGCACTTTATGCTAAGATAATCTATAGAAAAACATCAAATCTTTTTCAGATCCTGCATCCCACGGCTCTGCTCACAGCTTTTTATAGAGGATTTGTTCAATTACAATCTTCCTTAAATCCTGAGGGGGCATTATTCAAAATAAGTAGAGGCTGAATGTGATCCCTCACCAGAAACAACTTCAAGTTTGTCTGTGAGCTTACTGTGTAGTTTGAAACCATTTCTGGCAACTGTAGCTCAGCTGGTAGAGCTTGAGGCTGGTAATGCCATGTTCATGCTTATCAATGGGAATCATAAAGAATTTAATAAATTTGGTTCTTGAACAGGACTATTAATGATTTTACTACTTTGAGGAAATAAAATGCAATTCTATTGCCAAAAGAGTTCATTTTGTCTAAATGCAATTATTAATGAAATGATTTATGCAATTAAATGCATTTTGTCACACTGGTATAAATGCAATAAAATGACTGCCATTAACTATAATGAATACTAAGCAACAACGAACAAATTTTCATAAAATAGCTACTACTGACTAAACTTATAAGGTGTTGTTATGTGAATCAGTCAATAACTACACTGACTGTTCGCCCTAATACTATACAACAATTTAAATTTTAAAATGGTAAATTTTTGTATTCATTAAAAAGAATGACTCATCATAAGAGGACAACACTATGATTATGATTCATTCAAAAGAATCAAGTCATAAGAGTTGTAGTGCAGAAAACACCGTCAGAATATTTTTCTTCCGCTTTGAGGAAAGAATGTGAGAGAACTGTTAATGGAATGTCATTAGGTTCAGTTCTGAATTGATTCAATGAAGGTCTTTGAGGAGGAATTAATAAGTGGACTAGCCAGGTTAGAGGCTTAAAATAGTTTTGTTTGAGGCACGTAGTGCTACCATAAAATGTGGCAAACATGTAAACTATGCACAAGCAAGTTTCTTTCTCTGAAATTCTATACAGACCCTTATATTAGAATATGTAATATTCAATTCTTTTGGAAAGACAAAAATTCACATTACGAAGTCTTGTGTTTTGGACTGACACTTTAGCTTTTTGCTATCAACTATTTTAGATTAACCCGAAACTAATTGAAAAGTGGTTGACTGTTTGCATATCGATCAACAATATGTTGCTTTCTAACAAGGTGTGATACACTGCAAAGCAAACTAGACTTTATTCTTCAGATGTGTGGTTTTGCGAGACTAGATATTCCCATCATTACTATATCAAAGAACCCAGTTATTAGCCTCTTAGCAAGGCCACGTTTTTGAGTCTCTGACCATATGGCTGACCTTGTGGTGCTTGCAGGGCCTCCCAGGTCTTGTGGTGAGTCCAGATGTATTTGGTTATATGAGTGCCCCGCTATATCCCAGCGAGATTTGAAGTGGGACCTTTGAAGATTTGATGCAAGAGGAAATGCAAAAGTGTGCCAAGCTTTTGTGCCACATCGGTGCAACAGATCTGCGTTACAGGCTGCCAGAGAAATGTGTGTCACTCCACTGTGAAGAAAGATTCATGTACAGTCTTTGCGCTTCAGTAGCGGGTTATCACTTTGGTGTCAAAAGCGAGATTGCAGCCAAAACCTAACTTCGCAATGAAAATCCTGAGCTTTGGGGTTTTTTTCTTGCTGAATGTGCAATTCTCATGCTACCGCACCTGCTATGGTCGTCTCCGCTCCACCCTCCACCATAACCTCTCAAGCACGCTCAGAATACACCAATTCATGTACCGCTAGGGTGAAGTTCATCCTCTGAATTAGGTCTTTCAGCCACATCAAACTTGGCACTGCGATAGGGTTTGGGTTTTCTCAGTGAACGTGCAGGGTCGAGCTGGCAGCAGTTCTCTGTCATTATCTAACTTATGAAATGATAATGTTTGTGGGAAGTTATATGTTGTTCCCTTAGGGACCGCTATGCTGTTTACTGCTAATATGCAGGCGTAACTGAAAACTACTATAATTTGGTATAATCGCCAAGATCTAAAACCCAACTCGCAAGATATTTTGACTGAAGTGTTCCTTAATTCCCAAGGATGAAATTGGTTGTGGTTCAATCACAGCTGAGAAGATTTTCAGTCCATCCATTTCCCCGAGAAGTGTTTCTCAGTGCTGTATACTTGATTAATCCATAGTAATCCATTTGCACAACAGTTGAACTTCTTCAACCCTTTGGCTTCAGCTTCAGGCGAGGAGGAATTTCACACCTGAACGGCACAAACTGCTCTGTTGGCATCTAAGCATGACAGAGAATTACAGCTTTTGCTGACATCTTTCTCTCTCATGGCTGAATTTAGCAAATGCTGATGATAAAGAGGAAGAGGATGAAGCGAACATTTTCAAAACATGTTTAAATTAAAGTCATGACATTTCACCCCCAAAAAATACAAATTCTGGCATCATTCACACACCCTCATTTCGATCCAATCCTCTTTGACTTGTTTTCTTATGAAGAACACAAAAGATGATTTTGAGGATATTTCAGTTGTTTTTCGTCTCAAACCAAGCTGAACCCCATTGACTTTCATTGTATGAACAAAAGATGCATTTTTTAAAATATCAACTTTTGAACTCCACATATGAAAGGAACTCGTACAGGTTTGGACCGACATGAGAGTGATCAAATAATAACATATTCTGTAACATTTTTTGGTGAACTATCCCTTTAAAATATCCCTGCACTGGCATGCCACATTTCAAAACTATTTCAGGTCAAAAATGGTGCTGGATAAAATGAAAATGTTCAATAAATAGTCCAAATGGAGAAATAAACGTGACCACAGTGAGCAAAGAGCATGCTGTAAAGTCGAGCGGCCCTCACAACTGATTGAAGTGGAGTTGTTGGATGAAGTCCTTTGGTCTAAACCACCATTTTGGCTTATATTTAACTTTCATCTCTCATGCTCGTGCCAGGGGATGACTCCATATCCCATCTTTAAGATGCACTCGATGATTAGGATGGCAAAGGTTGTAATGGAAAAGTGGGCGTTGTGTCGACTTGAGTCTGACTTTATTACCATAGTTCAGTGCTGCTTATACTGTCAGAAAAGACAAGGTTATGTAATATACAACAGTAAAATTGCCTGCTGTAAAAATCAGGTCATACCAGCTTAAAGGAAAAACAATCTAAAATATAATAAAACTGAATAGGAATCTAGGATGTCAAGTTTGAATTTCTACTTTTGCTTCTCACATATGACTTTGAGCATAGTGCACGAGTTATACGGATTATTCTTATGGTGCTTTATGGTCCAAAATCCTTGATCCCAATCCTCATTACATTTCCTCATATTAAGCTCTACAGAATAAGAAAATCAGGGTGAGTAAATGATGCCAGAATTTTCATTTAAAGTGAACTGTCTCTTTAAGAAAGCTGGTTATTGGAACAGGGAAGCTGGTTTTTGCTAGCCCAAGGTTGTCTACCAGGTCAAAACCCAACTAGAGACCATGTAAAACCTTGAATTTTCCAGCAGGAAACAACAAAAACCCTTGAAAATCAAAGTCGGTTTTGAAAGTCATTCCTCTGATTAGCTCCACAAGAGCAGTAAATTGGCTTGATGACCTGTTTGTTGTTAGTGGTGAACATGAGGGATCACGGTACAGAGGCTGTGGGCTGCATTGGGGGATTGGGTCTGTTTTAATAGAGTGCTAATATGCAACAGCATGGTCCCTCAGGCTCGATTTGGGGGCCGTTTATTAGCAGGCTCAAATTTCAGGGCCCCCAATCCACCACACTGCTCAAATAACCCCATTAAACCCTGAAGACAGGGGAGTTCAACAACCATCATTAACATGGCCTGTCTAGACTCCCAAACACTCACACAGAGGCCTTTTGTTTTAGACTGTTGACAATAATATACTAGACATGTCAAAACCGTTGAGTGATAAGTGACGTCTGGAAAGCATGTGTAATCTAGTCGCATTTAATAGCCAATAATGAGCTTTGTAAAAGGTAATAAAATAAATAAGCTAATGTGTGAATAAAATAACAGCAGGCCACCAAACTGCAAATCAAGTGACAAAACTGAGCTTGGATAACGAGTTTTAAAAGCTCAGTTTGACAAAACTGCTGACAGATGGAGTAAAGCGCACATTTTAGGAGCACTCTATGAAGTGCCTGATGTATTTTTTTGGCAGTGCTCTTTGTAATCAAATAAAAACCTTTCATGGTTCACGCTTTATTGTTCTCACACATCAAGCGAATACCTTCTGCTAAAATGTACATAAGACTTTCTCATAAAAGCACAAGAGGTTTCTAAACCGATAAGAGAGGTTTCGCTGCATCCCTACAGATGGAAAGACATCATATACAGGTAATTACAGTCGACAGAATTAAATTAGGGCCTCAGGAGTCCAAAGGATGAAAAAAATAAACATCAGACTGAAGGATATTGGACATATTTTTTTTTATTAAACCTTTATTAAACATTTCGAGTATCAAAAAAGCATGGCAAGAAAGAAAAGTATTTTTTTTCCATAGAAAAGTGCTGTTCATGGCACCTTAGTAACAATCTACACTTGACTTCATTTAGAGCGTCTATGTTGCACATTCACCCCATTTGGTTGCATACATGACCATTAAACACGGACGTATTTGGAGACCGAAAAAGAAAGTCTGACATTTCCAATCGATACTCAGGCCGTTGTGTTTCTCTTTAAACGAACAGTTGAAAGTCTATTCCCTTTTCTCAAAGCTGATATATTAGTTCATCATTCTACGCTATTAAGCAATACTTTAACTCTCAAACTGCATTACAGAGGTTTATATGAATTGATCTGGCACTGGTTGAGTAAAACTGAGCGGCTATAGTTGTAATAAGGTCTGACTCGATTGGACAGACATGAGGAACTGGTCTCACATCTCAAAAGAGAGGACAAAGCAACATGGGTAAATAAGTAAAGAAAGACAAAGACAAATAAATAACGCACAATCACCATACATATTCTTGTTTTTAGGGTTTGCATTTGGTCCTTCCGCTGCTATAGTGCTGATAAAGTGAGCATTAAAGAAGCTTTTCGTACCACCCGACATCAGATGCACCAGAAATCACCCTGTTTGAGATGATGGAGAAGCTTTGCCGCCTTTCGAATCTTTCAAGGCAGCTAATAAATCATTTGGCACTTTAAGAAGTTTGTTTTTATGCCACATGCCCGATCCGACAAGCAGCCATTCAAGGCAATAAGTGAGGACAGCAAGTAAAGAATAATTTGATCTGCGGGTCAAAGGGCAAAGAAAGACCTTAGTCACCCACATCACTGTCCTGGTCCCCGATGATCCACAAAAAGTGGAAGCTGAGAGCCAGGAAGGCGGTTCCCAACAGGTCGCCCAGCGCTGTCAGGTATGGGATAGAGAAACTGTCCGGATCTTTCCCGCTTTTCCACATGGAGTGCACCATCCAGTCCGAAATGCAAAGCAACAAGAACACCTAGGATGGAAAGAAAACGCACATAAAAACGTGTTGAATACTGAAAATGCGCTCTTGCATAAAACCACGGCCCCTTCCGCTGTACCTTTGGATGAACTTTCCCACACAATCACACACTCAGGAAGCTCTAAACCAGAAAGAGATGGATGGAGTTATTCTAGAAGCAACACAATGTTTTTGTTTATGGAGCTTCTTTGAAAAGCTCGCCTCGGAAATGAAACAAGATCCCATTCTTTGAAAAGCGGCATTCACATTTAAGACAAATATCCGAAGCGGCTTCAGATCTAAACATCATAAGGCTTTTCATCTAGCGCAGCTCATTAAACACCAGCAAATTAGCCCCGTGTTTGTCTTCGCTGAACATCGCAGACTATTAAAATGCTCTTTTGGATCAGAACGGCCCAGTGGATGCCAGTTTGTTTGCTTAATGGAGATGTAACATTTCAAATCTTCATCTTGCATTCAACTAGAAGTTAAAAAGATGGACTGCAGCAATTCCTGAAGGCTTTTCGCCAGCCGCCCCGCATTTCCGTGCATGTGTGAGTGAAGGATTTTCATTTAAGTGAAATACAAACGAGGCCTGTCCATTAATCAGACTGACAGGTCGGTGTGAAACTCTATTTGGAGGTCTGACGCTCTGGTTATCCGACCGGGCGGCGTTCATTTATACCCGTCATATTAAGGTCAGCACGAGATGGTTAAAAAGCGATTCGCTCTCTGCTGCAGATTTTAAACTTCAATTTAGGTAGCAGGAAATAAATGGCCATTTTAAAGGCTATTAATTGTGCCTGCCAGGCAAGATGAGTTTTGTGACATTATTTCAATAATTAACCTTGCGTGTTTCCATGTGCGAGAACATCGACCTTTCTGTGGGAGATTTCGCCTTGCGTTTTCTTTCCCTTTTGCTTTTTATTAGTGTTCTATTAATTAACGATTAAACTGTTAGGAAGAGAATGCCAGAGGCCTTCCGAGTAGCCGAGGAAAGTGATGGTTTGCTAATGTACACAAGCTGTTGAGGCCCGACAAGATTAGCCTTGTAGTTCCACCCTGCGCAAACACACAGACACATTTTTCCATCACTCACAAGGACAGAGAAAGCAGTCAGAGATGCTGCATGGCTTTCATGCGTCCACTCACACACACACACACACGTTTACTTAGCCATCTAAATGAGGATGTATAACACCCCTGTAGTTTTATATAAAGCAAATTATAATCAGGACAGACAGAGTATATATAATGAGTCGCTAAACTCTATTTGAGGATCCCTTAAGGAAGGTTGTGTCAGATTTAGCGAACTCATAAACCGCTGGAAGCAAAGGTTAGGTGTCCTTTTTTAGGTTCACAGTGGCAGCAGAAAAAAGGTTACTAGTAAATGGAATGTGAACCGATACAATTTAGTTTGCAATATGACATATTACAGCTGTTTCATGTTTGAAAGTACGCAATTTTGTCATAAAACTAGCAAACAGTTCAACAAGCGCTTGAAAACAACTACTGTTCAAAATTTTAGGATCTTAGTTTCTTTTTTCCTTAGAAATTTCTTATGCTCATCACAGCTGCATTTATTTGATAAAAACAGAAATATTCTGAAATATTATTTCAATTCAAAATAACAGTTTTCTAATTCAATATGCTTTAAAACGTCATTTATTCTGTGATGTAAAGCTGAACTGTCATCTGTCATTACTCCAGAGTGATGGAAATGGAATTTCCAATGTTGGTCAAATGTTGGTACTTAATACTTTTATGCAGCAAGGATATATTCAAATGATAAAAAGTAATAGTAAATACTCATATTGTTAAAAAAGGCACTTGATTGCCTCATCGGAAAAAAATGTCCCAGGAGAGGCATGTGAATATCCAATTTAGACCCCTCTGCACAGCGTCACCACAAATACTTAACAGCTATGTACTGGGAACTTCATTTAACCCTGAAATTTCTTCCTCTAAAGCAGACTCGGTTTTTTTCTGGAATTCTATAGATGCCTTGTATTTAAAGACGCATAAAGGTCAGAGGTCAGGGGGGCACTTTCAGAGCACCATCACATATGTTCAACAAGCCAAGCTGTAGCTAGAGCAGGCTAATAATGGTGAACTTCTGTTCGAAAGATTTTGTTCTGAGAAGCATAATTTAACCATATAAGTGTTTTTGTGATTAAATTGTTCATAATACAATAAAATAGTATAAAATATTATATAAATATATATTTTATAATCTCAATATACTGTTTTATAATTAATTAATTATTATTAGTTATTTAAACATATTTGTATAGTTGTTTTATAGTTATAGTATTAAGCGGTTTTTTTGTTTAATTATAATTAAATAAATGGTTTCTAAAATGAAAATATACTACAATCAATTTATACAATTGAGAAGTTTTGAGAAACATGAGAAAGAGTTAGAATTTGATGATTTATGAACAAATATTTCTAGATGCACAAAATAAATATCTAAGCAGCAGAATAAACCAATTAATGGCCCCACTCATTTTACCTGTCTCTCTCTCTCTCCTCAAGATCCTTCTGAAGTGAAGCAGTGAGGCTTTGGATCTCAAAGACGTGTGTGTGTTTAGGTTAGCAAGGGCGTTCACGTACAATGTACACATACACACAAACTTCCTAAAAATACCACGCAATCCACTCGCAACACGCCGCCGCATGCCAACCGCTGAATGCACTTACTGAGGTTCTCTGAGGGTAATCGATCTTAATTGAGATCCAAACAATTTATGAAAACACCCTTTTGGAATAACCAAACACTCACAGATACATACACACCCAAACAACACCTGCTCGCTATCGCTAATGTCATCGCTGCTTCATTCAGAGGGGAAATGGGGCGTCTAAAAGCTCTGGGGATTTTCTAAAAGGCTTGTAGGTTTATGATGGGAAAAAAATGCATGTTGTAGCATTGTTACATGTGGGCTGCTGGCGGCACATTCATCGCGATTACACTGAAGATGAAATAGATTCCCCAGACCTGTATCGTAAAACGGGTGTCTGGTTTTATGATTATAGGCTGACATTTTCGTCTGCTATAGGAAACAGTGCTTACAGCTGAGCCTCAAATAGGTGTCAGATTTAATAAAAAGATACAGTGATGACAGGTTCTCTAAACAGCATGGAAATAACTGCACCGCACAGCCTGTAAACATTCATGTGAAGATGTCAGTGCCTTGACGCTTGGTTAGAAGGCCCAATTTTTGTCACGCTCACCTGGAAAAGAGCAGCAGCCAAATACACGACCATGAAGACGGGCGTCAGTGAGGTGTGACCCCTTTCCATCAGATCAATGGTGTACAGGAAGATCAAATGACCAGGGACGACCAGTAACAGCAGTACTTGTGCTGACCTGTGATTGGCCCCTGAAAAAGAAAGTGTAATTTTTTAAAGCAATACATAAAATCTGAATAACAACAATGGTAAAAAATTAAAACTTCCTCATTAATCTAAAAACAGCTTTTATTGAAATCAAGCTGCCAAAATGGTTTGATTCATATTTCATCTCAGTATGACGTCAGCCTCTGCAGATCAACACCTACTTCTACATCATCGCTTCTTTAGCCCCGCCCAGATATAAAATAAAATAATAGAATATTATAAATTAAATACTATATAAATATATTTAAATTATTATTATTTTCTTATCTTCATGCAGTACAGTTAAATTAATTATATATCATTAGAATTAATTGATAATTTTTGTATTATTTATATACTTTTATTGTATTTATTCATATTTTGAATTAGCTTTTATTTTTTATATTCTCAGTTTTAATTTTAGTTGAAGGTTTATTCATTTTATCTGCTTTTGTCATTTTTATTAGTTTTAAAAAAATTATATTTAGTTTTATTTCAGTTTTTATTTTAGTATTAGTAACTTTATCAAGAACAATTTAAAACAATTTAAACTCAATTAAGACTAAATTATTTCAGTTAGTTGATAAGGCAACATTTCCTCTTTTTTAATTTGTAATTATTTAATTTTATTACTTCAGGTTAATTTCAATTAATGAAAATTATTTTAATACACTTTAGCTTTTCCGTAATATTACTTCAAAAACATTTTTTGTAATCTTTTACCAAAATAACTTTCCTGTCTAACATAACAATGGTGGATAAGCGAGCGGAATGATATTTTCCACAATGATATCCAAAGGTGAAATCTGTCATCTTAAAGCATCCAGCATTAAGACACCTGAAACATCACAGACACAAACAACCCTCCACGTGCGGTCTGTGCACGTGTGTAGCTGTTCATATTTGATTTATTCTATATATTCTAAGTGAATATGCATACAGTAAACATCTCATTCACAAACACTACACTTCTCGCTCCATTAGCATCCTGTCAGCCCCCGCAGTATAACATCGTGCACTCATGAAGGAGGAAGATTTATGCCCATCTTTCCAGATGGCACTGCTAAGTTTGCAGTGGGCACCGTGCCCCTCATGTACTCGGGCATCTGGACTCTGTCCCCAGAGTCCTCTTGTTTCTCTAAGAAAGAGCCCTGCATCAAAGCTTTGACATCAACATGCCATCCGCAGCCTCTGTTGTTTATAGGAAGCGTTCTCTGCTTTTCTCTGAGATGGATCGTTATACACAAACCACTGTTACACACACTCCATTAAAGCTAATGTATACACACTTGCAAGCCCTGGTAAGGGATGTTGCTCTAAACACTGGTTACTTGTTCTTGCTCTCTTTAATATAGGCTATGAAAACAAAAACTGCCTTCAAAGTGTGTTTAAGTCACTCTCCTTAAATTTGTAGGCCTTAAAGGATGTTATGAGGATTTAAAAATTACATGAGCGGTTTGGAGCCCTTTAGCACACATGCTTCACTCGTATTGAGCTGCGGTGTTCATGCAGAAGGTGTAAATTTGAGCCACGTCATGCCTTGATCCTATGTCTTCAATATGAAATGTATCTACTTTGCCAGTCAATAAAATAAAAGCTAAAATCATAGTGTGAAAATTAATTACATACAAATGTATTTAAAATGCATTTAAAAATATAATTTTTTACATAAAAAAATACAACATCCCCACATTTTTGCCAGTTATGGAACAATTTCCACCACCACCAGGAATTTTACCTCTAATAAAGTTAGTGTGCTTGTTTACCAAAGAGACAATTGTATCAGGGAAGAGTGTATGATTAAATTGAGATTTTAATAGTTTAAATAGTTTAATTATTCAGAAAATGTGACTATTATTTAATTTTGTGTATTTAGGATTCATAAAATGCGTTCATTTTATTTACAAAAAGGTTTTGAATTTAATTTCCACCACAGAATGAATGGTATATTGTTATGTACTGGAAATGATATCTGCTCAAGTTAATTCAGAATTCTCTTGTGATGTATATTCACTGATGGAGATGGCTCATGGAAAAAAATGAAATAAACTAGCATTAAAGAGTTTAATTTCTAAAAGTGTACAGGGTCAAACGTGGCTATATATTTCAAAATTTTTTTGATCTATTTATGCACTAGAATGTGTCTAGGGCACACGTTGGTGTAATTTAAAGCACACTGGGGCAATGGTCGGGGTTACCTGTGCCACAGAAGGTGCGGCAGGGGTAGTAGCAACCCTTGGCCTCGTCAGGAACCTCTCCAGGGGTGCTGTGAAAGTGCAGGTAGGTGGATATCCGACTGGACTGGATGGCCACCAGGTTTCCTCCGATACCTACAATGAATATAATAGTACACAAATCAGACAAATATATACTGAGAGTACAAGGACAAAATCAAAAATGAGGGGAAAAAACAGTTGCCCGTTTTAAACACGTTTGAGACAAAGTAAATCTGCAAATAACTGATGTCAGTGAAGCTTCTGCAGTGAAATCCATGTATACAGGCTTTATTTTTTTTCCACTGTTAGACTGGCAGCCATGAGTCACCAGTACTAACTCTGCCTTTGTCCCCCGCCTCTTTATCTCTCTCTTTCTTTCTATCACACACCAACACGCACAGCCCTTCCCCTCTCGCTCTCTCTCTCTCTCTCTCTCTCTCCCGACTAAAGTAGAGTGGTGTTCAGAGCCGCAGTAACGATGTCACGCCCAACAGTTCTAGGGGAAGACAAGCAAGTGAGAGAGAAAAAGAAAGAGAGAGAGAGAAAGACAGGAGACAGAGGACAGAACAGAATGGACAACACAGAGACTGACTGAACATACACATTCTCTCCTCTTTTTACACCATCTGGTTTGTCACTCTGCTGAACTAAAACATCTGCTTTTGAAATAGAACTAAACAATGGAATAAAATAGAATCAAATACAATGGATATTTGTGAACAGAATAAAACATAAATCAAACAGAAGAGAACAACACACAATACAACTGCACAGACTACAACTGCACAGAGTAGAATAGAGTAGAAAAGCATAAGGACTAAATGAATGAAACATAATAGAAGATTAAATAGAATAGAACACAAAAAAATGAAGCTAGACGAATAGAATATAATAAAACAGAAAGAAAATAACAGAAAAGAAAGACACAAAGTCAAATTCATCAACCAACTGTTGGGGATTTGGGAATTGCCTTAAAAAGCTGTTGCCCAATTTGCCATTCCAGGAAAGACAGCCAGAAATGGTTCTTTCAGCTCAAAATGTTTATTAACTGAGAGTGGGCAGTCAAGACGAATGGAAAGTATTTAAAAATATATACATTCAGTTCACAGCCAAACAGGAAATTGGTCATCTGAATTACAATAAAACAGTAAATCAATTTCTCACATACAGTAGTGCATTCATGCCCACAATGGCAATATCATTTCCCATCGTTAAAGAGCAGACTTGAGGGAGAACGATTATCTTTTAGCACAGCTCAGGCTTCTGCACATTTAGCCCCAACAAGGCCACGTTTATGTTTAATGCAGAGGTTACAATTATGCCACACTGTGCCACGCCCCTGTGGCAGTGCTGGAGAGACGCCATCTGTATGGAGGAGTGTGTGGGCAAGTATCTGCAGTTCAGATTAACTGGCCAGGTCTAAAATTTCTTCAATTTCTCACAAACAAGTAACAACATGACATTTTGGATATGGATTTGGATATGGATATGAGGCCATGAGAAAGGAGTGTATGGGAATTTTTTACCTTTTCTGAAGCAATAAGGTCCAATTAATCTGATACTTATTTTAGCTATGTCTGCCAACAGGAAATGGAGATGATATGCAACCTAATTTCTGTCCAAGCAGCGGGATTAACATATATGGATGCCTTAATCTGGGTCACAGATCTGATGAGACTTTGGCTGGGTGTGCAGCAGGGCTCTATTATGGGCCCAATTGGTTTTCGGTAAATTCAGTGTCTGGATTGGGATGTGCAAAAATTATTATTTTTAATCTGTTTATAATAAGGCATTTTTTAATTTTTAGGCTGAGTACAGGTTTATTTGAATCCCATCAGACAAGTCCTGAAGGAAATGTTTGTAAAACATTGTTCTGTTCAAAAACAGAACTACATTAAACTTAACATACAGTTTTAAAATGCAATGTTTGCATAGAGACTATCAAAAAAAAAAAAAAATGCATGAAATTCATTGTAATAGCCAAAAATTTCTGTCTGATTGTATAGATAGATGCTGAGTTTTATCATACATGTCTTACAGCTAAAGCACAGCATGCTAATTAAAGCAGTGCCACTAAAAACCTTAATACTAAAAAAAGATGTACAAAAAAATCTAGATAAACCACACTAATTGGTTTGTTGGGCAACCATTCGACCACTGTGACCCATCCTTGTACTGGGGGCGATAAGAGAGGTTTGACTTTGCTCTATTTACGTATAAGTGGCACATGAGCATGTGTATATTGCAATCATTTAAACTACCTTCTCTGACTCGCTTCCTGTTTGGCCAGACAAACCCCAGAAGCTTCTGTTTCTCATCCCATCTCATTCTTTCCTCTTGTTTAGAGTTCCTCAGTAATTCCTTCTCTACTCAGTTCTACGTCTCTCTTAGAACTGAGAATAAAACCTTTGATTTTGAGATATTCTGATATAAACTTCTGTCTTCTTTCACGCACACACACATGCAGAGATTCAAACAGCTGTTTGGTGGTCTGGGCGGGAGAACATAGACAGGCTGCAGACAGCGTAAATGTCTCTCATTAGTGTGCTTTAATTAAAAATCGTATGGCTCTTTGTGGAGGTTCCATGGACCTGGCTTACTCTCCTGTTACCACGCAAAGCTCAACTACCGCAATTAATGACTTCACCCTACAGCTCAATCTCATCCAACTCCATTTCAGCTTTATTCCATCCTTTGGCTTTTTCTCAATATGGAAACGCTCATTAAAATCACAAAAGTGGCTATGTCTGTCACAAGGATTCTTGCGTGACTTTAAAAGAGGGCGGTTATTGCAGAGACGTTTCTTTGAGGTAATAACAGTCTGAAAGGGGACTGAAATATCAGCTGAGAGCAGCAATGTGTGCCGTGGACATGGGGGCGTTAGGAATAAAGGTCTACAAATTAAGGTTTTAAAAGCTTAAACCTTTCAAAAGAAAAATATGACAAGTAAGACAGGTAAAAATGGAGATATTGATGTAGTTTGGCCTATTATGCAGAGTATTGGACAAAACGTCAAGAATTATTCTCCAGTATTGACAAGTGGTGTACTATTCGCAGATTTCAAAGGAAGACAAACAGAACAAGCTCTATAGGATATTTTTGTATAGAATAACAAATCTCACCGTTGATAACAGGCGTGTAAACCACAATCCCAGCCAGGTTGGGATCAGACACAGTTTTGTCCAGGATGAGTCCTCCAATACTGAAATAGGGACATGTAGTGTGTTAGAGGGGCAAATGAAGGTGCTTTTTCAATGGGTGTGCGAATCTGTGGCCAGGTGTGTGAGGTGTGTGTATGTGTGTATCACACCTGCTGATGAACATGGCAGTGATAACGGGCTCCCAGCCCGAGTAGAGCAGCTGACGGCTGGCAGGGTGTTTGGAAGAGATGACCATCCACAGAGGAGTCAGAGACATGAAGAAGGCACACACCAGAGACGACACATATGGGTGAGAGTCTGATCAAACAGACAGAGAGAAACACCTCAGTGAAGACAGATTCACCTCACAGAAGAAACATTTTACATATAAATCATTTTTTATCATTGAATTATTATGCTAAATTCGCATTTTGGGACACTCCCGCTGCTTTCATGCTTTCAGTTACGTGGCCAAAAATGTTATACAATACCATGTAAAAGATTTCCATCACTAAAATATTTTTCTTTTTGAAATAAATTTATACTTTTATTCAGTGAAGCTGCATTAAACTGACCAAAAGTGACAGTAAAGTCCTTTATAATGTAACAAAATATTAATATTTCAGTTCTTTTGAACTTTTTATTCAAAGAATCCTGGAAAAAAACTATTATGGTTACACAAAAATACTAAGCAGAAACACTTTTAACACTGATAATACCTGGCAGGGGAGACACCATGATCAAGAAGGCGGTTCACCCAGGGCGAGGCTTGGCCATTGCACTCCGGTTATGCTGACCCCTGCGAATTCCCCAAATGTGGGAATCTCGACTGCATAATTTATGGTAGTGGGGGACTGCGTTCGCGCTCTCCCCTTTATTGGGGGAAGTCGTGGCCTAATGGTTAGAGAGTCGGACTCGTAATCGAAAGGTTGCGAGTTCGAGCCCCCGGCCGGCAGGAATTGTAGGTGGGGGGAGGGAATGTCCAGCGCTCTCTCCACCCTCAATACCACGACTGAGGTGCCCTTGAGCAAGGCACCGAACCCCCAACTGCTCCCCGGGCGCTGCAGCATGGCTGCCCACTGCTCCGGGTGTGTGTTCACGGTGTGTGTGTGTGTGCATTTGTTCACTACTCACTGCTGTGTGTGTGCACTTGGATGGGTTAAACGCAGAGCACCAATTTCGAGTATGGGTCACCATACTTGACAATACGTCACTACTACTACTTTTTTTTAATAAGAAATGTTTCTTGAGCACAAATCAGCATATTAAAATGATTTCTGTAGAATCATGTGACACTGAAGGATGGAGTAATGGCTGCAGAAAATTCAGTTTTGCCAATACAGGAATAAATTACATTTTAAAATGCAATAAAACAAAAAACTTCATTTTAGTTGTAATATTATTTGACAGTTTTACCGTTTTTATTGTAATTTTAGTATAAAAGATGGTAGTGAAAACTCAACAGGAGTGCACACTACAACCCATTTTCTACCATTTTTCAAAACCTGAGATGGATTGACAGCCATAACGGGAGACTGACAGGAAAAAATAACCATGACTGACATCTTGTTGATGATAGAAATCATGTTGTCAGCTGCGGTTCCGTTCAGAATACATAAATTGAACTCACACTTGTTATGACTTCTATGTGGGGTTATGTAATATTTTGAGAATTTATTTAAAATCATTTTTTACAATGATTTTGCTGGCAATACAAAACTAAGTAACATTGTGGATATCACAATAAATTTTATAGAGTTTGCATTTGCTTTCCTAATATTCGGTTCCTAAAGATTATGGCATTACATTCATGATTCTTTTTGGTCTCGTGAGCAACTCTCAAACATTTACATAGTCTCTGGAGTTTGATTCATTTTCACGTAGCACTTTTTTTTTTTTTTTTATCAACTCAAAACCTATGATTGATTTGATTCCCAATTTGTTTTGCGGCATTGCTCAAAAATGTTCATGTTTATCTCTACATGTCCCCCCGATCAGGACTGACAATCATATTCTGCTGCTGTGCAAATGCAGCCGTACTGACGGCTCTAATTGGATTTGAGCAGATTGAGTGAAAAAAATTATCTTCTTAAAAAATTAATCAAAACACTGTCTGCATCAAAAGATTTGATGCAAAAGAGGTTTCCCTTTTTGCTAAATACTCTTCATCACACAAACAGCCTAAATCTTTAAATAGCAAACATAGAGGCAACATCTGTGTGACTATATTTAGTGTGAGACAGGGCAGCGGTGTGCGCTAATGATGGCAGAAGCCTCTCTTCTCGGCTGGTTGGCATGGCTGATATGGTTTTGGCGTGGCACGGTGGTGCCATTTGCCTTGCCCTCACCTCACTTCACCTCTCTCAGAAAAGGAAAGACTAAAAAAGGAGCACGGAGCTCAGTCTGGAGCTTATCACACTGAGTCACCATGGACCGAAGCCCCATTAAACTCAGCATAAACACTCCAGAACGCTGCTCAGGCTGGCCCACGTGTAACTTTCACACTTTTTAGATATAGTGTTTGTGTGTGAGAGAGACACTGGATATTTGGCTATGCTTGTTAGGGCCAAATGTTTGAAAACGTTGCCACAAACATAAAGAACCATGTTGAAAACCAAATTTAAAGTGATCACCCATATTTAAAAAAAAAAAAAATTATATATAATCTTTTCAAGTGTTACAGTATAAGAACTAAGAAGAACTGACAAATTAGTTCATTTCTAAATGATTTTTTTTTGTACTTTGTTAGTTTAAATATAATTTAATAATATTACATTAACATTTAATTATCGAGAAACATTTTCTCTCATTTCACAAATTAAAACTAGGTATTAAAGTGAAAATGGGAACTGTCAAAAATGGAACATTTAATATATAATATTTTCATGATATTAAAATACTCTCTCTCTGCATAGATATATTATAAACACTCACACACACACACGCACGCACACGCACGCACACACACACACACACACAAAAATAGAGAGAGAGCGATACATACTGAGTCCTGTGTGTGTGTATTTCATGAGAATGTGAATCTGCAGACCCAACGAGGTCATGCACTGTGTCACAACGGTCTCATTGTCCTGAGCCAGACTCATTAGCAGCGTGACCCTACCCATAAAACATATCAACCCCACTGCCCCATTAACTGTAACTTACACACCTCACATCTGCTGACACCTGCAATAGAGTGTGAGACTGTGAAATGTGCTGCTACGTTTAAGATATATTACTGATCACACTTTAATATGACAGATAAAGACTGAAGTATGTTCAGATTTTCCATATACTATTCTTCAGATATGACAAATGCATCTAAATATAATTCACGCAAAGCTAGATCCAAAGTGACGGATTCTTGCGCCCTCTTGTGGTAGACAACTGAAAGTATCTCTGATCTGCTGGAGAGAAACTACCACAGATTTATCAAACTCTGACCTACTATCTATTCTCTGCAAAAAATACATCTCTTTCTGTCTCCGTTACAGTTCCTAGTGAGCTGCCTCGCTGTCTGCTGTCTACATAGGTGGCTTTCTTCGAAGGCAGCATCCTTACCGAAATGGAAGCTCATAATGTGACTCATTTGAGGTTGTCCGTACTTACTATGTACAAGCATACTTTGAATTTGAGTGTGCATATGATGCCTAAAAATGCCATCTAGGTAGGCAGCACACTAGGGTTTGGAACAGAGCCCTTACTTTTACACACATCCTTCTCACCTAGGCAGTTGTAGAGGCCCTGGCTGATCCATGCCAGGATGGCCAGTGTGATCAGGTCACCAAAACTGGCAGCGATGGGTGTGGCTACATTATCAGGGTTGATGCCCGTCTTCTTAGAGCCCACAATCACACCCACCATTATTATACCTGAAGAGAAGAGACATTGTTCACCTTACTCACTTGGAACTGGACATTCATAACATGAAACATGACTAATGTCAGATTTCAGTAAAAAAAAAAAAGTGGCCATTATTTGTTGTGAAAAGAACCGCTTTAGTTAATACATGTAAGAGTATTAAGAGGTTAATCTGTAGTACAGACCCTGCAGCAGAGATGCTATGAAGGCTGTGGCGACACTACTGGAACACAGCAACACGGCATGACTGATCTGGAACTTTCCTTCAGGAATCCAACCCAGTACAACGGCCACTACTGCTGCCAGGAACCCTATTACTGTAGCCTGCACCTGAGAAAGAGAGAGACAGACAGAGGTAACAATGGGTTTCATTTATAAAACACACAGACACACACACACACACACACACACACAGTGTATATATAAGCATTGGAACTGTGAAGACAAAATTGCTCTGTTGGTGGTGGAGTCAAGACAATTGCAAATATGATTAAAAGATGAATATGAGACAAAATATGAATATGTGACATTCTGTAGTTTTGTCTCATATTCATCTTTTAATCATATTTCTAAATGTCTTGACTCCACAGCCAACAGAGCAATTTTGGCTTTACTGTTCCAATACTTATGGAGGGCACTGAATATATATTATATAATATAGAATATAATAAGTTATATATATAGAATATAATAAATTATATACGTATATATACACTTTTTATTTTATTAAATGTATAAATATATATTTTATGTTTAATTTAGTTTTTAATTTCTTTCTCATTTTTATATATTTAAAAAAATATTACAATAATAATAATAATAATATAAGTTATATATAAATAAATTATATGTAAATATTACAATTATAGATTATATTTATTTTTTATTTGATCTTTAATTACTTATTAAATAGGCATTTCACTTTGTCTTTGTATAAGCGTCTGTGTAAATATAGAAACCCGTAATCTTGATAAGATCATTGTTCCTTTTCCAGGTAAAAATGCTAATGCAAAAGAAGGTGTGAGCGTATTTACATTTTCTGAGTTCCTGATGGCGTTTGCTTGTTTACGGTCTGTACTGTAAAGCCTACTGAAAGTTCTTACCTGTTTCAGCGCCAAATTCCCAATAATAAGATTCCACTTCTCAATGGGTGAGTCCATTTTCCCCACATTCACCTAAAGACAACAAAATTGATGAACAATTTTTTCCCTCTCATTAGTATTACATTCAGTAACCTCTACTGTGGTCACTAGAATGTGACACATATCTTGTATGCACATTTTCTAGCACTTCCTAACTAAAAAGCAAAGGTAAAACTTGACAAAACATTGATAAATGATAAATATTTCAAACATGTTCTCCCAAAAATAAAAGCAACTTTATTTAGGACAATTAAGATATTGCGCAATGACAATTTTTAAATTAGTGTAATGCAAACAAATATTTATACATCATGGTAATATAAGTTGTACTGAATTTTATGTAATTAATTACATTAATTTATATTATATTAATAAAAAAAGAGAAGGAAAGAGCATAATGCAGAAAATGTAAAAAGAGGCTTAAAATATTATATAAAATATATTGTTTTCTTTTAATCTTTTGATTTGGGACCTAAAAGCTAAAATAAGGAAACCATCAAAAAGGAATAAAAAAAAAAATAGTATGTGACCAAATTACTTCTAAGAGGTGGGTTTTGGAATTGGATGTTTTACACTGAAACGAAAAGCGACATCTGAGGAAAGGTTAATAATATTTTGGGTTTGGAATGGATCTCAGACCACAGAGTAACAAGATGGCCGAGGCCGACTCCACAACCGATGAGCCAGTGTGTGTGTGTGCTTAAGAAAATACAGGAAACAAATGTAAATGTGAAAGAGCAGCGTTTAGGAGAGAGCCGTCTGAAGGCAATAGACTCAGTGTGTGTTTTTCTTTTTTTCCCCCAGCTGCATGAGGGTGAACAGAAGGCCTGTACTTTCACCCCCTCCTCCCCTCGGTCCACACCACCAGGGTTTGTTTATTCTTTCACCTCGAGGGGGGACGACAGATTTGCCACGAGAACACTAGACGCTAAACGGCATGAGCCGAAACCCCTCTGAGCTCTAAAGTCCCAGACTGACCCCCCCCCCCCCCCCCAAAAAAAAACACTAGCTACCAAAAAATAAAATAAAATCACAGCCGAGACTCCAGCGCCAAGAGGAAAGGGCAGAAGAGGAGAGTGGGAGAGAATGTTACTAAACTAGATTATGTAAAATTACAAACACATCTGAGACTTTAACTATGGAAAAGTTTAAATGCACAATATGCTTTTAAAGACGACACGAAACAGCATTTGGAACACATTTTTACAAGCGTCAGAAATTAAGGTGCTGATGTTGCTCATGCCAGAAATGCCACTGAAAGGGACAAAAATGCCCCCAAAATTCATGTTGCACTGCAGCAAATAAAAAAATAAAATAAAATAATAATAAATAAATAAAATTTAAATGTATAAGTGTATACCATTTGCACATAAATTATATATTTCTAGATAATATTTAATAAATTTTCACTTTATTTATTTATTAAATTATTAACTATTTAAACACTTCAGAATATGTTCAGTTGCTGTGGTTGACGAGGTAATGACATTATTGGTTACATCGACAGAAAATACGCTAGTGAGGTGTAAGAAGTATAAATATATAGTAAAAGATTATAAAACA
Organism: Barbus barbus; assembly: GCF_936440315.1. Classification (NCBI taxonomy): domain Eukaryota; kingdom Metazoa; phylum Chordata; class Actinopteri; order Cypriniformes; family Cyprinidae; genus Barbus; species Barbus barbus. The sequence continues at coordinate 21,286,175 of NC_136717.1, forward strand.
AACTTTTTCTTTAAAATATTGTGCACAGTAAAATCAGGCATAAAGACAGTAAAGATTACATGTTGTCTTGAAAACCTACATGTTTTTCTTACTCAGACACATGGGGGTTGGAAATACTTATTGAGTTATAACTATAATAACAGGCTTGCTAATGACTCTATCATTGATATATGGTTTTTACTACCAGGCCTTTACTCCATCTCTGTGGAGATGGGCAGTTGGGCACTAGCATGAATCGTCAGGTCCTGACAGGTGAGAGCATGCACAAAGCAGGCCAAGATCTCATCACAAAGCACCTTAGTGTCAGTGGAGCACTTCTTATGAGAGCCGACAGTCACTTCTAATCAAATTACAGGCACACCTAACGTGAACTAAAGCATGATGCAATTATGTGCAAAGAGTTGTAAGTTAGTTAAGATACTAACCGCTGTGGAAAGCCTGGAAGCAAGAGTCATCTCTAGGTTTCCTTTCAAACCCAAAAGAGCCGGAACCAGGATGAAGATCTCTGTTATGTTTTTAAATGCTTCCCAATGCTGAAAAAGAAGAAGAGAGACTTCTATTAGGTCTATGGAGTGGTTCTCAACCAGGGGACCAGGGCCTACTAGGGGTCCTCAACAAACTTTCAGTGGGGCCCCCCAAAAATAAAGACAGCTTATTTAAATTTAGTTATATTAACATAATCTTACTTAAAATGCTCAAATAAATTAATTAATTAAAAATAGAAATAATAAAAAAATGAATTCAACGTTAAACAGACATAATATTTTTGAGTTTATTTATTTTTATGACAACAGAAGTTCCAGAGGTACAGCTTAGACAGGAGGGTCTCCAAAAATGATCCATAAATACTTTAGTCAGGGCAAAAAAAATTGAGAAACAATTGACTGTTTTTTTGTTTTATTATCTGCCAGGCAAAAATCAAGTCGAATTACGTCAAAGTTTAATACTTAAAGGGACAGTCCACCCTTTTTCTGAAACACAAAATAAGATATTTTGAAAACTTATTTTTTTGTTCATAAAATGAAAGTCAATGGGGTCCAGTGTGATTTTGGACAAAATCATCTTCAAAATACCTTCTTTTTAGTTTTGCAAAAGGAAGAAAGACAAACAGGGTTGGAAACAACAAAGGTGAGTAAATGCTGTCTTTAAAGTTTCAAAACTCACCTGTACTATATCCAGTACGACTCCGGCCGAAACCGTCCCGAACCCAGCTAGAAGGAAGGGCACCAGTATCTGCAATGCCATGGCGAGGGGTGACTCTTTGGGCATATTTCTAGTTGGTTGCTGCTGCCCTTCCTCTTCGCTCTCCTTTTCCTCATCGGCCTCTTCTCCCGAAAGCCTGCCATCAGGCAGCATGGGCTCCGTCTCTGCATAGCGTCCATCTCCGGCCTCAGACAGGCTGATGGACGTTCGGTTGCTGCGGTCCGAGTGGCGGCGGGGCTCGCGGTGGAACCCGTTCTTGAGGGTCTCTGGCTTTGGTGTGCCGAGGTCCACCATGGCCAGCCGTTCCTCCTGTAGAGCGGTGTAACCAGCAGGTACCATGGTCTGAAGCAAGGAGGGTATGGGTCTGAAAGAGATGGAGCTCCAGGCTCCTCCAGCCTGAGCTGCCAGACTAGGGCCCAGGGAGCTGAGCACATCGCCCCCTATGGTTCGGAGGCTCATACTGCAGACAGAAACTAATTGGGCTCATGGCCCTCTGGACTTTGAGAAGAGCAGCAGATCAGCAGAAACAGCAGGTGGCATCCATAACAGCCTTGAAGAAGCTCTGACAATATCGCAGTGACCTGATAAAAAGAAGCACAGAGGGAATTCATCAACAAAAGTGTCACATTCGAGGTCACACTATCATTATTGGCTTTCTTTTAGTCTGTCCGCAGCAGTTATTTGATCTAGATGCTGAATTGGCAGTCATAGCGTTTAGTACACAGTCTTAACTTTATTTACTTAAATATCAGTTTACCATACTTGGAAGTAACTTCTGAACCGCTTCAGTAATAATATTTATGGAAACGTATAAAAAATGTATCTGACAACTGCAAAAAAAATCAAATCAATTAAAAGAAATAAATGCAATAAATAAATAAATTTCAAGATAAAAATTCGCAATTGCCTCAGAATTCTGACTTTTAAACAATTCTTAGTTTATATCTCACAATTCTGAATTTCTATCTCACAAGTGTGAGATATAAACTTAGAATTGCATGAAAAATGTCTGAATTGTGAGATAAAAAGTTGCAATTACCTTTATTTTTATCCCATAACAGAAACGAGTTTCTATAATTATTAGATGTGCATTGGAAAAAAACACAAATTAATTGTCTGATGGAGTCTGATCATTATGAAATGTTCTTATTAAAATTAACCATCAGAAATTTGTTGTAAAAGTAATAAATAAAACGTATTTAGTGTATATGTATGTAATAATAATATATGTAATAGTGTATTTCAAAATTATCACACAGCCAAAACAATAAACAACACACATTACATGGAAAATGTTTGTAAACAAACAATACTAGTTCAGAGAACTTAGAAAACATAAAGGAAGTGAACAAATGCATCATATGTTCAGAACAACACATCATTATGCCTGTAAGTAAATAATCATATATTTGACTGAATATTATTTGAGATGTACGAATATATTATACATCTAAGGAGGAGGCAGGAAGGGGACAGGTTGCATTTTCAGTTGGACAAACTACTTAAATATGCCTGATTTGTTAAGTTTTTATGGTTTATGGTTATCAAAAATACTTAATTGTATCTCTAAACCTTTATGTAGATAACTTGTGCATTGGAATCCCCCCAAAACATCCTAAAATACTCTCCAGCTGCCTGATGGTAAACATTAATAATGAATCATTTAAACTCCGAAGCCTGTCAAACGAAACCAACGCTTTATTTTATTTAATCAACCTCTCTGAAGGGTAAAAAGATAATAAAGGACTATATGTACCGTGATATTTTAGTTCCGTCGAGACGAGTTTCTGCTTCTTCCCTGATCGCGGGACCGGAGCTCATCACCGTCGCGGGAGCGAGCACGCATTTCAAAATAAAAGATCACGTTTTTTACAGTCGAAAAAAATATGTGGTTGAAGCACATATGCTTAGATTTTTTTGTGGCTATTCATTAGTGTCTTTAATTTAAAAACTGTATCATCTTTGTCCAAATACATTGTCAGACAAGAATGTCGTCAAACAAGCATGACAACATACATTTCTGAACTATGAAAAAACAATAATGTCAGCTAATTAAACGATATTTAAGTTTTTTTTTTAGCAATCTCACAACATAACTTAACAATAAAAAAGAAGAGATAAATATGAGATAAGAAGAAAAAATCTTATTTTTTCTACTATTAAATATTATTCATTTTATACTATTAGTGACTTGAGGTTCTACACTAAAATGTTAACATTATTTTATTTTCTTATCGATTCTTGCAGTACATCCAAAACTCTAGAGGGCGCCAACGGTGGCTCGACTCTACAGCACGGAAGTTATTATGTCGTGTAAAAATACCTTTGTACATGTGAGGAACTAACTATGGCTCAAACAGAAAACAATATCAAGAAAACCTCTTCTAGAGACTTGTTGGCCTGTGGCAACGGAAAAGGTGAGACATTCTTTGAAAAAGAAAAAATAAAGACTCCATTCCAGGTTTAGAGGAAATTAACTTGAGTTTCTAACAGATCAATTCGGATAACTCTAAGCTCTAATCATGATCTTGATGTACTTTGTGTGTGGTGGAAATACAATTTCGTTTGATAAAACTCACTAGAAGTCAATTAACATGTGAAATAAAAATAATGTTTCTAAATGAACATTTGACCAGTTGAGAAGAACTACTCTCAAATCATAATGTAGGCATTTATGTGCTTTGTTGTTACTTCTTATTTGCATTGTAACCGAATATAATTTTGGGAACACTTAATCTTAAATGAATTAACTTTGATATCTCCAGGAATCCATGAGAAACTTCTGCTGAAGTCTAAAAGTGCTTCAGTGCAGACAGAAAAGGTCCCCAGAAGTAGTGGTGAGTATGTTCATGTCATCTGTTGGGTTACCTTTAATGCATAATTGCTATTATAAGAGTGTATTGTTGTGCTAGTCTTGGACAGACTGCAAAGTTTCCTTCCCCAAATCGCCCAAGCCAATGAGTCTCTAAGACAACAGATAGATGAGGCTCCTGCTGGTTTCTTTGACATTGAGAGTGTGGAGGACGCAGAGAAAATCATTGAGATGGTGCGTCTGGTCTCACCACCAGCTGTAGTTTATCATAACATGTCTAAATAAAACAGTATTTCACTTTTTCTATATTAAAAAGATGTGTTTGCCTTGCAGGACGTGGCTCTGGTTGAACTGGATGATTCAGACAGCAGTGAAGAGGATGAATCATCATCATCATCAGAGGAAGACAGCTCAGAGGACGAGGTGCACACTGTCACTGCAAAGACACTCAAACTTCCAGGTGACAGAAAGAGAAAGGCCAACATCCAGGTGATAGGGAAAGAGGCCGAGTGAGAGAACACATACTGCCAACTGGAACTCTGGGAGAGGGCTGGACTCACGCCAGGCCACTTCTGTGCCTATTAAAGAAATATATAACCCTTCCAAGTTTGTTGTTGTTTGGAATGAGCACAGACCAGTGATTTTATTTCCTGGTGAGCTGGCGGACTGACATTTCATGTTCTTTGAAGATTTTTTTTATCCAAAAGGTGATTAAAGGAATAGTTCACCAAAAACTGAAAATGTTTCAAATTTGGAGAAATGTAGCATTACATCACTTGCTCACTGTCTTAATGATGGATTGGTTTATTACAAACATGCAACTTTTTTGCTTCACAAGAGATTGATTGATGCATTGGAGTCATTTGGATCACTTGTGGATTATCGTGATGATTTTAACAACTCTCATTCTGACGGCACCCATTCACTGCAGAGGATCCATTGGTGAGCGAGTGATTTGATGCTAAATTCCTCCAAATCTTTTCTGATGAAGAAACAAACTCATATGAGATGGTGAGTACATTTTCACATTTTTATTTTTGGGGAGACTAAAAGTAACTCTTGTGTTATTTCAGTTGAGCATACTTGAAAAATGGATTGTTTTCTGGCATTAACTATTAAAGTTCAATGTTTCAATCAAGAAAAACAAAGTTTTTTTTCAATTTACATTATTTATTGTAAAAATGGTTTCCTGGCATTTTGTCTGTGGTTGCTATAAAGTTGAAATACTGTTGTGTGTAATGACTGTTTGGCAATATGACACTTCCAGTGTGACTGGCAGCTTATACAGAACCTAAAATACTCTCATATTAACATCTGCACATGATAACATTTCATCTTTTGTCAAATGCATGTCATTGCTCGAAGTGTTCATGCATAACAAAAGCATCATGAATCTTCAGCGAACATTCGGCAACAGATATTTTCAGTCATTTTAACAAGAATGTGTCAGAATACTTCACATTGCATTGAGTTCAAGAGTAAGCTACTATTACATATTTTCCCATCAAGAATGTCCAATATTTTTGAACAAAATAAATAACTTCCTTTTAAAAAGAATAGTGTTTATATAATTTCCCTTTCCAATCATCTGTCTGGAATGCAAAATTAAATATATAAAATAAGACAAGTTGTCATATCATCTAATAAAATATATACAGTTATGCTAATAAAAATGAGTGATGTGAAAATGTTATGCATAATTAAAACCCTTGGGATGTACAAATATGGTAATACAGATTTCATAAAGTGGCAGTGATGCAACAGGCTTTTAAATATAAGACTATATATGTAAAACTAAAGACTGCGTGTATGTGCAATTGGCTGAATAGCTTAAAAAACTGAAACATTCTGAGGCCACGAACACCACCATTTAAAATTTGGGGTCAGGTTTTGTTTTTGATAATACTTTTATGCAAGGATGCATTAAAATGATGAAATGTGACCGTATATGACAGTATAGATGTTTCACAATATTACTGTTTTTACTGTATTTTTGATCAAATACATGCAGCCTTGGTGAGACCTCTTTCAAAAACAGAAAATTTTACTGACCTCAAACTTTTGAACAGTTGTGTAAATAAGCAGTTTTGTCCGAACCAGTTGTGATATGAGCGACAGGACATTTTTTTTGCTTACTTGGTTTCAGCATCACGGCAAAAGCATCATGCAGCAGTTTCACGTTCAGCGTGAAAAGACAAATTATTTATCTCTGGAAACATGATTCGGTAACGCTCAAGAACACTATAGTGTTGTGGTTACTTCCTGAAACTGACTCAGTCTGATAATTCACTTTACCTCAGTATGATACCTCAGTTTTTACTAGTTAAAAACAATGCTTGATCTGATTTGTGGCTGATTCTGTGTCCTTAGGTCCACTTGGAGGTCTTTTGCCATTTTTTCCATTTTAAAACATTGTTAGCCAGTGTAAACTGGCGAGTCAGCATTTTTCCCACTCATTTCCAGAAAAAAGGGTGATAAAAAACGTAGGCACATCAGTGTAGTCATGGCAGGAAATGCTTTTCCTATCAAACCTGCTTCAAGAGCTGCCACTTCAAGCTGCAGTCACGGGCCATGCAGTCTTTTCCACCACGGTTTCATTCAATACTCCACTGTCACCGCTTTAGTCCGCAGGTACTCATGCAGGGCTTCTTCACCTGTATACACATGCATGTTCATAAATCTGGTTTTAAATGATACAGAGAAATGATACAGTGAGTTTTGTTCACTCTTACCAAGGTCTTTCCCAAACCCAGATTGTTTGAAGCCTCCAAAGGGAGCCGCCACATCGGTTTTGTTGTAGGTGTTGACGAACACGGTTCCCGCCTCCAGTCTCTCGCTCACATACATTGCCTTGTTGATGTCACGGGTGAAGACTCCAGAGGCCAGGCCGAACTCTGTGTTATTGGCTCTGCTCAGAACTCCATCTACATCACTGATGAGCATCAAAAAACCATATTAGATGCTGTTCTAATGAACTCTTGCCTTGGATCATCTTGCAGGTCTGACTGCCACAGAAAGTCCTACTAAGGTCCCAAAAGCCAGCTTACCCATCTTTGAATTTGGATACCACCATAACAGGGCCAAATGATTCCTCTTTGGCGATGAACATGTGGTCCTCTACATCTGTGAAGACTGTGGGCTCCATAAAAAAGCCTGTAAGCATAAATGGGCAGAAATGAGAAATGGAATAATTAAATTAACTAAAACTACTCAAAATTATTTTTGGTAACTGAAATAAAGTTGAAATAAAACATTATTATTAGATGAAACTTAGAAAAATTAAAAGAAAATTAGAAATGCTGCCTGAAATAAATAAATTTAAATACTTAAAACACTAAAACTGAAAAAAAAAAACCCTAATAAAAATAACAAAATCCAATAAAATGACTAAAACTATTAAAATGAATTTAAAATGAAAAAACTTTTAAAAAAAAAGAGAAATGGTGCCTTGGCAGCTAACTGAAAAAAGTTACTTAAAATTACTAAAAACTAAACCTAAAATAAAAAATAAAGCTAAATATAAGTAATATACAAATTTTTAAAAACTTATATGACAAAATCACATAAAATTACTAAAACTTAAATTGTAATTAAATTACAATACTTGAACTAAATTAAAGTACTAATATTGATAAAACTAAAACTTAAAATATATAAAAAATAGAAATATATATAAAAAACTAATAAAAATGACAAAACACATAAAATCAGTACAACTTAAAATCTAAAAATAAAAGCCAATTCAAAATATTAAGAAATAATATTATAGCATCTAAATGATTCTAAAATAACACTGGGAATAATGCATATACTGTATGATTATACATTACCAAAATTGCCTTATTTGCATTCAAAAACATTCACAAAACAAATTTACGTTCACAAACCCTTTTAAATCATGGGTGTCTGGTTAGATTGGAGGTCTCACCTGGTCTGTCCACCTGTCTCCCGCCATACACAAGCGTCGCCCCCTCCTTCACGCCGAGCTCACAGTACTCCACCAGCTTGTCCAGGTGAGCCTTGTGGTTCTGAGGTCCGTGATCTGTGGAGCGATCCAAAGGATCTCCAATCTTCATCTTCTTGATTTCCTCAACCTGAGCACAAAAAAAACCCACCAGTGTGTCATCATCTAGAAGCAGGTCGCAGGCTTTAATATACAATCAATATGTTCAAAGGAAACACATACCACTCTCCTGATGTACTCGTCATGAATGGACTCCTCAACAAACAGCCGGCCTGCAGCAATACAGTTTTCTCCCTTGTTAAAGTAAACAGAGCTCATGCCCTGCAACATCCACACAAACACACAGTAAGCTCAAGACGATGATGATCGTGCATCTGTAACATTTGACACTAGTTGTCTTCTCTCACCATTCTCACTGCTTTGTCCATGTCGCAGTCGCTGAAGATGATGAGGGGAGATTTACCGCCCAGCTCCAGAGAAACCTTCTTCAAGTTACTGACTGCGCAACTGCAACATAAACAACAGAAATCATCAGCTGGAGGCTCTTTCGAAGCACTGTATAAGAGTTTGAATGATTGACTGTCATTGTACATGACATATTTGAGTAATAGAGTAATCAACTATAGTGCTGACTTTAGTTAAATTACATGAATGGGACTCACCTTTTCATGATTTGTTTGCCTATGGGAGTAGAGCCGGTGAAACCCAGCTTACGGATATCAGGGTGATCGGACATCCTCTGCCCGACCAGACCACCTGAGAGAAAGAGATGACCGAAATGTCAGTCATCACAGGGAGTAAGAAAGTTAAGCGATAAATAACACTGATCTTATCTCAGTGACAACATGATCCTTTAAAACTTCACAGCTTAAATAACACTTTTCTTGTATGGAATATACAGTGCCCTCCAAAAGTATTGGAACTGTAAAGACAAAATTGCTTTGCTGGCTGTGGAGTCAAGACATTTACAAATATGATTAAAAGATGAATATGAGACAAAACTACAGAATGTCACATTTTATTGGGTGATTCAACACATAGATGTTTTACCAGCTAAGACGTTCAGCACTTTTAGAGTTTCATCCCTCTATCTGATGTGAGCATAAGTATTGGAACAGTTGCCTCACAGGTCTTTCTAAGTGATCAGCTGTGTCCTGTAGCTGATGACAGACAAATCATAAATGCTGTGAAAATGAACCCTAAAAGACGTGTCTGTAAAATCACCAACAACTTCCAGAAAGCTGGGGTGATGCTCTGACAATCTACTGTCCTCAGGAGACTTTGACACAGAATTACAGATGCTACACACGAGATGCAAACCTCTGACCAGCACCAAAAATAGAAAGGCAAGATTAGAGTTTGCAAAAACAAAGATGAACCTTTATCTAAGTGATGTGAAAGCAAAAATGTGGAGACAAAAAGGGAACTGCAAATGATCTCAAGCATACAGCCTAATCTGTAAAGCATGGTGGAGGTGTTGTCATGGCATGGGCATGCATGGCTGCCTCTGAACCTCTCAACTTTACTGATGACTTAATGTATGATGACAGTAGCAGAATGAATTTGGAAGGGTACAAAACCATCTTGCCTACAAATATTCATGAAAATGCCACCAGATTCATTGGGAAGTGCTTCATATTGCATCAGGACAATGACCCAAAACACCCTGCCAGTTCAGTCAAGGAGTTTATAAGGGCAAAGAAATGGAAAGTCTTAGATTGTCCAAGTCAATCTCCAGATTTAAATCCGATTGAACATGAATTTCACCAGCTGGAGAGGAGAGTAAAGGCAGAAACTCCCCAAAACAAGCAACAATTGGAATTGGCTGCATTACTCGTTTGGCTCTGTTCGAAGGCGGTCGCATTTTTCTTCCCTCCCTCCCTCCTGAACTTCCCTGCTTGCTCTCTTGTATTGTCCTGTCCTCTTAAGAGACTCTCGCTGCACTATTTGCAAAACCGAAATTATGGATCTGATCAACTGGTCTCTAAATGCAATTGACACCATCTTCTCGACTAGGAAAGCGGGATCTGGAGAACCGGAATGTCCCGCTGGGACGTTTGCTGCTGGCTACACGATGGACGCATGGGAGAGATGGCGGATCGTGTGTCTGGCGGCTCTCTCCGTGGAGGACATTGAAGACATCTTCTTATTCGGAACAATGATAACTGGGTTTCTGCTATTTGGATTAGGCGTTGCCCTAAATTATCAGAAAATTAAGGAGACGGGACTGGCTGTCCAAAACCTCTCACGGCTGCCCGTCATGATTGAGGCTGTAGGCAGAGCGGTCGCCTCGGAGACTGAGGCGATTAACCGCAATATGGATTCAATCACGGCTAAGCTCTCGGCTTTGGATAGAAAAATCGACGGACATGGAGATCAGAATGGACAATGAGAATTAGCTGTGAAACTGGAAGACAGCTGTTCGCACTAAGACAAAACAATCTTATCTCTTTCCGGCTTCCCACAACAGAACGGCTTGGCAAGGCCGCTCTGGTATCAACTCTCCGGTGAATACTGCAGGGAGACGCTCTTTCTTCCATTCCCTCCTCCCAAAAACACCTTGTTATTGTCGGGCGCTTGTGCTCTGTCCAAGGACGTTTCCATGGCAATTGCTATGTCGCATCACAACCTGTGAACTGAGTCGACTGGTTTGGAGTGTTGGCGAAACGGATTTCAAGGCATACGAACTCACACGAACTTACACATACACACACTCATACACCTCCCTAACCCCATCCCACGCCTTCGTCGCTTCATCCTGTCAGGCGTTAACGGGTCCGTGGGTTTGCGCTGTAATGGCGGCTGGCCGGATGGCTGTTTCGTCTGAACTAGGATTACTATGCAAGTTATGTTCCTGTGTTGACTGTGCTTTATGCTGAGGTTTTTTGTCTGTTCTCGCGCTGCGTTCTCTTCCAAGAACGCAGTGCGAGGACACTTTTTTTCTCCTCCCTTTCCTCATGTTATGCTGTATTTCTTCTTCTCTATTGCATTTCGTTGCCTTGTACCTACATGTGCAATGACAATAAATTGAATCCAATCCAATCCAATCCAATCCAATTAAAGGCTGGGAAAAGTCTTTCAAAGGATGAGACCAAGAGTCTGGTGATGTCTATGGGTCACAGACTCACTGCTGTGATTGTGCGCAAGGGATCTGCAACTAAATAATAGCTTTTAATCTTTTATATCTGCCTTATGTTCAACTGTCCCAATACTTATGATCACATCAATGAGTGGGATGGACTCTAAAAGTGCTGTTCTTTTTATTTGGTAAAACATGTATGTGTTGAAACGGCTAATAATAAAATGTGACATTCTGTAGTTTTGTCTCATATTCATCTTTTAATCATATTTGCAAATGTCTTGACTCCACAGCCAACAGAGCAATTTTGTCTTTACTGTTCCAATACTTATGGAGGGCACTGTACATGTGCTTTAACAAACAGACAAGCTGGACATTTCTGCTTTTGAACCTTCTAGAATGAAACCCATAGATTTTCATTGTAAGTACATTACTGTGAATGAGATCTATTTGTTTATACAACTCGAAAGATGAGTCGAATCCTGATACCTGATCCTGGAACAATGTTGATCACTCCTTTGGGAATGCCAGCTTTGACTGTCAACTCAGCAAACTTCAGCGCGGTTAGTGGGGTTACCTGGAAAAATCAAGAGAATTTAAGTCTAGTTCCAGTAGTTTGTGTTTTTTAGACAATAAATAAATCAAATTTTGTTTATTGTTTCTGTATTGTATATTTTAATTTTATATAATTCAGTTGTTATTTTATTAATAGTATTTGTACTTAAATATAGTATAGTAAAATATAGTATATGTATTAATTTATATTTTATCAGATAAAATCTATATATTACTATAAATATATATAAATATAAACATAAAATCAGCAAATTTCACTGTGGTTAATGGGAAAATATTGAGAAAATATCAAAAGAATTAGGAATATAATTTGTATCCAATGTTCTGTTTTTCAGAAAATAAATCATATTTTGTTTATTTTTTGTATATTATATAATTTTTATAATTTAATTCTTATTAATTTATTTAATAGTATTTTTACTTTAATTATTAAAATATAGCATACATATTAATTTATATCAAATATATATTGATATAAAAATAAATATAAACTAATAGCAAATATCAGTTCAGTTAGTGGGATAATATAGAGAGAATATAAAAAGAAATAAGAACATAGGCTAGTCTAGCTAATAAGCAGAATTTATTTTGTTCAAAAAAGTATTTTGTGTATATTGTATTTTTTTTATAATTCAATTGTTATTAATTTATGTAATAGTATTTTTACTTTGTTAAAATATAGTAGGGGAGCATGCAGAAAGAATTGAGAATATTTGTTTTCAATTAATATTTCACATAATATTTAGCTTTTATTGTATAGTGTATATTTTTATAATCAATAATAATATTAATTATATATACACATATATATATATATATATATATATATATATATATATATATATATATATATATATATATATATATATATATATATATATATATTTTTTGTGTTTGTGTGTTTTACCTGAGCAGGTTTCAAGACGAGCGTGTTTCCCGCCGCCAGACAGGCAGCACTCTTCCATGCCAACATCATAAGTGGGTAATTCCAAGGAATCACTATGGCACACACACTAAGACACAAACAAACACCATCTTACACATTTATGCTAATCAAATTTGCATACACTCACACACTCATTTACAATCACTCACCCCAGAGGCTCTTTCTTTGTAAAGGTGAGGTTGCGATTGGGTCTGGCCTGATTGATGGGTATCGTTGAGCCCTGTGAGGAACAGGACATGATGCGTCAGTGACAGGAAACTATAAAATGAAGGCCTGAGTGAACACACACACACACCTGGATCTTGTCACACCAGCCAGCAAAGTATCTAAACGTCTGAATGGACATGCCAACGTGTGTTTTCAAGGCCAGAGTATAAACGGCACCAGAATCAATCGTCTCAATAGTTGCCAACTCCTCCTGGTGTTCCTCCATCAGGTCAGCCAAACTACACACAAAAGAAGTCAAAAAGTTCCCATTTTGTTGCAAATAAAGTATGCCCGACAGGTAGTTCTCTGTTCTCTGAGAAATCAATTCTAGGTCAAATGATCGCACTGTATTCCTATTTGTTTTGCAAATGAGTTTAGCTTTTCATATCTATGCCAAATATTGGCCCAGTTGCTCAATAAAGTCAACAAAACTCTCTAACACATCTTACCTGTAGAGCAGCCGTCCACGGTCACGTGGGTTCATCTTTCCCCAAGGTCCGTTGTCGAAGGCCTCTTTGGCTGCACTAACCGCTCTGTCCACATCCGCCACGGATGCAAAGGACACCTTACAGATCACCTGAAACACAACACAACCATTAGTCATGCCCCAAGTGAGTTTATGTGTGTGTTTGAGATGACTGAACATACCGAGCCATCTGTTGGGTTCACAGTGTTGTATGTCTTTCCATCTTCGGCATCTTCGAAGTTGCCGTTAATGAAACACTGATATGGCATCTTCACTGTCATGTTATTGACATCTTTTGTCACGTAGTCGATGACCAGCTCCTCCTCCTGGTCTTCTCCGCGCAGGCGGCGGACGAACATCTGGATGAAGCTCTGGAAGGTGGTGGCCATGTAGACGTCCTCATTCTGAAGCTGAACTCCTCCACATTTCTGCTTCACCTCCTCCACCAATCTAAACCAAACAATCACAATAACGCAGTATCCACTTATAATGTTCATAAAGGTCTCCTTCAAAAAAATAATTTAGTTTTCATGATCATATTCCACCATCTTACAATTAAACAAGCTGTTTTTGACTTTAATATTACTTTAATAAGACTCTGTTGTGATTGGCTAACCTGTGAATGAAACTCAAAATACTTCTGCATGATAAATACTGAATCAATATCGACACGTATACATGGTATATCATGTTAATTTTATCATGGTTGTGACATCAATATGAATATTTTTTGCCTCTTAGTTTCAGTGTTATTATTGTTAACTAAAATGAAAAATTTTACAAAATTATTAAATGTCAGTCATTGAAATAAAGCTGAAATAAAATACAAATATAATATGAAAAAATTAAACAATAATTAGAAATATTGCATAGAAACTAATAATAAAATTAAGCTTAAATACAAAAAAATATTTAAAGATAAGAATAAAGAAATAGAAATAAAGATTAAAAATAAATCCAATAAATGAATACAAAAAATAAAATAAATAGAAATATATAAAAATAATTACTAAAAAATAAAAGCTAATTTAAAATATAGAAATGATAGAAATAAATAAAATAAACAAGATAAATAAATGATGGTCAGACCCACCTGACTACATCCATAGAAGCAGCTCCAGACTTAAAGAAATCGGTTGTGTCGTCAATAACTGCTACATTACTCAGAATACCTTTCCAGATCGCCTAGACAAGTAGAAAATAACATTAAAATGACATAATTGCTTGAATATATACTGCATTACATTTCTGAGAGACATAAACATACACACACCCTGATTTCCTCTGCCATTTTCTTCTCGTCGTCTGTGAGGTCCAAACTGGCAGCCTCATCTGATGAGAAGTATTTGGATGCAGGAATCATCTTTCCATCCTCAAACTGCAAGTTCTTCACCTGGAGCTGCACAGTGATATTGTAATAAAGCAGTTATTATGAATTTGTAGCACAGATTTAATGCATTAAAAGCCTAGAAGCTAAGGAAATAAAAGAGCAGAAGCTAACCGCTTTTCCATCAGACCCAAACAGAATAAGCCCAGATTTGGCAATAAGTCCAGGCTGAGACGCCCCTTCCACCTCGATTGGCTGACCTGCAGGCACTGACCCACTCAGCATTGATGAGCTGTACAGAGTTACTGGCTACACAACAGAACACACACACACACACACAAACAAACACACACATTACTATAAAGTAAAGACATCACCCACTTAACATCTTACAGCAGGACCATCAGAATTAGTCAGTCTTGAGTTTGTCTAAAATTAGTTTTTGATACCAAATATGAAGTATCTTTTTGTTATGTCCCATTTCGATCAAGATTCAAACGAACTATGTGTTTAGAAAATGCACCTTTCCATCAATGACTACCCAGGCACCCGGAACTTTATCATGACCACGGATCCAGTTATGGATGACCTCTGCTGGCTGAGCCATATTCACCTGGAGAAAGAGAGGCAAAGACAGATAAAATGATGTTCACCTCCTGGACTTTCTTTGCTTACCTTTGAAAACCCTACGCTTAATTTGGACCAATTAACATAACTGTCTCTGTGTCTCACCTTAGCATTGGATTTCTTTTGGATTCCCTCATAGCTGGCTCCTTCTTCAGACTGAGGGATCTTTGGAGCTTTGCCGTCTGCAATGAGCTGTACAGCTTCTACCTGTTTGAACACAATTTGGAAGTCAACTCAGATTCATGAACCTCACAGGAGTCAAAATCTAATATTTAGTTTGCATGAAAAGTGTTTTTGAAAATGTTCTTAATAATTACCATAGCCTTGATGCCCTCTGGAAACAGAAAGCGGTTATAAAGTGCGTCCACTGTGTCGTTGGGCTCTACTGGACATTCTTTTTGGAGCAGGATGGGGCCGGTGTCTAAACCATCATCAGCCCAGAATATACTAAACCCCGCTTTCCTATCACCCTCGATTAGTGTCCTGCACACACACATTTAAATCCATTTCATTTAAAGGAATAGTCCATCCAAAAATGACAATTTTCTAAAAATCTACTCACCCTCCAGCCATCCAAGATGTGGATGAGTTTGTTACTTCATCAGAGCATCACTTGCTCACCAATGGATCCTCTGCAGTAAATGGGTGCCGACAGAATGAGTCCAAACAGCACATCACAATAATCCAAAAGTAATCCACATGACTCCAGTCCAGCAATAAAGTCTTGTGAAGTGAAAAGCTGCATGTTTGTAAGAAACAAATCCATGCATCCATAATCTATAATAAAGCTTCACATCAAAATCTACCAACTAATTGTTTTGGACTGTTTTGCTGGTAAACGGTGCTTAATCTGTCCATATTTTTCTCCTGATTCAGACAAGATGAGTTTTTCACTGGAGAAAGCAATATTATAAAGAGAGGATTCATACTTTAGCTGGAAGCAACAGCCTAAAGTTAAACACATCTTGATGGATTTGTTTATTACAAGCATGCAGCTTTGCACATGTTAGTTGATGGACTGGTGTCGCATGGATTACTTGTGTATTGTTTGGACTCTGACGGCACCCATTCACTGCAGAGGATCCATTTGTGAGCAAGAGATGTAATACTAAATTTTTCCAAATCTCTTCCAATGAAGAAACAAACTCGAGTACATCTTGGATTACCTGTCCTGAGGGTGAGTAAATTTTCACCATATTTTCATTTTTAGTGTAGCTATAAAGAATTACACTTTGGTAAAATCTCACCAGTTAATGGCAGAGGCTCCTCTGTGTCTAGGCAGGATGGAGGGGTGATAAATGATGGAGCCGTGTTTGGGGAAGTCAATCACATTCATGGGGATGAACTGGGAGCAGAAGGGCATGACGTTCAACTCAGCGCCCACCGCTTTGTACGCCTCCACCACCTCTGGGATGGGCTTACCCTTCACCCGCCACCGTGGGAACTTAAACACCGGCGTCCCGTCCTTCTCCGCCACCACCGCTGAAGGTCAGAGAGAGATTGATTCTGAGAAGTTATATAAGGTCACACCTGGCATATTCAGACTTTACTGAACTTACCAATCAATATACATACTTAAGTAACTGACCTTGTCTTTTATATCTGAATCTATAAATGTATCAGTAATAAACTGTTAGTGCAGGCCGAGTATTACCACTGTATCAACTTCAAGGGCACTGTTCACCACCTCAATACAGTCATTAAAATGGTAATCAGCACATTATGTAATCATGATTTGTTGGAGATTAATCAAAAAGTAACAATTCAGAGTGCTAGAGGCCTTTTTTTGCTTTTTGTTAATTGTATAATAAATAAAAAGAAAACAAATAGAATACAAAATGGTTTCATCCATTTCTAGTTCACCCAAAAATGAAAATTCTGTCATCATTTACTAAGTTCCAAACCTGTATGAGTTTCTTTCTTCTGATGAACACAAAAGATATTTTGAAGAATGTTGGTAACCAAACAGTTGATGGTGGCCATTGACTTCCATAGTATTTTTTTCCACACTATGGAAGTAAATGGCTACCACCATCAATTGTTTGGTTATGAACATTGTTTAAAATATTTTTAAAGATAAAAAATAATAATAAAAATAAATAAATGTGTGTGTATGTGTATATATATATATATATATATATATATATATATATATATATATATATATATATATATTATTTACACACACACACACACACCTATAATAATATGTTATAATTATAATTACAAATTATTATGCATTAATAATTTTTGTGTAATAATGATATTGTAATACTTATCAATATGCATGCAATTTCTAATTAAATTATTAATGCATAATAATTTTTATTTTCATTATTAAATGTTATTAGATAATTAAATATATTTTAAATATTAAATAAGAGTTAAAAAAAATTGGGACACTCAACATTGGGCAACGATATACTGATGTAATGAATGAAGCCCTTTACCGTCTGTAATTCATTCAAATTCTTGTAAGAATGATCGTGCCTCCTCTTTGTTCTCACATACATCACAAATGCTCTGATCACTGGTGGACTTTTCAGCTCACACGGCTTCACACCACTTTCACCAAAACAGTGTGGTCATTATGCTGGATGTACTTCTTCTCTGACCAACACTGAACTGTTCCTGTGCCTCACGCAAACATAAACACTCACACACAGTTGAGCTGTGAGCCAATGTGCTGCTCAGGCATGCAGCATTGTGACTGAAGTTGGATGACCTTGCTTCCTCTAAGCATTCATTACAACAATGACAGCCTTAATGTTATCTACAAACCTGATAAATTTGATTAGAGACGTTCAAAAGTTTCTCATTTTCCTGTTCTCCATCTCTCACTTGCCTTTCTGTGACACTTCCCAGCCCCATTACACCATTACAGTAAAAAAAACGGTCTGTGCTCCACTCTATCCCACCCATCTGACACTCACCCAGGGGGTCCGCCTTGCCGTCCTTATCAGGAACTGTGAATACGCCCACCACTTTATGGCCCTGCTTGCGGAGGTTTGTGTACACTTCCTGTCCAAACAAGCTCTGGCCAATCAGGGCCAGCTTCAGCTTATTTTGGTAGTAAGCCTGTGAGAAACAGTATTATAATGTTTAAACATTTTAAACAAGCTCACCAGACAAAGCTATATGATTCACTGTAAAGTGTCACCCAGATTAAAATATGAAACATAATCAGTTTATAAATCCAATTACATAACATGACCCTTTGTTCTCTGAAACCAACCATTGCTGTGATATTTACATATTATATATTTTCATATTTACCAGCTGATTTAGTGTTCAGTGTATTATGGGACAATGACAAAATCTCAAAGTCAAAAATGATTAAAAGGAAGACATATGGTTTTAAAACATAAATAATGTATATTATTTTTTTGTTATTTATTCTTGTTTGAGTAAATAAGAAATTCAGTAAATATTCAATAAATACACATACACAATTGTACAATCTTTCAAATGACTTTTAATTCAGATAATGATCAAAATGAGGACAAATTGTTTTAAAATACAAATAATACATTTTACTATTATTGTTGTTATTATTGTTTTAATCAATACGATATTATGCCAATTAATTTATACCAAGCCTTTTAAAGTTTTTGTTTTTAAATCTATCCAATGATTTTAATTCAGAAATCTCCATTGTCTGCATGAATTGCATTTTTTTGTATTTTTTAAATAGCTTTACAGACTAAAATGAGCACAACATTGTCTATTTCATTTCACTATAATCAGTTCTATTTTGTATTGTTATTATTATTATTAATTTTTTTAAACACCTAAGTTTTAATCTTTGTTTTGTGTGTGTACATATGATGCTTTGGCAATGTTGTATGCAAAATAATCATGGCCAATAAAATACTTTGAAACTGTGCTGCACAATGGGGCTAAAATTAAAGAGCTGCTATGAGACATAACCAGCTCAAGCATTGCTTACACAGCAAACATGTAGTGAAGTTTATTATGGCTTGTCATAGCAAGATCATGCATGCAAAATGTTTATCTATCAGTGCACATGTGATCTTAAGTTCTAGTTTGTGTTCTAGTAATAGTGACATTAGTAATATGATCTGCCTTCATATTCTCGCCCCCCTGCTGATGCAACTCTCCACGGATCTGTCCAGTGGAAGTAATCCGACGAAGCAACGTGGCAAACATTAAATCCCAAACCGGTTTAACTATATAGAACCCTATATCTAATTAACATGCATATAGTGTGCATATGTAGTATAGCACCTACAACATTGCATGAAGACACTGGGTTAAATATCATCTGACAGCACGCTTACAATAACTGCATGTGTAAACCCTGTATTATAATGTTATTTAAGAGTTCACCAACATTTAATATCTTATTTTATCTTATCTGCCATCAATACAGCACATTTTCACGTTTGCATTCATTCATATCTATGGCAAAATCACCAACGCTGAAGATGCGATTACTCACAGAGCTCGAGGAGAATTTCCTTATGATCGTGTTCGCCGTCCACAACATGGTGAAAATATTATAAACACTTAAAGAAAGGTTACGTTTGAAGTCCGGGGTGGTGGGCTGGGAACATGCGGTACTGTAATCTCACACCTGCGGTTCGCTAAATGACTGTAATGGTCAGTGTGGTAGCGGAACCAGACTGAACCGACGCGACGCGAGTTCAGTGCGTGCGCGCTCCCGGGACATACGTAACGGCGACTATTTATTTAGACAGATGCGCGTAACCGTAGGAGCGTACCCCCAGTTATTAATCAATGATATTATTATAATAACATAACGGATATGTGTGAGGGGCTCATGACGGTAAATGTAAGACTTTTTAAAACCAAGTAAAGAAAATTTAAGCAGTCAATATGTGACCAAGGACCACAAAACCAGGGTCAATTTCTCAAAATTGAGTTCCCCTTCAATTCGGTCACTCAACATTGCTTTGGGAAATACATTTTCCTCGAATATTACTGAAGCTTTATTGAATCACGCCAGTGAAACTGGCCAATGGCGTTCAAGCGCGCGAAATATGAGGGGGCTCGTCACTATATAAAGCAGCGCTTGTACGTCATCCATTCAGAATTTTTTCCTTCAGCAAGAAGCCTGTCAAAGAATCTACCACTCACCTGATCTACACGCTGCAGCGGACACGCCTTCTTCCCCTGCTGTGTTCCGGTAAGTGAGCTTCGGACGAACAATGATGACCTCTCGCGATTGCCTCTCCTGTGTAGAGCCAATCGAACCCTCTGATGGCCACGAATCGTGCGTCTTCTGCCTGGGTCGCGCCCACGCAGAGGCGGCGCTTGGGGGGTCGGACTGCCCCCACTGCGGAGATATGAGTCTCCGGACTCTCAGGCTCCGTGTGGCCATCGTCCAAGGCGATGAACTCGCCCAACTAGCTCTGCCGCGCTCTTCCTCTGAGCCAAGGAGTAAAGTGCCGCGAGTTTCTAATGCGGATCTGTCCGGGTCGGGTGACGAGACCGTGCCGGCTCAGTGCCCACACGCTTCTCACCCCCCTGCTGCAGGTCCCCTCCCAGTGCGCTTCATGGCCGCTGATCTCCGCCCCTCCCCCAGCGCGCAAGATGTGGTGTCTTTCGGAGCCATGGAGGAGGATGATGCCATCTCGGTGGCAGCGTCTGCGAGAGAGGAGTGGTGCAACAGCCCACTGGATTACACTGCGCCCGGCAGTGACGCTGGGGACCTCCATCACAGTGATGTTGAGCTCCTACGCGTCCTGACCAAGGCGGTTGATGAGCTCGGTCTGGAGTGGGCGCCTCCTACCGAGCCGGCCAGAAGCCGTCTGGACGAGCGGTTCCTCCAGTCGGACCGCGGCCGAAAGGACACCCCGCGGAGACCCGGCCCCTTTTTCCCGGAGGTGCACGACGAGATAGCGAAGTCGTGGGTCCCTGGATGAAGGTGGCCCGGAGTCCGGACCCTGAAGTCTTCAAAGAGCTCCGACGCGCCACAGATCTGGCCCTCAGAGCGACGAAGGTGACAGCTCGAGCGATCGGCCGCAATATGGGGAACCTTGTGGCGCTGGATCGTCACCTGTGGCTGACTCTGACCGAGTTGAAAGAGTCAGAGAAGACGGCTCTCCTGGACGCTCCCGTGAATCCCTCAGGTCTCTTTGGAGCGGCGGTGGAGACGTTCACGGAGCGCTTCGTTGAAGCGCAGAAGCAATCGAAGGCCATTAGCCACTTCTTACCAAAGCGCGCTGGCGCGATCCCTCCTGCGCGTTCCCGCTCATCCTCAGCGCAGCGCGCGGGAAGACCGTTCGCCCCTCCTACTGCGGTTCGGCGCGAGCATGAGCCGGCGGTGAGGCCGAGACAACCTTGGCCGAAGCGCCGCCAGGGCTCGAAGGGCCAGAGACCCCGCCCTGTCAGAGACAGCAGGCCACCGGCTACGGAATTAAAGCCGCGTTCCTGATGTTGTCTCGGAGGAGGAAAGCTACACTCAGCGCCGAAGACGAGCCACTGAGAAAGTCTGCTCGCTCCGCTGTGTGTGTTCACCACGCCCCCCTTGCCTGTGGCGGGCGGCGAGAACGATTGTCATGTTTGTGTTTTGACTGTTCCACAGTGCAGTGCAATAAAGTCAAAAAAATACAAAAATCACCTCAATCCCTTACGCAACAAAAATATATTTCTCAATATATTACGTGACAATATATTTAATGTGTCTCCATATATTGTGAAATTTACACAGCAATATATCATATGATATATAACTTACATATATATAATATATTGCAATATATGGGACAATACTGCAATTATTGCCGTTTTCATATATTGAATAAATACATATTATTATACTATTTAATATATTGTTATGTATATTGAAATATATCCCACATTATATGAAATTATATATTGGAAGAGGCATTGTATATATATGTAAATATATATGAGATAATATACCTCAATGTACACGATAATATAATCAGATTTATATGGGAACATATGTCTTAAATATGTTGAAAAATATATTGATTTATATTACATAATATATTATATATAATTATTATATTATATATTGTATACATGGTAAATATGAAATTATCTAATGTACAATGTCTGTCATATATTTTAAAATATAATAGATTGAATAAGACATCAATATAGTTCACATTAACTGAATGAGGTTTATTTCAAAAGCAGCAGCTGAAGGGACAGTGACCTGAGAACAAACAGAATGAAAGGCATGTCACCATGGTTCCATCTGAAGCTTATGTACACATAATGTACATAATGTGCTCGGCAAACGGCAAGCTGGTTTGCTGGTAGGGATGTGCCATATATGCCATATCATAATTAGTTCCAGGCTATAAAATCTTTTTTTTTCTTCTTTTAAACATGTTATATTTTTATGTGATCCAATAGATGGCAACAACAACTATAAATGAACAAAAATACTTAAAAGAATTAATAAAACATTTCCTAAAGGACAACTGTTCTTCATTGTAATAAAATAAAACAGTCTTCAGTGCAACAAAAACAGAACAATCCCTCAGTGGACAAAAACTGGACAACAATCCTTTAGTGCAGTGTTATGGATCCCACATGCTAACTTATCAAGACAGCCTTGGCCAGTCCTTCAGTTGTCCATGGACTTTTTCTTCTCCTGGTGTCTTAACTCACAGATCCTTTTGTTTATGGCCGTTCGTATGTCTGGAATCTTCGCCCCTGGGTGTTGCTGAACAACTGCATCTGTAAAAGAAAAGAAAATAAGAAAGACATCCATGTTAGCCTCTGATTGTTGCAAAAGATGAGGTGGATCCTAATACTGGTAAAATTGTTCTTATGTGCCTAGTCCTCGCTCTTCAGTGGGTTACCTGTAAATAGTTCAGTCTGAAATCAGAATTGGCTTCTCAAGGAACCAAGGAAGGAGTTAGGAAGGTTCTCCAAGGGGCTTTTAGAGCGAGGAGGTTATACTACTGTATCCACTTTGTTTTCCAGGAAGTATTGTGGTCAGTGAAAGCAACTGTACTTTGCCGTAGCCAAGCATGCCTATGGGAGGTGAATTGGTGCTGGTGCTGGGATTTGAAAGCTGCTACAGGGGATCTATTTTAATGCTAAAAAATGTTTGTATTCAGATGTATTCTGACTAGATAGAGAAATGGCTTTATATCTAAAAGAATATCAAAGCTGTTAAAGCTTTTTATTCGTCCATCTGTTTCGCTATTAGTTGTGTACATTTCAGTCCTAAAGTGTTTGTTACCCTTTACCATTTACAATAACTTTGCAAAATATATGAATCCATTAAAAATAAATTCTTATTGTCTTACTGAGTAAAGCTGTAAGCTTCTTGGGGTCCAGAGGCTGGCGTCTCTCTGCAGATGGATCGACCTTGTTGACCCCTCCCGTCAGGTTGGACTTCAGTAGGACATCAATGCTGAACAGGCCCAGCAGGAGGGTGCGGGCCATTCCTTTCGCTGTAGGTTGTGCTTTTGCAGTCTCCCAACAATGGGCAGACACTCTGGAGGAGTCATCATTCCCTAGTGGCACCTAATTAATTGTAAGAAGGAAAGACAAACCAGAATAAAAACAAAGAAAATCACCAGTGACAGAATGTTTTATGTTTTTAATTGACCATTACAAAAATGTACTTACTGATGTTGGTTTGGGAGATGTGGGTTGAGGAGGTGATGGTAGAGAAACACTGGCTTCATATTCGCTTTCACCTCCATTGCTTGAGCTCTCTGTGATCTTGTCCGAAATGAGGGTCCTCACAGCTGCTAAGAGTGATGGAATTTCTGGAAAATATGGCCCACCGAATTTACCACAACAGGACTCCAAACAAGTTGTAAATACATAACATGTAAAAAACAAAATACACCTCCGCTCATTTTTTGGAGCCTTTAACTGCCATTTTGATGTTTTTACAGTTTTTTGTATTGTTTTGCCCCTGCTTTTATACAAGTTTAGTCTGTTCATTTTAACATGTTAAATTTTGCTGCCATGTACAGCCGCTAAACTGATTTTCACTGTACAATGTTATTGGCTGACAATGTTGACAGTTAAGTATTCTTATTAACCCAAATCTTAGCTGACAATCTTCAATTTAGGACTTTTAAAGTAAGTGTTTAATGTTTCACTTCTAAATAAAAATTCATACTCATGTGACTAATGGCCCTTAGCTAACTAAAAGTTCAAATGAAGCGGGACTCACGTGACGGCCGTTAGCTAGCTCGTCACTGTCCCGAAGCTAATAGCCTACAGCGAAAGTTACTTGGCCAATAATGCAAAAACCTCAACAGGATAATTGCTATCAATAATGTTCCACGACTAACCAAGTAAAAAAATATATATAAAAAAAGCACTGTACTTGCCTGCCAACTGCAAAATGTGTCCTGTTTCAACCGGCCACCCATTAGTAGGCCTCTTGCCACCGATGCTGCGGCACTCGATAAGATACTCCTTTTTAGAGTTTTCAGGACAAGTCTACGATCCAATTTACGGGGACTATACTGAGAGCATCTTTATCCTTCCCCTTTGACCAGCTCACTAGCGCAAACTTCATCTTTTTTTTTCTCCTCTCACCGCTGAGGCACGTACGCACAGACTCGGCGGCACGATCGGTTATGCGCATGCGCAATATGTTCGCGCGGTGCAAAGGTGCACAAGCGTGGGATCGTGCAGTGTCGTAAACAGGATTATCATCTGCGCATGCGCACAACGGATCGCGCAAGCAGCAAAGTGGTACCGACATTGATGGTTCAGAATATGAGATTCCATCAAGAACAAGGAAATACTGGAAAAGGAGGGTTGTGTTTTACTCCAGCCTAGTTAAGTTACGTTATTAAACGGTTCTGTAAACCTCTCTGTAAACCTATGCATGAGCTTGCTTAACTCATAAAAAAAAATACTTTGTTTCAATAAACATACATGCAATAATGTAATACAGTTTTGTTTGTATATCAATGTATTTTAATATATGAATCAATATATAGCAATAGGTTGTCCATTCATATATTGCTATATATTTTCAAATATATGAGGAAGTTTCTGATACATTGAAATATATTTTCTAATGTATTGCAATATAAATTCTAGTATATTGCAATATATTTTTGTTTCGTAAGGGATATCAGGGCAATTTTCCTCCTCTCACTCCCCTCTCCCCCATCACTCACTCTCACACTCGTGTGGTATTAAACTCCCCGCCCCCCAACGGCGAGTTATCCCTCACGGTGTGCAGTCCGCCTCGCCCGCTGTCACAGTTCACAGAAGCGTGGCAGGCACTGCCAGGGGTATCAGAGTGGGTTATGAAATCAATCAAGAACGGCTACACGCTTCAGTTCTTCCGCAGACCGCCCCGTTTCAACGGTGTGTTAATGTCCACTGTACGGGAGCAGAATGTCTCAGTTCTGCGAGAGGAAATTCACAACCTTCTCGCAAAGCGCGCTGTAGAGGCAGTCCCCCTCACAGACCGCGAGAGCGGCTTCTACAGTCGTTATTTTCTGGTGCCAAAGAAAGACGGCGGGCTCCGCCCAATCTTGGACCTGAGACCGCTGAATCGCGTCCTAATCTTTCAAAGCGCTCGTTCAAAATGATTACGCTGAGACAAATCCTCTCACATATCAGAACGGGAGATTGGTGTATCTCCGTGGATTTAAAGGATGCTTATTTTCACATTCAGGTAGCCCCCCGTCACAGGCGCTTCCTGAGATTTCCATTCGAAGGGATAGCGTACCAATTCACGGTCCTGCCCTTTGGCTTATGTCTGGCCCCTCGTACGTTTACGAAATGCATGAATGCTGCTCTCTCTCCTCTGAAGCAGAGCGGAATGCGCATCCTAAGCTATCTCGACGACTGGCTAGTGTTAGCCCAGTCAGAGAGCGCGCTGCTCAGCGACAAACTCAGACTCCTCGCTCACGTTCAGAGCTTAGGACTGACTGTAAATATGCAAAAGAGCATGCTAGTACCGAGCCAGAACATCTCCTTTTTAGGAGTAGAGCTGAACTCAAGCAGTAAATGCGAGCGCGTCTGTCGGAGGAGCGCTCACGAAAACTGATCAGTTCTCTCGCAGTCTTCAAACTAGGGCGTTCTCCCCCGCTGAAATGCTTTCAGAGGACGCTCGGCCAGATGGCTGCCGCCTCGACAGTGTGCAATCTAGGGCTCCTACATATGCGTCCGCTTCAGCTCTGGTTAAAGAGCCGGGTGCCACAGAACGCATGGCGCACGGGCACCTTGCGCATCAAAGTGACGCGCGACTGTTTGCATACGCTGAACCCTTGGCGCGATATGACTCTATATCGCCGGGGTGTTCGTATTGGCCAAGTGATCAGGAGAAAGAATGTCACGACAGATGCATCGAGTACGGGTTGGGGAGCCGTATGCGATGGCAGACCAGCCTTCGGGACGTGGTCAGAAACGGAGAAGTCATGGCACATAAACTGTCTGGAGCTCCGTGCTGTACACCTAGCGCTCGAGTGCTTTCTCCCAGACATTCTTCACCGTCACATTCTCATCAGGACGGACAGCATGACAGTGGTAGCGTTTATAAATCACCAAGGCGGTGTGAACTCACGACCACTGCTGCAACTGGCGAGAGACCTCCTTCTGTGGGCAGATCGACACCTCCTCTCCATCCGGGCAGTACATGTCCCCGGACGCCTGAACTACGGCGCGGATTTACTGTCGAGGGGCGGGATAATCCACGGGGAGTGGAGATTACACCCTTTGACAGTCAAAATGATTTGGAGTGTATTCGGCAGGGCGGAGGTGGATCTCTTCGCATCAGCGGAGAACACTCACTGCCCGCTGTTTTATTCACTGACACACTCTCCCCTGGGAGTGGATGCACTAGCTCACAGCTGGCCGAAAGTACGCAAGTATGCCTTTCCTCCAGTGAAACTTCTGCCTCGCGTGCTTTGCAAAATCAGAGAGGAAAAGGAATCTGTTCTGCTAGTGGCACCGAAATGGCCCAATCAGCCGTGGTTCCCAGAGCTGGTGGAGATGCTGGTAGCCCCCCCGTGGACTATCCCACTGAAGAGGGACCTTCTCTCTCAAGCACAAGGGACGATTTGGCACCCAAATCCGGAGTCATGGAGCCTTCATGTCTGGCCGCTCGACGGAGCTTGCCAGTAACAGATGCGCTTCCTCAGCGCGTGCTGAACACTATATCTGAGGCTAGGGCTCCCTCCACAAGGCGTCTCTACGCACATAAATGGAGAGTTTTTTCAAGTTGGTGCGTATCGCGGGGCGAAGACCCAATCAGCTGCCCAATATCAATAATCCTTGTCTTCCTTCAAGAGCGATTTGATAGCGGTCGTATGCCATCCACATTGAAAGTGTATGTGGCCGCTATAACAGCCTTTCACGCGCACATCGAAAATCGCCCGATCGGCAGAAATGACCTGATCATACGGTCTTTAAAAGGAGCAAGAAGGCTGAACCCTCCTCGCCCTTCTACTCTACCCACTTGGGACTTGGCGCTAGTGCTTGACGCTCTCACGGGACACCCGTTCGAGCCCATACAATCAGCGAGCTTGCGAGCGCTCTCTCTCAAGACAGCGCTCCTGCTCGCGCTGGCCTCTGTTAAGCGAGTTGGAGACCTACAAGCACTTTCAATTGACGACTCGTGTATTGAATTCGGGCCAGGTGATTGCAGGCTCACCTTGAAGCCTAGAAAAGGTTATGTGCCTAAAGTGCTTTCGACTCCATTTAAAGCGCAGGTCATATCACTATCTGCTTTCCGCCCCGAAACACCAACCGGGACAGAGCCGCTTAATACACTGCTGTGCCCTGTACGAGCGGTGCGTACTTATATCGAGCGCTCTAGACAGTTCAGACTCTCGGAGCAGCTATTCGTATGTTTCGGTGGACGTACAAAAGGACTGCCTGTGTCCAAGCAAAGGCTGTCACACTGGATCGTCGACGCAATTGCTTTGGCTTACAGCTCTAAAGGTGTGGAATGTCCGATAGGGGTTCGTGCCCACTCAACCCGTGGCCTCGCATCATCCTGGGCAAATGGCATATCTATTCAGGACATTTGTACGGCGGCAGGCTGGTCGTCACCCAGCACTTTCGCGAGGTTTTATAACCTAGATGTGTCGTCGCTTGCCTCGCATGTGCTGTCAGTGCGAGCAGCGCACGCGCTTACTCAGCCATGATCTGAGATGTGTACCAATGGTTTCGACTAGGTCGTATACACCCTGTATAGACGCACCACCAATTCAATGCTGTCCCTATCAGTTTATCACAGTATTATGATATAGTTCACCACGTCTTCTAGGACTTGGTCACCATCATACCGGTACGGCTGTGCATTATAACATGATTTCATTGAAATTAAACAATTTCAACTAATCTATTTGTGAAAGCGCCGAAGCCGCCGCCATTTCACATTCTTTGTTTCACCGGAGTTAACTCCGCCCCTGATGTGACGCGGCATCGTCTAGCTGCCGCGCCCCTGACTTTACATGGTTTCGACTAGGTCCTGTAGACCTGAGCTGTGTTTACTAAGAGCGCCAATATCATTGCCGTTCTCATTACGGCTCCGAATGTGAAACTTGACATACTTAGTCGAGCTTGGCTCCATCGCTGTGACACGGCGGGATTTTATACGTTCCCAAAGCAATGTTGAGTGACCGAATTGAAGGGGAACGCTCTCGGTTACTCACGTAACCTCGGTTCCCCGAAATGAGGGAACGAGACATTGCTCTTATTGCCGTGTCACCGAGCTCAGGATCTTACAATGCTTAGTTGCTTCAGTCAAAGATTCTGAATGGATGACGTACAAGCGCTGCTTTATATAGTGACGAGCCCCCTCATATTTCGCGCGCTTGAACGCCATTGGCCAGTTTCACTGGCGTGATTCAATAAGGCTTCAGTAATATTCGAGGAAAATGTATTTCCCAAAGCAATGTCTCGTTCCCTCATTTCGGGGAACCGAGGTTACGTGAGTAACCGAGAGCGATTTATATATCATCTGAAAGCTGACTAAATAAGCTTTCCATTGATGTATTGATGTATTTGGCCGAGATACATCTATTTGACCATCTCGAATTTGAGGGTGCAAAAAAACTAAATATATTGAGAAAATTGCCTTTAAAGTTGTCCAAATTAACTCTTTAGCAATGCATATACATATTACTAATCACAAATTGAGTTTTGATATATTTACGGTAGGAAATTTACAAAATATCTTCATGGAAAATTATCTTTACTTATTGAATTAGTTTTGGCATAAACGAAAAATAGATAGTTTTGACCCATGCAATCATGTATTGTTGGCTATTGCTACAAATATATCTCTGCTACTTAAGACTGGTCACATATGTTCTCTAAATGTACATGTCTAGGGAGCACACAATGAATTGTATTAGCAGCAACGCTAAAAACTTTAAGAGTAAAGCTTCCAATCAATCTCCATTACTTTTTAATTCACCTTATAATTTATTAAAATTGCACAAGTCTTAAATCAAGATACATTTACATCAGAAGCAAAATTACATGTAAGATAAAATGTCGTTTTCTGTGAAAATGATTCAAATGAGTGGAGTTTATGATTAAAATATCAACTTGATTCAAAGAGGAACGTTTTCATACCCCTTTGACAGATTTTGTTCTTGTTTTATGCATAAACCCACTTAATTTTGTTCAGTTTCCCAAAAAACAAGATTTCATGTCTTCATTTTCATTTCATGTCTTGCATCTTAAGTAAATGCATCTTGATTTATGTATGTTGTAGATGTGTATAGCAAAAATATATACCTTTTTTTTTTTTTGCAATGTAAGCAACATAATGCAATTAATTTAATATTTTCTGCTCTGATTTAAGACTTTATAAGGCCTTAATTTGTGGAAGGGCAAAATAAAATGATATTTGAAATAACAAAACTCTTCATCCAAGAACATATCAGAGTGTATTGTTGTAAGTTATCTGTTAAAACAGGGTGTGTGTGTTTGGTCCTTACCTCAAGGTCAGTTATTTGGCTCAGGACGGATCCTGCAAATAGTTTGGACATATTTCTGTTTACTTTTCCATGACAGATATCAAGCTGTTCATGATCTGCTAGTTACCTTTGACAGACAGAAAAAAATAGTTTTTTAACAAGATGAAAAGGTAGTTCAATATGAGCTACTGACATTTTTGTTTTTCAATCTCATATGTTTTATCCTTCATTCTGTATGATCCTGTAATTTTCTCTCGATTATACCACTGCCATGTAAAAGTATGTGCTTGACAATTAAATTTCAACCTTTTATATGATCACAAAATAAGAACAAATACATCAGGGAACCAAAAGGTTTATTTTTGTGCACAATAAACATATTTTAAGTTCAGACAATAATAAAAAGTGTCCTAATAATAAAGCACTGCTGGTGGATCTCACAAAGGGGACTTATGGCTGGAAAAAACTCGATTCACTACTAATTCAGTGAGGTCAGTTTGAATCAATTCATTTACCTAGTTTGGCATTAGAGGAGACAACTGACTGAAACATTAAATAATCAGATTTAAAAGGAAAAAAGGTGCTTTGTTCATGTCAAATGGCTACATGATAAATGCATCATTTAATAATCAGAATTCATCCAAGGGATTCATCGCAATAGCAGGGACTGCTTATATTATAGCACATATTTGAGTGGACGGAGGTGTGGATTTGAATTAAATCTCTGGTTTATCAGCTTCATCATCTATAATCTCTAAAACTCTCCTCATTGGAAAAAACTGTAAAAGCCTAACTATTTTAGCACCTGCAGTTTCCTTGCACACTGGACAAGGTTTCATTGTTGTTCAATAACCCTGGACTCCTATTCAAACAGTGAGAGGGATGCAGGAAAACTAAGTATTTTTGTCTTACAGGTACAAAAACTAGGTGCATCCTCAAGAGTGTGCATGCAGGAGGGATCCCTCAGTTCAAAATCTAAAAATCGCTACCCCACAAATCCCTGTTTTAACAGTAGGACGGCAGTTTTACGAGATCACAGGAAACGGATGCCTGCTCCAAACTGCACACCGTCACATATCCTGTCAAGGAACAAAAAAAATCATTTAGGATTCAAATCGTTGATTACATTGCTTTGCAAAAAAACTATTTGATAAGTCAATTGAAAGCAGAACAAACACAGTTTTTTGACAAGGCCATCATTGTTTAATTCAAAACATCAGAGTAAAGGTGGAAAATGAGTGGTTTGGCAACAAAATAAAAGTGCTAATCTTTATTAACAGTTCAAAACGGCCTTTCTTTTGCCAGTGATTCACTGTGAATGTGTATTTGTACCTGTCTCCGCTTTGAACACCCATGGGGAAGCAGTAATTGAGTTCAAGCCTAGCAATGTTTCCCAGTCGTAGAATTATTCCTGCACCGTAAGACCAGCGGATACACTCTGCTAGCTTCTTCAGATGTGCGTGTGGTCCCTCTCCTACACAAACACCATGCATAATGTCAAGCTAATACTACTATAAATGAAAGAACAGGCTAATTTAAACATGCAAAATGTCTTTGATTTATACCACAAATAGTTTTCATAATATCCAGCCCACTGTAGTCTCTAAATTGAAAGTGTCACACTAGTTTCACTGGAACTACAGTATCACCATGTGGACAAAAGGATTCATTGCATAAATTCAGTCCAGAGCTAGAGACTAGTGTTATTTTAGTATCAGAGATATTATTTTAGTTTTTGTTTTCTATTTTCCAAATTTCTGTAATTTTGTTGTAATTTTTAGTTATAATAATTGAAATTAATTATTATAAAGTTCAACTAAAATGAGAAATTGCATAATTTATTTTGGTTTAATGTTTATTTTATTTCAAGTAACTGAATTTTAGTTTTAAATAACAATAAACTGCATTTCCTCAATTAAAACTAATCATTTTTTTCTAGACTAACAAATGACAAGTTTTGATAAATGACTACTGACCGTAGTTGAGGTTGCAAAGGTTTCCAGCATTAAGGAAGAAGTGTGTTCTGAAGAGGTCAGCCAGGCTGCGTTTGTTTGAGCGGAAGGGGAGGGGCGTATACAGGTGAAGCCCACCAGCCCAGAACGCTTCCCCACCCAGATAATCACCTGATCAGGTAAGATTTACAATCAGAAATAATCATATAAGAAAACTATCATTAAGAAAAATTTTTACAAAATTATAAAGGCACAAAAATGTATATGCAATATATTCTAATTTTTTTAATACACTTTTACCTTCACTCTGAGGGCCTATGCTGTACATGCCAAAACCTCTCACACTGGTTGGGCCGCCCAGGTAGAACCTAACATAAAAACACATCCACAAGGCAAATTATAAAATGCTACAAACACGTTCAGGCTGGTTAACGCGTTTTTAAGAAGGCAAAGATTGAAGGGATGAGAGCATCTAATTCATATCTAAATCCGCAAAATTGCTTACATGAGTTCAGTGAATGGCTTTTTAATTGAGCACAGAGTGATTTTATCATTATAAAATGTTTCTTTAGAACTATGCTGATACAAGATGACTTTTATTAAACCTTTATAATCCATTACCTAATTTGGTATTACAAATGCTTATAAATCTCGTATTAGGCATTATTATCATCAAATCTTGGAATTAATATTTTCATCGACTTTTCTTTTGATTAGCAGATTTTATATTTCTTTTTTTTTTTTGAGTAAAAAAAAAACATTATTTGTGGATAATATTGCCAATGTTCACTCAAAAACTGAAGTGCATGAGCTCAGATCAATGAGGCTTACAATCAATGCAAAAAGAAATACAAAACCTGTGTGAAGTGAAAGAAAACAAGTTGATAAAAGACTTGAATACCAGATTTGCTGATAGCATAATGAGAGATTTATAAGCTTTTTTTTTATTTTTGACCAGGAACACCACAAGTGTAAGAAGATGGGGAAAGTATAAAAAATTATTAAAACATTTTTGAAAAGTTGCTGTACCCTGTGTGAGCAAAGTAAGTTTTAGTCTTACTTGGTGGTAACACTAACTAGCATTTTCTGGGTCAAAATGACTAGAACACGTCATGAGATATAATTATAAGTGTGTATAATTATAAAACCTTTGAACAAACAGAGCATCCATCGAAAAGCAAACAAACAAATGCAGACCTGTCAGCAATGGAGGTAGTCTGACCCCCAAGAGGATAGATCATCCCTCCCCATAAAGATGCAGATAGCACCTATAAGAGAAAATCAATACACTTAATATTAATGTCTAAATACCACAAATGTCCTTTAAAACTGACTTTTATAGCAACTTCTGTCTTTCCAAGGCAGTTAAAGCATGACAGACAATGTCAAAACCAGAAAAATCTATAACATCATATATCAAACAAGACTACTCACCGATCCCCAGATAAATGGTTTGTTAAGCTGCAGCTCAACGTCTTCTTTGAGAAAGCTGGCATCTCCACCGGTGTATCCTGCCAGCTCCTAAACCAACAGAGCAAACACAAGTATTGTTTAACAGTGACGCTAAACCTTCTCCAGTTTTAATCAATGATGGACATTATGAGGCAAAAGTAATGGTAGGCGAAGAAACACAAAACAGCTACTGATATGTTCTGGGCTGACGTTCAAGTCCACACACCTGGCTGATCCGCAGTAAGGCACCTCTTCGGGGCAAGATGGCAGAGTTCCTGGTGTCTATTATCATGGTGTGCTAGTGTGAGACAAGAAATCCGTGAAATCAGTCATTAGTCTAAAACCAGGGAGCCAAAACACTTGGGATTAAGGCAGCGGGGAGCAGCTTACAGACAGGGCGGATTTAAGAGTGTGGCCGCTCTCCTCTCTCACAGCAAAGGAGGCGCTGCGGGCCAGACATCCCAGTTCACGCCACACGCCCTCCCATTTCAGAGTGTGATCAGTCATCCACAGAGGGAACTGTAAGACACATGCTGCATTATATCTTTAATTACTGAAGAAACAGTTCACCCAAAAATGAAAATTTCCTGAAAATGTACTCACCCTCAGGCCATCCAAGATTTGGAGAAATTTAGCATCATATCACTTGCTCACCAATGGATCCTCTGCAGTGAATGGGTGCCGTCCAAACAGCTGATAAAAACTTCACAATAAACCACAAGTAATCCACACAAATCCGGGCCAACAATTAACATCTCGTGAAGTGAAAAATGCATTGTCCAGTGAAAATGCAATCTTGTCTGATTCAGGAGAGAAATATGCACAGCTTAAGCCCTATTTACAAGACAAAATACACTATATTGCCAAAAGTATTGGGTCACCCCCTTCTAATGAACATGTTTGACTACTTTAGTAATTTCTATGAGTACAAATCTTAATGTTTAAGCATATAATGATATTCTAGGGAATTGTGTGCTTCTAATTTTATAGCAACAGTTTGGACAGGACCCTTTTCTATTCTAACATGACAGTGCCTCTGTGTATAAGGCACGGTTCAAAAAGACATGATTGATTCAGTCAGTGTGGAAGAACTTGACTGGTCTGCAGAAAGCCAAGTCCTGATCCCAGCTGAACACCTCTGGTGTGACTTTATATGCAGACCTTGAGCCAAAAACTCATCACCAAACACCAATGATTGTACATAAGGGTACTGTCATTTTAGACACGTCCAAAACTGTTGCAACAGAGATGGGAATACAATTTTTAAATACATGAATTATGTTTCCATCTTTGTTGCCACAGTTTTGTTAGTGCCTTTTTCTGTTCTAAAGAAGGGGGTGTCCTTATAGTGTCTGTACAATCATTGGTGTTTGGTGATGAGTTTTTGGCTCAAGGTCTGCATATAAAGTCACACCAGAGGTGTTCAGCTGGGATCAGGACTTGGCTTTCTGCAGACCAGTCAAGTTCTTCCACATTGACTGAATCAATCATGTCTTTTTGAACCGTGCCTTATACACAGAGGCACTGTCATGTTAGAATAGAAAAGGGTCCTGTCCAAACCGTTGCAATAAAATTAGAAGCACACAATTCCCTAGAATATCATTATATGCTTAAACATTAAGATTTGTACTCATAGAAATTACTAAAGTAGTCAAACATGTTCATTAGAAGGGGGTGACCCAATACTTTTGGCAACATAGTGTAGTTCAGAAAAATTCTGAATATATTGGTGGATTTTAATGCGAAAGGACAACAGAGAAAAGACTTTTTCACTGGAGAAAGCCTTATTATGTATTATGAACTTTTATGCAATTTGGCCAGAAGCGACGGTTTAAAGTTAAAACAACGTAATGATAGATTTGTTTCTTACAAACACACAGCTTTTCACTTCACAAGCTGTTAATTGATGGACTGGAGTCGTGTGGATTACTGTGATGTTTTTATCAGCTGTTTGGACTCTCGTTCTGACGGCACCCATTCACTGCAGAGGATCCACTGGTGAGCAAGTGATGCAATGCTAAATTATTCCAAATCTGTTGTGATGAAAAAACAAATCTACATCTACATCTTTGATGGTCTGAGGGTGAGTACATTTTCAGCAACTTTTTAGTTTTTGTTAATTTCTTACATTGAGCTCTGTAGAAACTCCCCTGTCCGTCTCCTTTAGAGAGCTCCACGGGAACTGCCCGGTGACTTTGTACAAGTTTAGAGTGAAGCTACACAAAGCAAAGAAGTTGTTAAACATCTATTCAACATCACTGTTATGTTTATAGTTAAAACTGAAGGGTGTAATTGCATTTCAACATTGAAAAAAATTACACACTTCACCTTTAAAGTTTAATGTTGTTTGCAGAAATCATACTTGCGTTCATAAAATCCCGACTGTGGTTTAAAGAAGGACAAGCCGTATGACGTCTCCTTAGTTCCATAGGAAAATTGAAAGGTGAGCTTCTCTCCTCGGCCTAACATGTTTGGAAGTTTAATGCCCAAGACCTTTAGAGGAACAAACACACAAATGCAGTAACAAATTTACACATTATGTAGAAACTACACAGAAAACCGAGAGTTGTTGATAATAAAACAATACTCCATACTGACTAAAAAATGTTATTCTAATACTATTCATATTGTTATTATTATTAATTTATTTTAAACAGTCTTGCCAACTAACTGAAATTAAATTAATTAAGTTTAAGTTGAAATACTAAAATTATTATTATTATTATTTAATGATGAATTATATTTATTTTGGCTTTAATTTATTTTATTTAAGTTTTAGTAAGTTTACTATTTCAGCTTATTTTATTTGAGTTGTTACATTATTTTCAGTTGTCAAGGCAGCATCTCTTCATATACTTGCATTTATTTATTATTAAATATTATATTCATCTTAATTTTTTATAGTCTGAAAGGAGATCTCATTTGAGAGTAACTGTGTCCTAACCAGAGCTGTTTTAGTATTATGTTTATACTATTATAATACTATTTTTCACATTTTAAATGAGCTTTTAGTCTTATATTTCCAGCTTTCATTTTTAGTTTTAGTAATTTTATTACTGCAACTAAAAATTATTTAGTTAGTTGGCAAGGCAACACGGCAAGGGTAGGATGCAAAGCAATATATGTGTGTATTATGGTTCTTACCATACTGCCTTCATTGTTTCCAACCATGGTATTATAACTACCAGTAAGTCGTTTAAGCTCAGTCACCTCAAATGTAACATCGAGTCCATTTGGCAGCGCGTCTGCTCCTAAAGAGGAGATCAAAAAGACATTGTACAAACAACACCATAGCTGAATGTTAATGCATACTCTATGAAATGAATAGAAAAATCCTGCAAATATCTTTGTTTTGAATCCAGGTTGAATTTCTAAACTTGTCTCTCCTATATACAGTATTTGCTACAGATCTAATACTGACTATAAAAAGGCTGACCTTTAGACCTATTGCTCTTCTTTATGAGTATGTAAATGAACTGATGTAGGTTAGTATGTTGAAAGTCAGGGCTAGACAGCCGCTCTGAGGGGAATGCAAAAGCTCAGTCCAGAAAAACTGGACACTTTCCACTGAATGGTCTACTGAAACAAGCATGAAGGTGTTTTGGATGTAGTACCTTCTGAAATGTCAATCACCACCTCCACTTCTTTGAATAAGCCTAGACGGAGCAACCTCTGTCTGGCATCGTGCGATTTTCTCATCACCTGTGGAAACACTAAGCTTGTTACCTCATTTCATAATTAGTGATAGAGCGATATGGGTTTTTGAATGGCTAATATTTATGGCCAATATAATGCTGATATGTTTCATACAATTTAATGACAGGCATAAGACGTGTTTAGTAAATATTTTACATTTATCAGATACTTTTATTCAAAGGTAAGCTACATCCAAACTTTGTCCAAATTATAAAATGTCAGAAAATGTGCAATATCCAGTGACAAGGCGGTCGTCAAATTTACGAGTTGGAATAAAACCCTTCTGTTCATCAGCCGAACTGGACAATTTTGGTCTATCACCACTCATAATAACTTAACTAGTCCTAACAAACACTTTGACCTTGACAGCTCACTTACTTCAACCAGGTTCCTGGCAGTGAAGACATCAGAGATTTCATAGCCCAAGTAATCCTCTTTAGTTCTGCCCAGCCCTTCAATGTTGACATGCTGTACAACAACCTAAATGAGAACAGTCAGAGATGTCAGTGTGCGACTGCAGATTTTAGACATAGTACCACACTAATACCATGTTTTTGGACATGTACCATAGTATTATTGGAAGTACTTCATGCAAATACATGAATTTCAGTACTACTGTATACTGAAAAATTCTATTGTAGTATTACCATCAGATACTATCACTGTTTTATTGTACTTTTCCTTAGGTTGGTATAGTCTGATGTGAAAAGTGGTATATTCATGATCACCAAATTCATGCACCATGACATTTACATGGTGCATATCCAATTTTATCAGTATAAAAGATTATAAAAAGAACTCAGTACTAGCTTAACTTACATCTTTATTTTCTAAAACCTCTTGTTTAGTTTCTTGCACCGCCTCCATCACTTCCAAATCATCTGGGTTGACGCCCAAGTCTCGCCCATGCATGGGGTAAGAATCCATACTCTACAAAACAAACATGACCAGTTTTATTTTTACCCACAAATACAGCCATATCCAGTGGCACTTGTATAAAGACGCATTGGATAGCTTTCTGTGATAATACAATACACCTGAACACAAGAGGTCACAGACAAAACAAGCATATTTCACGCCGAGTCTGTAGGAAAACATTTTTACCCGTGCGTGCACAGTCCCCATTGCTACAGCAATATTATCCTAAAGGTACTGATGCCGCTCAGCTGATCGTGGGAATGTAAAATATCGCACTATTATGAAGCAGTGAACCCAACCCCCTTCAAGGAGGACGCCATGACACGCAACTGCTAGGTGAAAATGGACGGCGATTGGCTAGAATGATATGACGTCGTATATAGTGGGCGGGTCCTTGTTACGTGCGCCGCTGTACGTTGCGCGCGTTCAGGAATTTACTTTGTTTGGGTAGAATAAACTCGGCGTTTTAGACACAGGATTTGATTAAGAAAAAAAACAAATGTGGAAGTTTATGGAATATGTATGGAGTGCGTCTGTCAGACCCTCTGGGAGACAGTTATGTCACAGCTAGGAGGACTACGGCAGTTTGATTAGTAAACTCATTATCATCAAAGACAGGTGTTTTGCTAATAATGCGTCAAATATTTAGTTTTGGTGTAACTTACTCGGATCATGTAACAGTCATAACTATTATTTCTCACTTTAAAAGGCACAATGGTATTACCAGTTTTTTTTTGGATATGTTCTGTGATACCTTTTTAGTGTCCTACCTTGATATACTAAAGTATGTGAAAATGCTAATCATTTTAGGTGTTTACAGGGCTTTTATGGTCATGGAAATATTACTGATTTAAATTTGTGATTTACAGGCCTGGAAAAATAATGTAATTAGTGTAATAATCTTATCTTTAAACAATAATCGTTAAAAGTCACAGAAATGAGGAAATATTTGTTTTAGTTTTTCTATTAACTCTAGAAATTGCTATTTTTAAATGCAAAATGCAGTCTTTATACAATTATATTTTAAAACCGTTATCCATTATTAACAAGGCACAGTGCTTTTTGGAAAGTTGTCCTTCCATTTCTCCGGGAGAGGGCAGTATAACCTCTAGTGTTTGGTATTTTATTGATTAACATGACTTTAACAAGTCGCTGCTTACAGAAGCAAAGTTGGGAGAGCTAAAAACTACAACTTTTATCATTCTATGATGATTATATTAATCCAAACTGAGACGCACTTCCAGTTTTTTTTAAATGTCAATTTAACATTTTATTGCAATATATGCTATAGATATCAGGAACGTTTGTATTTACTGTATGAGTTTGAAAGCAAGCGGTCATTCGCGCAATTTAAGCATATAATTTTACTCTTGACAGGGATGGAACACACTAAAGCAGAACTGTGAATTATTGCAAAATCTAGATTTTATATAATGGCATCGTGTGTATAAAATAATGTATTTCCTTAATATAGACTACTTATGTTTTTTTTTTAACCCTTTTTATTGCTTAATGTTATTGTTCTTCTATCTATCTATCTATCTATCTATCTATCTATCTATCTATCTATCTATCTATCTATCTATCTATCTATCTATCTATCTATCTATCTAGACACTCTCTCTTTCTCTCTCTCTCTCTGCCCCCTTCCTTCCACCACCTCCCATCTCCTCCTCAAATGTGCGCAGACCAATCAGCAGGCGTCTCGAGGCTCGAGCTTTCGTGCTCTTTCTGCCAGCAGCAGCAGAAACGCTTCTTATCAAAGAAACGCACAACTGGAGAGGTCCTTTCACTCACAGCCTCTAACCATGGGTCCTGCCTGCTTCTCCTGGGACGTCTGTTTGTTTTTCCTCCTCATAAATTTTGTAGATGTCATGGGAAATGTTGGAGCCGCAGGTAAGTGTTCCTCTCTGTTTTTTCCCTGTACCTTTCACATCATTTATTTGGTGAAACTTTTAACACCTGATATTGGCTAGAAGTTGCATGACTTTGCATATGATTTCCATGTAATTGCATTACATTTTGTAGCCTATTATTAAACCTGAAATTGCATTAATCTAGAATAATAATTTAGTTATACTTTGTTTAAAATGTTGCCCTCTCGTAACTGACATACAGTATATGCGTATTTGAACGCGTCCGTCTTGTTTTACGCGTGATATACCTTAAGGCGAGCTTTTGCCGGGGTCTCTTCGGACTCCCTTGGGGTCTATAGGAACATGAGTCGCCTTGATGGGGTCGGTTCGGGGGGCTTATCGACCCCTCACTCCTCCACTACCATCAATACGCATTGTGTCTCTCCATAATGAATGCCTGGAAAAGTCAATAATGAGACAAACAGATTGTCGGGTCTTTTTAACCACGACGCACTACTGGAGATTTAATGGTGTTTTATATTTTCATCTTTGTATTTTAGGTCGAACGCATGCTTTTTCTAATAAACAGAGAGATGAATATCCTAACTCCTCTCCAAATGAGTTTGACGATTGCGTATAGTCGACTTTTTGTTTTGAAGATTTTTAAATAGACATTATTTTATGACATTAAATTCTGAAATGCACAAACAGTACTGTGATTTTCTTTCTCCGTGTGTATTTATGGTTTGGATGTTAGATGAAAAGAGCGCACAGTGCTCTGTTTGCATAAAGTTTAAAGAAACACTCGATTTAGATCTTACAAATGATAAAAAGCCAGAGCAGAGGTTGAGGGGCCAGTGGTGTGGCACTGGTGAGGCTACACATCAATATCCAACCAAACCACCTCATTTACCTCTTCAAAAGGACCCTTTAACCCATATGAGCTTTCCAGGAGTCTGCTTATTCATTCATTCATTCATTCACTTCTGTATTTGGAGCGTGAATGAGCATCATTTCTGCTTTTTAGGTGAATCAATATATCACTTTGTTGGACACTCTATTGGTTTTTCTTGGCTGAAAAGCTCAACGTTTTCTTTCCAGACTGCTTTTGTCCTGTCTGAGTAAATTTGATCATTTTTGTCTCTTTTGTTTTGTTAAGCTTCACCTGTCTAAACCAGCAATAAGAGCCTCATAAGACAAAGCAAACTGCTCTCAAATCAGTGACAAAGAATAAAGTACCATACCCCAAACCTCCTGTCAGAGACAAGTAAAAACATTGATTTTTCATAAAAGATGATGTTTATGTAATTCAGTTTGACTAGTTTGTCTTTAGGTACATTGATGTGTTACACTTCAATTTAGGTGATTCTGGAACTCATTCTTGCTCTTCTGCTTTAATGTGTTCGGTTTGTAAAAGATAGCGATAAACAAAAAGTTTTAAAAGCTTATCACATTTAAATAGAAATGTTGTAATGTTTTTAGAAACTGACATTTAGCTCATATCTTTCATTCTCACTCGGCTGCCTGGAAATGTTCAGTTATCTATCAGACCAAAAATAGTGTCACTTTCTGTCTAATGTGGCACTGTAATCTTTTCAGATCTGGGATGTGTAACAAGCATTTAGCTAAGTCTTTGCCCATGTGATTACTCCACAGATGCCGACGAGTGCTCCGAATCCACAGACGACTGTCACATCGATGCTCTCTGCCAAAACACTCCAAAGTCCTTCAAGTGCATCTGCAAGACTGGTTACAAGGGAGATGGCAAGCACTGTGAAGGTGAGGCAGACAGATCTCTCTCCCTCTGTTTCGCTCATTCTGTCCCTGTCTGCCCATCTCTCACACACACACTCTCAGTCAGGTCATCCAGCTGTTCTCTAGCTCCCGCTGTGGGTCTTAATTAGTGAGGAGGAAGTGCAATGTGAGGGTGAGAGGTGCTGGGAGGGCAAACCCTGCTCCAGTCTTTACACTTCCCTCTCCCGTTATGCTTGAGAGCACAGCACAGCTGGAGCCAACATACACACGATCAGACCGGATCACACTCACACACTCAGTGAAACACTCACAGACAAATGATCATCACGTTACTTCTTTATACACTCACATAGATCTATTATGCAGGTAGTGGACA
This sequence comes from Barbus barbus, assembly GCF_936440315.1. Classification (NCBI taxonomy): domain Eukaryota; kingdom Metazoa; phylum Chordata; class Actinopteri; order Cypriniformes; family Cyprinidae; genus Barbus; species Barbus barbus. The sequence goes on from NC_136717.1 coordinate 21,328,281, forward strand.
TGCATACTCTGATAAATGTTGGAAGAAAGTGCTGAAAAGATCTGTACCTGTGCTCATATTTGCCAAGATGCCAATCTCAGAGATCTCAGCTGTTTTCTTTATGTATGACCATAGTCTCAGATGCTAAAACACCTTAATTGCTGAATTATATTGACTATAAATTAGAAAAGAAAATCACAAATAAAATCTCCTTAACATAATTGTTCATGCAAACATAAAAATTTGCTGAGAATGTACTTACAAAAAATGATATACAGTATGTATATTTCTAATCAATTTTTTTATTAGAAGTTGTAGATTGCATTGTTATAAAAATTGATATACAATATGCATTTTTCTAATTTAATATTTTTCTTAAAAAATTAAAGATTGGTGTTATTAGATAAAAAGTTGACATGCAACACGTGTTTTCTCTAAATTAATATTTTTGGCATTGAATTACCACAATTGAAACTATATTCATTCAGTTATTTATTGGTGCTATGTTAGAAAAGTTGATATACAGTATGCATTTTTGTCTTTCATTACAAATTATATGTTGTCATTATATTACAATTTATATAAATATGCATTTTTCTAAAGCAATATTTTTCATTTCAAAATGTATTATCAGCATAAAAATTTAAATGAAAATTCTATTTAACCATTATTTTAAAATTAATATTTTAAACTCAAATAAGCAGGTACATGAATAACAATTATTGATGATTGCTAGAAAAAATACATAAGTGATGTAATTTTGCCATTTCAGTAATAGTTCATTACCCAAATCAGAAGTTGTTTTATAGACCCAGGTTAAGTGAACCCAGGAAGAATTTGTATTCATCCAGTTGTCCAAACATACACACATTTCCCTGACTTATAGCTGGTGCGACTGATGGTACAAGCTACATGGGCGTAAATGAGTTTGAGTATCAGAGAGGTGGACTGAACCTGATGGACACTTTTACAGCAGACAAACCGTCATGTAACTCTATCTCTCTTCTGTTTCCTATTGTACTCTGCATTCTTCATCTGTGGATTCTAGATTGTTCATTTTGCATTTCACCCACATGTGTGGAGCTTGTGTTTCAGGAAAAGCATGAAATGTGCTCTCCACCTATTATGACACCCGACACCCATTCTCAATTGCATTAATGAATTAGGTGGATGTGAAACGGCATTGCTCTAGACTGCTGCTCAGTTACCGCTTGATATTCCTGTCTGAGGCCAGACAGCGTGGGCTAGAACAACATCTTTTTATTTCTCTAAGGAAACAAGGGGAATGTTCTGGACTTTACAGAAGCCTTTTCCTCCCACCTTTAAACCGCAGTCTACGGTCTCAGGGCAATGAGGCTGTCAGTTACACTGAATCCAACCGGTGGGCCGCTTTGCTCTTAGCATGTTAACTATGCGTGCATGTGTGCGTCTCCTCTCTTTTTTGGCTCTAATGCTGTCTGAGCGGACATTCCGTCCACAGTGTAATGTGGTGTATTGTGGGAAGTGGGGGGGCTGTTTTGTCTGAAGCAAAAAGCCCATTAACACCCCCCATACCTACCCTTTAATTAAAGCCCTGCATGTTTGGCTTTGAAGAAAATTAAGAATGCAGTCATGTTGTCTGTCTACGCGTCAGTGCATTTGTAGCTGGTAAAGTCTGTTGAGCATGTGGAGATTCATAACCAATAAATGTAACTTTAATCCATTACAGATACTGAGAAAAAAATGATTAATGATTACTTCTGGATATTTTCTGTAAAAAGCTTGGATATGTTTAATAATATTAATATATTATTATTAATATTAATAATTTGTTGCTTTGCCTGTTTTTTATATGCATGATACCTCCTGCCATTTAAAGGCCTTTTAGTAAAGCAATGCTATTCTAATGCTTTTTATTGGTTCGCAATGCACCACGTCTGTCAGTTACATCACTCGACATTGCTGCTGAAAGCTTTAGGCTACAACCTGTCTGAGAGTTGATTAACTGATAAACAGTTGAAAACATCCATTAGAAATGTAATCAAATGTAATCAGTTGCATTACTTTAATAAAGTAATTGAAATGGTTACTCTACTTATTTTAAATAAGGTAACTTGTAATATGTAACCTTTTACATCTCCAAAGTAACCTTGCCAAAACTGTTCTTGACCCATCATTTTAATATCTTGTAAGTTTCTTGTATACAACAAAGAGGCTAAATGGAGACTTTTATCTGAAGTCTTCTGCTTGTTAGATGCTTTTTCTAGGAAATGATCATAGCAATCCATCATGTCAAGGAAAATATCTCAGCCTGTGCTCATATTTACCAAGATGCAACTCAGAGTATATTTGTATTGCTTAGAGGCTGCTCTTTCAAAGGCGATCTCAGCTACATTTCATTCATGTATGACCATTGTCTCAGATGTTTCTCCTAAAGCACCTTAAAGCAATCGTTTACTAAAGTCAGAGATGGGCACTCGAGTTAGTGACTCGGACTCGAGTCATATTTTTATAGACTTAAGACTTGACTCGACTCGAGGAAAACGACTCGTGAATATTTTAAAAGCAACTTGAGTCTTTTATCCTGAAATACTTATATAGGTTAACTGATATTCAAAAGGCGGACCGCATCTGCACCCCGGCATCCATCCGGACCGCGAGCCGTAACAGCAGCACCATTTTAAGCGAGCAGCACATCAAAACAGCGGAGCGGATCACATAACAAGCGCTAAGAGTCATGTAATTATAATTGAGGAAATTGTTGTTAGATGGCTAGGATAGAACTTAAACTTTGAAACTGCTAGTTATCTTTCTTTTCTGGTGAAGATGAGAACGTTTTGATTATTGTAGCTACATTGTTTTTAGTAGATAATGCTTTTAAGTAAAATATTAAAATAGTATATATATTCAGGAGGAAAACCCTGAACAGTATTTTTTTTCTGTCACATGGCCTCACATGTATCTAAATGTATAAATACAATACATGTAAAAATGACTTTTTTTTGGTTTTTGTCCTCTGACTTATATCATAAAGAAATACTTTATTTGTATGATTTTATAATATCTGTGTCACAGGCTATTTCCTCTTGTTTCATGGTAGATCAGACTCTTTTACAGAATTTGATGACAGAAAAACTGAAACACTGTAATTGATTAAAACATAAGTAACAGGCTGGATGTATATTAACCTTACATCTTAAAGGGATAGTTCACCCAAAAATGAAAATTCTGTCATCATTTACTCACCCTCAAGTAGTTCCAAACATTTATGAATGTCTTTGTTCTGCTGAACACAAAGGAAGACATTCTGAAGAATGTGGGAAACAGAGCAGTTCTGGGGCACCATTGACTTCCATAGTGGTTTTTGTTTCTTACAATGGAAGTCAATGGTGCCTCAAAACAGCCTGGTTACAAACTTTCTTCAAAATATCTTCCTTTGTGTTCGGCAGAACAAAGAAATTCATACAGGTTTGGAACTACTTGAGGAACTACAGGTTTGGAACTACTTTGTTTTTTTACAAAGCAGATCATAGATCATATATTTTGTCTATAGCCTACAAAACAGCTTCATAAATAGGAAGATTTCAATACATGAGGATTCTGAATGGGATTTTTTAGCAAGCCATTAAATGACTTGAGACTTGACTCGGACTCGTGACCAAAGACTCGAGACTTGACTCAGACTCCAGCAATAAAGATTTCAAACTTGACTTGGACTCCAGGTCAAAGACTTCAGACTTGACTCAGACTCCAAGTTAAAGACTTGTGAACATCTCTGCCTAAAGTTTGCTGAAAATGTACGCACTCAAGCCATCTAATATGTAGATGAGTTTGTTTCTTTAGTTTGAAGTTAAAAATGTTTTGAATATGGATTTGTTTCTTACAATCATGCAGCTTTTCATTTCACAAGCTGTTAATTGATGGACTGGAGTCATATGGATAATTTGTGGAATATTGTGATGTTTTCATCAGCGGTTTGGACTCTCATTTTGACGGCACTCATTCACTGCAGAGGAACCACTGGTGAGCAAGTGATGTAATGCACTGTAATGTAATGAACTAATGATTTAACATCTCAGTTGTTTCTCCTCTACACCAATGTGAATCAGATGGAGTTTCCTGATTGCCAATAAGATCAATCTTTATCGTGGTTTTTAGTAATTCCAAATAAATATGGCTTTAGATGGTGAGAAGTTATACATGGGCAACAAAACACGTTTTTGAGTTGTTTCGAGGTGCATCTGCTTGTAATTGTGAATGTGTAGCTGCAACTTCTCTGTATTATCATGAATGATGCCATGGCTGTCACTGCTGAAAGATTTGGATTTGAATTGTGCCAGAAACAAAGCCGATGAAACAGAAAAATGTGTGAGCCGATGAAATGGGAACAGAGGAATGTGTATTTGCTTGTTTCTGTCAGTGTAAAGTCAAGTGATATGTGAGTTGTGATTTGTAAACCTGCTTTACATTATGTAGCTGATGTTTTTTGAGGGGTGGTGGACATCATTTAAATGCATGCTTTAAAATGCATTTGATGGGATTTCCTACAGCAGATGCCATAATGCAATTAAAATGCTCTTACAGCAGAAGTGTTACACTTTTTCAGTGTTTCTGTCCAGTTTAATATCAAGAGACAACTATAAGTAAGCCATTTATAGGTTGATTCCCCTGAAAAATGTAAACACTGTGGCTCTGTGGTGCTATCAAAACATTGCTCTATTTGTTTGAGCATCCCGACCAGCATGACACAGCAACATTGGCTTAACCAATGGCATGAGTTGGGGGTGGGATTATCAGAAAGGAAACAAATTACATGCTTTAAACTCAAAAGGGAGAATTGTATAACATGCAATGACGTAGTCTTGATATAGCGCCTTATTCCTTACCATTTTGGGTTTTATTGATTATGCAAATTGATTAAGTGATGAGATTCATCAGTGGGGGAGCTCATAAGGGAGTCCACACAGATCTCAAATCCCCCATGATGCAAGGGTTTATTTGCAGGGGTGGAGAGATTAAACAAAGCCTTAACATGACTCCGCATCAGGTCAGTGAGTTTACCTGGGAGAGAATTGTCTTGTCCGCCTCGTTCTTATTTTTCTTTTTCCCTCCATTCCTTTATTTATCTCTGTCTGTGAAAGAGGTCAGGTAATTGTCGCCGCTGAAGAAGTGCCCTAGTCTCTGAGTCGGAGTGTGTGTGTAGTTGTGTGTTCATATGTTTCAATGAGAAAACGTTAGGAAAGGGAATGGGGGGTGGTTAGGAGGAGACAGATAAATGGAATGAGAGATGGAGGTGTCGACCCATTACTAGGCCATTGTCTGCCTGGTGTCTGCGGACTCGTCACAGAGCTGCCGATGCTCCGATTGGCTGTCTGAGTGTGCCCACCCTTCATCTCTGACCCTCCCCTCACAGGACACTTCAGTCTCTTTGCTGCTTTATGTGCCACCACACACTAAAAATCTTAAAATCATCATGTAGTTGACCTGAAATTTCAAGCAGTGTCATGTGGAGTGACATGATATAATTGATCTAAAACGTTTTTTGAACAGCATTTTAAATTCTTTTGTAAGTATTATTATACTCTATAATTTGGTCAGTAACATATTTTAAAGAAATTCATACTTTTATTCAGCAAAAATTCATTAAAGTAACAGTAAAGACTATTATAATGTTACAAAACATTTCTATTGAAAAAACGCTGTTCTTTTGAAATTTATATTCATAAAATAATCCTGAAATTCTTGAGCAGCAAATCAGCATATTAAAATGATTTCTGAAGGATCATGTGACACTGAAGACTGGAGTTATGATGCTGAAAATTCAGCTTTGGCATCACATAATTTCACAATATTACTGTTTACTATATTTCTGAGTAAGACTCACTTCAAAAACATTAAATATATTAACAAACGCAAACGCTTGGTCAGTGGTGAACATGCACTTTTTATGGTTTTGCAATATTACTTGTACTATGTACTTTAAGAAAGGTCACAGGACCTTTGACAATGAAATAGTGATTAAAAAGTTACAGGACCTGAGAGAAACACTTCCTCTTATGCAGTACATATGAAGAGTTAAACCTAATATGAGTTAAATCTAAATGTTGAAAAAAGTAGATGCAATTCTTCTCTTGGATGTATTGACTGAGTGTTTGATTTCTCTATTAAGACCAACACTTTTTTTTAAATTTAAATTAAGGTGCAAATTCATTATGAATCAATGGAAAGTGGTTCCAAAAATCTAAGAGGGCACATGCTTCAGTTTATATAAGTTTTGTACTTCATTACTGATTTCTGCTCGGTCACATTAGCGAGGCGTCATCGTTTGTCCTAGTCAATCAAAACGTGCTTTTTTGCAGAACCCCCTCGTTCTTTGCCCTCTGCATGGCAAGTTTTTCAGCAGTTAGGATTTGAACATGTTGTGTTGGACCATAGGGGTGTTGAGGTGTTGCCTCCCGCGGGCTCCACCCCTGCTGAGGTGTTAGCGGAGGTGCTTAATCTGCTTGATGGGATGTTGAGCGTAAACACTTCTCCTTCGATTAGAGATCTGCGTGTGTTGATGGCAGAAACCGCAGCAAGCATCAGCCCGAACTGTCGGCTCACTGCCGGGTCATATCAACAACAGCTCCGAGGCAGGAAGTATGTCAGCTTGAAGCTAACTAGCTGTCCACCTCTTCAACAAGCCCGTCCCCCTCACACCTTCACTGGCACTATATACACCTTGTTAGCCTTGCAAACGGCCGCAACACACACAGACACCTAAAAACATTATCACTTCAAATCACACTGGGCTTCTTACTGTTCTTGGATGTTTTGCCTTTATAATGCTACTGACGGACACAGCGAGTCTCAGTCACTTATAATTGTGTGGAATATTTCATGAAAATGTTTGTATGAGACTCACTGTGTTATTTTAAAGTGGCTTTCATATGGTGAGATCTAAACTTTAACCTTTTGAATCTGTCATTCTTCCATCTCATTTACCTTCAGGGGTCTCCCTCCATCTATCTGTCTCTCTTTTCTCAAATTTTTCCCTCTTTGTGTAGATGAAGTGCTCTTTGGGAGCATGTTCACTAGATAAAACGGTAGTGAAACATGAACTTTTTGTTTGCTCCAGAGTGTTTATGGATGTTTTCATGATGAGTTGGCTCCATGTTTGTCTAATGTGATGGTCCTTTTCTTCACAATAAGCCAAAACCGACACTTTGATAGAAAAAAGAAACAAACAACGAATAAAATACTAGTGAAGTATTTATGCCTCTATAATTTTGGTGTATATCTGCATGTGTGTGTGATTTGTGTTTGTGGCATGAGTATGTGCACTAGTATGTTACTGTACACTCAATATTTTACTGTCTGAATAGATTTTCGGTTTTGAGTAGATGTAGAAAAAGAAAAAGAAAACGTTCTTAAACACAGTTCTCACTGTCCTCATAGCCGCAGTTGCACAATGTGGGTTTTGAGTTTGTTTTTTTTTGTGGAAAATAACGTGGATATTTTTAGTTTGTGCTGTATGTCTCCAAGAGCACAAGCCAGGTTTATTAAATCACACACTCCGAGGTAGCGCAAAACACAAAACAGATACCCGTGATCATCATCTGGCAGAGAACAGACACTTGCTGTCTATCTGATTTCAATGCATTCGAAATATTGTGTTTATTTTAGTGTCCCTATACTTGCGTCTGTCTCCTGTACAAACTCATAGCAGCAATGAAAACTTGTTTCATAAGCCAGCTCTTCTTAAACCTCCTTATTTAACCTCTGCTTTGTATCAATAACAGGATTCAAATTTTTTGTATTCGTTTGGTGTTTGAACAACCCTTAACTTGTGTATTAAACTTCAATGTGTAACTCATCCACACCGTTTGTGCAAAAAAAAACAATTGCTGGATTTTATATTTGGGTGTATTTGTCTGATCTGTACTGACTCAATGGGTTCATTATGTTGTCTTTTTCAGATATGGACGAGTGTGAAAATGACTACAATGGTGGATGTGTTCACGACTGCATCAATATCCCCGGGAACTACAGGTGCACATGCTACGACGGATTCATGCTGGCAGATGATGGGCACAACTGTCTCGGTAAGATGCTAGAAAAAAATATACGCACTCAGTTGCCTCTCCTGATGGACTTACAGATGAGCTAGTCCCTTGTCATCTCTTTGCCCGGCTAACGACCTCTGTAACGACCCCCCTTCACAAACGTAAACAAATCTGCCTCAGTGATCTCCACGCAGCGCCTCGGAAAAGGCTAGCCTGTTGTGACAGGAGCACGCCAACAGGAACCTCGCGATTATTTTCATCTCTTAAAAATGTCACCCAAATGTCACCAGTGGCGCAATCGCGTCCAATTCACAGAAATTGGCAGTCAGGTCCGATGTTTATGTTAGCGGATAAAAATGGAAGTAGGGGAAGAAAAGGCTGAGAGAAAATTAATAACTTGCCATCTCGTATTTCTTGAAATAGTTCAAAGATGAAATTCCATGACCCAGAGAGTTAGGGCCGGGTCTCATGGTTTTGCTGGATTGCTGTGGGGATTCAGGAATTTGTTAAAAAGTGTGTTTTTTTTGTAGCGAGTCTGTCTGCGTTACCCCTCTAAGTGAGTGCAGATGTGTCTTTGGTCGAAAGCGACTTATCAACCTAAAGTGTGGTGGCTTTATGGTGTCACGGTGACTACGTATTACAGTCCAAACATCAATGTCGCAAGAGATAAAGAAAGAGAGGACAGCGCTGGTGTGCGTCTGAGCAGCTGGATGAACAACTTGAGCTGCTCTAATCTCATCTCCTCTCTGCTCTCCAAAGCAAATATGTGCGCCGAGCCGAGTTTCAGGGTGCTGAGGTCATCATTTTTCATTAGCTGCTGTAATGATGATGGATCCCAGAGCAGGACATCAGGGCTCAGACCTTCAGAGACCTTTAGCACCTCCTCCGTCTTGCTACATCAATTTGCACGATTCCTTTATAAGGTTTTCCCTAATTTGTGTCCCTTTCAAAACAACTGAGGTGGCACAATGGTGACATCAGATTGCTAAAACCATAGTAATTACTTAGATATCATAAAGTACTTAAAGGTGAAGTGTGTCATTTCCAATCCAATCTTGGGAAAATTTGTAAACACTGCACTAGTTGGAAATTCTGAAAGAATTTGTACGATCTGACTGGTCAACCATATTTGGCGATTTTGTGCGATCTGACTGTATGATTTGTAGGTAAACCATGACCCCGTCCCTATAGATGGCAATTTCATATGGATTTGTACGCTCCAAGTGGTATAAAAACGTATGATTTGTAGATAAACCTTCACCATGATGGTTCACCCCTAACTAGAGTTCATTTGTATGAATTTGCACGATCTGACTGGTATGAAAATGTAAATTGTCCCTGTGAAGATCCCCCCAAACCCCACCCGTAACTAACGATTTCAGCTAATCTTATATGGTCTGATTGGCACAAAAACATACAATTTGCAGGTAAAACGTCACCATAAAGGTCCATCCCTAACCCCACCCCTAATTGGCAATATCATGTGAATCTATACGATCTGACTGATATGAAAACATATAATTTTTAGGTAAAACGTCACCATAAAGGTCCATCCCTACACTGTAAAAAATGACTGTGAATTTAACGTTTAAAGACTGTAAAATGCTACAGTAAAAACCTGTTAAATGGTTAACGGTAAAGGTAGGTTCCCCTACTATATGGTGTATTGGCCATTACATGTAATTATACAGTAGTATACCGTTTTAATGAAATTACGGTATTTAACTAAAAACTTAAGAGAAGTTTTAAAGTTAAAACATTGCTACCATATTTTTACGGTAAAATCCTGGCAACCACAGCTGCCGGTTTTTCACTGATAGTTTTAAGGATTTTTTTTAACAGTGTAACTCCACTTGTAGTTGCCAATATCATATGAATTTTTATGATCTGACTGGTACGAAAATGTACAATTTGTAAGTAAATCGTCACCATGAATATCCACCCCTTACCCCACCTAGTGTAGCTTGTGAAATCAGTGAAATGTCAAATGAAGGTCCACCCCAAGACATAGCCCTTTAGAGGGATGAGAGCAGATTATATGTAACATATGAATGAGATTGTACAAATTAATAAAAATAATCGCAACCAATTTACTGAAATGCTTGCAAATTATCATGAGACTGTTGGTCATTTCTGTACCACTAGAAGCACCAAACAACTGAGAAAGTAATGAATGTTTGCACTACCTCCATTGTCCTCCATTGCTGGACCAAACAAACAGTCCCACCCCTAAATCGCGCCATTGGTTGAGACAATGTTGCGAACATTTGCTCTTAATTTTATCGCAGTAGCGCTAATAAAGTCTGTCTTTGTTAAAGCAGTCTAATGTATCCATGTTATTCTGATCAAAACTACTTGTTGAACTAAATGCTTTCATAGGTAGAAACTTCCCAATATTGAACTATTGGGCCTAAAACAAGCAAGGTGCTCTTAAGTTATTTATTTGAATGCTATGGTACAACCATGGAACCATGCCTATAAAACCAAGGTATTACTACAATACAATGTCTAAAAACTGTGATAATACTGAATGGTAATCTATCTCTATACTACTTTCTTCCAAAATCAGCCCTTCATTTTTCACTTTCTCGAACTTTTCTTTTTATCCCCCTCCTTAAAATCTCTCTCTCTTTCTCCCGTCCTGTCTTTGCACTCTCCAGCTCTCTGTATTTTCTTGGTTATCTTGACTGTGGGTCTCTTTGGAGTAACTCCAGGCTGTTTCCCTAGAGGCGATAGACTTGCCTTCTATTTGACATCTTTATTGTGGAATGTCTCAAATACAAGTCTAAATGATGGCTCTGGGAACTAAAACAAGGCCGTAGAGGGCCATCAGCAGCACTAAGGGGGCTCTCCTGTTCGAAACCCCCTCCTTCTGCTGCTCTTGTTATGTCTTTCCCTCCACTTCCAGTTTTCTGTGTCTGACTCGCTACATTTCTCTTCATTTATTTCCGTTGTCTTCTCTCCTGGATTTAATCTGGTTCTGTCATTCTTTGTCTCTGCCCTCTCCTCCACCTCTACCTAGAAATAGATTGACACAGAAAAAGCCAATAATTTTAGAGGTTTTTCTTTCCCTGTCCTCTTCTTTGCCTTGCATGCTGTCTTTTTTTTTGAGTCACTTTAATCTTCATTCGAGAGGTTCAATATAGCATTTGTGGCATAAAGTTTATTACCACATAAAATGATTCCAATAAGTCTCTGTTTTTATACAAGGGCTAAAATTGTCTTTCGGTAGATGAAACATTTCCTTGGTCAAAGAGATGTCGTCATATGGAGCTTGGTCATGTTTCCTGTTACTCTCTCCTGTCTGCTTAGTGCTGATGCTTCTCATTCACACATCATCTGTGTGTGTGTTTGTTTGCTCTTTCGAAACCTTATTCATTCTCATTGACGCTTTAACGTCATATGATGTGTTCTCATAGCACCCTCATTGGCATCTGTGCACATTATGGCAAGGTCAGATGGAAGTGAAACCACTAGAACTATTGACTTTCTTGAAAGGTTAAATAAATCATGTTTATGATGACCTTTTCCTGTAATCTCTTTTTTGTGCTTTTGACATTCTCTTTCTGTTTCATTTTGTCTTAGTATGTATTGCTTATCCTTTTCCAAGATAGTTAATGACTTCTTTTAACTAGATTTTTTACATTTTCTGATGGAAATCTGATTGGTCCATGCAAAAATCTCCATCACATGGGTGTTGCAGGTGATTGTCAAAATATTCAAAATATTGCTTGTTAGCATGTTGCAAGCATGAAACATAAAGGTATTAAATTATTTATAATAATAAAATCATAATTGCGTAAACTGCATTTGAGTAGTTTTTTTTATGTGGATATGTAAATGGCCTTCCATAAATCATATCCATTTAAAATGACATTGTTTATAGGGCTAAGCATCATATTTCAGCAACAAATTATCAGAAATTGTCTGGCTTGTATTCACTGTACGGCTTTGTATATTTCCTCAGCTACCAATAAAAGTAGTATTCAGCTCCGTTTTAAATCCATTCCACAAATACCCAACCCACCCAAGCAAGAGTAAAGCACACGGGATGAGCAATAGTGATACTTGCCTTAGTGTGGCTTGTGCCACTGATTATGTTCTGCATAAGCACACACACGTCACGCACACACTCACGGAGTGTGTTCAAACAAACCTACTGAGCGCTAACCAAATCTCGAGCCCTTTAAAATGGTACGGAAATCAGTGCTGTGGCTTGTTTGCCTGGCTGATCTTGTGTAGGAAGTCATTTTAGATCTCCACATGTTAACAAGTTAAAGCTTTAATTGATTTAAGCTTGGCTAATGGGGAGCTGATCAAAGAGCAATTTACTGCAGTTCCTCTGTCTTTTTTCATTTCCATTCTTATTTGTTTTTTCTCTCCGTGCAGGCAGCTGGACTCAATGTGTTGATCATTTGGCTGTTTTTTTTTTTTTATGAATGCCTGCGCTGCTGCTGCTGTTTATTTATCTTTTGGCTGCTTTTCCCTTCTCGCTCCAACAGAATGGGAGAAGAAGACTCATGTCGTTACAATTACAACAGAGGCGATGCTGTAACTGAGGTCACTTTAAACAAGAGAAATCTCAGTACCATTCTGTTGTTTACTTCAATTCAGTTTAACTTGGGTTCTCTTCTCTTCTCTTCTCTTCTCTTCTCTTCTCTTCTCTTCTCTTCTCTTCTCTTCTCTTCTCTTCTCTTCTCTTCTCTTCTCTTCTCTTCTCTTCTCTTCTCTTCTCGAGTTTATTTCATGTCTATTTTGTTCTATTACGTTTGCTTTATTTTGCTTTACTTCTGTTCTGTTGAATTGATTTCACTTTACTTCTATTTTGTTCTGTTTGTCACTTTGTTCACATGAGTTTGTTCTGTTCTGTTTGTGTTGCTTCTCTTTGTTTCTGTTCTGCACTTCTCTTCTGTTAGCTTCTTTTGAGTTAATTTCACTTTTTTGTTCTGTTTGCTTCACTTCACTTCTGTACACTTCTGTTGAATTATTTCTCTTCGCTTCTGTTTTGGTCTGTTCTGTTTGTCGCGTCACTATTTTTCTGTTCACTTCTCCATCTCCATTCTCTTCTGGTCACTTCTTTTAAGTTCATTTCACCTATTTTTTATTTTTTTTTTTTGCTTTATTTTTTATTTTATTTTGTTCGCTTCACTTCTGTTCTGTTCTAATGTCACCTCTGTTTTGTTCACTTCACATTGCTTCTTTTCTCTTAAGATTCTTTTCACTTCACTTCACTTCACTCCTGTCCAGTTCTGTTCAGTTGTCGGTTCACTTGACACTTTTCTTTTTTTTTTCAGATCACTTCTTCTCCCTTTAGTTCTATTCACTTCACTTTAGCCCCTTTCACACAGTGTTGATCCCAGAAAATTGCCCAAAAATTGCTAGAGTGCCTTCTGTGTGAACACAAACACATCCCGGGATTGATCCTGGGATGGTGACCTAGTAACATTGCCTCCTCGCACTGAAGCTGAGATCGTTCGTCAGCTTAGTGGAAAAGTATGCGATGCGCTTGTGTATGATCACAACATATCGTATCCTGATATCACGTGTCTTTACAGGATCTTTACAGGATGTGTTTAAACGCATGCACAGATTCCAGACTGGCAGTGTGAATGAACCAACACATTATGAGTGTATTTTCCCCGAATCTCTGTGTGAAAGGGGTTTATTTTCCTATTCACGTTACTTCACTTTTTTCTGTTCTTATCTTTTCTGTTACATTTTGTATAGTCCTGTTTAATGCTGAACTTCTAGTGTTTTTGTTCTGTTCCATTCCGTTTGTTTCTCTTCAACTCACTTCAGTTCAGGCCTCTCCTCTTAGTCTTTGATTCTTATGCCTTCTCTTTTATTCTGCCCTGAATTTCTCTCGGTTTCCTCCTACTTCATCTTCTCTCTCTCCCTTTTTTTTTCTCCCTGTTGTGTCATGTCATCTTAGATCTCCTCCAAATTAAAGTTTACACAAGAGCAATCAAACAAAACAAAAGCATTCTAGTTTAAACTCGCAGACCGGGATGCCAAGGCTCTTGTTTAAATTTTGGCAGAGAGGGCCTTAATTGAGAGATGACAGCTGAAATGTTATTTTTTCCCCCCTTTTAAAGCAAGAGAGGGCTGTCACACTGATGATATCTGTTTCCATTCCCACATTAAACACGGCGCACAACACGCTTGCAGCTATAGAGTCACTCGAGACTGAGACAGCCAGCATGTCTTCTCCAAACCCTCCTATCAAATATTATTTGCGTCCGTGAACTGACAAATGAGAAGCAAGCCACCACGTCTGGATTGTTACATGTGGCAATAAAGAGATAAAAGCTTGTGATCTGGGTGGCCTCATAAGTGATGGCATTATTCTCAGGATAAGAAATGCATTTCAGGGAGGAAAGAAAAATAGTAAAGGGAAAGTGGAAAGAAAGAGGGGACAACCTACAAAATAGCAACATGGCATTTATTTTGGAAGGCTCAAGGTATCAACCACAAAGTTTCATAAAGTCTTTAAACACTTGTAAATGAAGATCGATAATTATTTAGAATGTGCTTGGGGTAAAATGTAATTACGAAAAGTTTGTGTATTTAGGGTGTTACATGGCAACACTTTCCCAAAGGAAAATTTTATTGCTAAAAGTTTGCTCTTTTATAGCTTAGGAGACGTGGAGTTTTTGGTTGTGTTTCGGTTATCATTTTTATAATTATTATTTGGTGTGTCTCATATACTTCTCCTAAAAATCCTTTGGAAATGCAGACACAAATTACACAGGTGTCATCATACAACACTGTTGAAAAGTTTGGGGTCAGTAAGGAATTAATACTTTTATTCTGTAAGGATGCATTAAAATTGACCAAAAAGTGACAGTGAAGACATTTATAATATTGCAAAAGATTTATGTTTCAAAAAAGTGCAGTTCTTTCTATTTATCAAATAATCCTGAAAATGAAAATGATTTCCACAAAAATATTAAGTAGCACAACTGTTTTGAACACTCAAATAAATGCATTATGGGTGAGATTAAAAATCTTACTGACTAAATTTTAGAATGGCAGTGTAGGTTATAACATAATAAAATATACTTTGAATTATATAAATAGAAGTATTTGATGACAGCTATTTCAATCTCTGACTTTGAGATTCTTTTTATATTAAATCAATGCAAAATAGAAGCATTTTCACAAGTAATCTCAGATTTTTAAACCCTGCCGTGTAGTACGAAAAGCTTTCGGTTCCTGGGGCAGACAGGCATGCCTCTGTGGACGAGGGCATAAAGACCCCCTCTATCGATGGGTACAGTAGATAATAGGACAGTAAAGGCCTTGCTGTCTTGGCTGCGTTAACGAGACGCCCTGCAGATGCTAAAATAAGAGTTATGTCCCCAGGTAAAGCCAGGAGCCACATAATAAACCACTGTGACCAAATTAAACTGTGGTTGTGTCTGCATGTTGTGGATGAGATTACTTGTATGTCCTACATTCATACGTCTTTCAGCTGATGCATATTATTGTAATTTATTCAAAGAAAATAGAGAATAAATAGCAAGTTCAGACTTCAGCAAAAGAAGTTAGCACAAATAAAGTGTACAAACCAGCAAGATCCACTCAGGACACAAAAGCCCGAGTTCATTAGACAGTTAGTCTCCTTTAGCCCAGCAGTCTTAGCTCCTAAGCTAGACGGGAGATGATAGTGAAGGCGCTAACGGCTGTAAAGGTCTTTACGCACACAAATAAAGAGCTTGTAAAATTTGCTGCCTCTCAACGAACTCCAAACAGACAGGGCAGTAATCATAAACACATGTCCACATTAGCTGTCACACAGTGCCGTTATCAAAAGACATGTAAATGTGACTCGGTGTGGAAACAGTCACTGCAGTCTCTATCTATACACAACAGTGACTTTAGTGTGTTTGAGTGCAGCACTGAATATTCACCCAGTGGAGGAAACTGGTGTGTTGTTTCTGCACCTCATTTACAGAAGCATTGATGCTCATTCAGCCTTCCAGTTTATAACATTCAATGCGAGTTTTGTAAGTGGCTTGAAAACAATAGAACCGGATTATACTAAAACAAGACAGATGGAAACATACTTACAAATAATTTGCCATGTATCTATTCATAAATGTCAAACAATTATTTAGTTTAGTTTAGTATTATTTAAAGTTTGACATGACAGGATATTGTAGTACAAAACGCTGAAATGTGTCAAAAATACACATTCCCCAAGACAATCATTACTTAATATGAAACAAATAAAAGATAGCTGATATACAAGCATAATAAAAAATAAAATAAAAATAAATACTAATATACATATATATACATGCATACATACATATACAGTATATACATACACATATATGAATAACACAGATTCACAGAAAAGGCATCCTAATCAGGGACCCATAAGTTATCCATATAACAATTTTCTAGAGCACGGGGAATAAAGGAGAGTTCATGACGTTTAGTTTTACACCTAGGTACACCAGCTGGAACTGTAAAGGAGTTAGACACACAGGAGCCCCACTTCACCCTCTGCTCTCTGTTACTCAGATAGCTCCTTACAGTAAGCCAAAGGGGTCGTCTGACATGCAAGTCAGCTAAGGAACGTAGCAGTCGACTATGTTCAATTGTGTCAAAAGCTTGAGTGAAGTCAACAAAAACAGCATGTATACCTATTTTGGGAGAGCTGTTAAGTGCTTCATTCCAGTGCTGCAGAATTTGAATCAGGGCAGTGTCAGTTGATCTGTTCCTCATAAAGCCGTGTTGTGATGGTTCAATCTTAGTAACTGTATCCTCCAGAATGGCATCTCTGAGGATTCCTTCAAACACTTTTCCAACACAGCTGGAAATCTGCTGGAAAACTAGGCTTTGCTTTGACTATAGCCTCCTTCCATTGCTTTGGAAAGATGTTATGCTAGATACATGTATTGAAGATGTCACATAACACCGGTGCCAACTCTTCATGAAAAGTCTTTAGCACCCAAGGAGGAACGCAGTCGGGACCAGCAGCCTTGGCTGCATTCACGGAGTCTAGTCTTAACTTGTCCAATACTCAGAGCAGGTACACTACAATTTGACAACTTGCAGGTGAATTCTTCCTCAGACAAAGAAATGTGGCTCGCATAATTCCACACAGAAGCAAAGTGCCTAGCCAGTGTGTCACACTCACGTTACATGATGTTTTGATCCTGAGACACCATGTCACTCTTATCTCCTTCCATCCCCATTAAGTTCTTCACTGACTTAAACCATTGTTTTGGCTTGGAGCATCGCAGTTATCAGATCTTTAATTTGAACAGTCATCCAAGGCTTATCTGTGTTTGTGATAGAGACTTTCTTTAATGGAACTGTTTTATCCATGATAGATATGATAGTGGAAGTAAAGGCTCCAACCTTAGCCTCAGGATCCATAGCTCAGGGGTACGTTTTCTGCAATTTTCTATATTCTTTCTAAATGTAACATTTATTGAAGCTATTACTATAGTTTTTTTCTACAATGCATCTTATAAAAATATGCAGAAGTTGTCTTTGTTCTTCACTTGTTGTTCAGTATTGTTCTGCTCTATCATTTCCCCTCTTAAAGTAGGATTTAGGGCATGCATCCTTTATGGAAGTGGCATTATTAATGACTGTGTGACAACGTGGAAGCTCAATAGTTAAAAATAAAACACAGTTATAAGTATTTTTACATAAGTATTTTTGGCTCAAATAATGTTGTGTTTTGACATTTACTAGTAATTTTAATATTATGAGTACGCTACCAGAATTTACTGTTGTCTATTCAAATTATATATAAATTCTAAATGTTTGTTTTGTTTTGTTTTAGTTCTGTTTGGTTTCATTTGGGTTTTGCCTTTTGTTTGTTTTGTTTTATTTTATTTGGTTTTGTTTTTTCATTTTGTTCCTTTTTGGTTTGTTTGGGGTTTGTTGTTTTTGTTTAATTTAATTTGTTTTGCTGTGTTTTGTTTGGTTTCATTTGGACTTTGTTTGGGGGAGGGGGTTGATTTGGGTTTGTTTTAGTTTGATTTTGTTTGGGGATTTTTTTTTTTTTTTTTTTTGTTTGGTTTCATTTGATTTTTGCCTTTTTGTTTGTTGTTTTTGCTTTTTGTTTCGTTTGGTTTTGCTTGTTTTTGTTTGGGTTTGTTTTGCCTAATTTGTTTTGCTTCAATTGATTTTGTTTGGTTTTTGCTTTGTTTTTTTTATTAAATATTTGTTGTGTTTGGTTTGATTTGGTCTTTTTTTTGAGGGGGGGAGTTGATTTGGGTTTGTTGATTAATTTGGTTTTGTTTGCTTTTGTTTTGCTTTGCTTTGCTTTTTGTTTAACAAAATGCTGGAGTAATACGACCAGCATGTGCATGTTGTCTATTGAAATTACAGCAACAATGTGAATTCCAAACATGATCCCCTTTAGTGGTCGTCAAGTATCTATGGTGATTACGGACCTGTAACGTCTAGCCTGAGGTGGGAAACTATGTTGTCATAAACATTCAGTAGTGAAGAGTGACAGAAGAGTGGCAGTGGTGTTACTCCGAGACATAATAGCACCCCTGAGAGAGAGTTATGGGCTGCTGACTCCACAGAGGCAGGTTGCTGTGTTAAGGCTGCATAAAACTCACCCATGTGTGTTACTGGTCTCCAGTGTCACGCTGTTACTCAAACCAACATACCCACAATGCCATTTATAGAGCTGTCAAAGACAAAGCTATGGGCAAACACGCATACAGATTGGACTTACAAGATACTCTCATCCAAACAGATTTTAGTTTAGCCAGAGTATTTAAAAAGTAACGATTTAGCCACTACTGGGTCTGGATGTCAGATATTGCTTTAAATTTCTTATTTATGCTGGAATGATTTGATGTCTGTTTTCTGGTTTATTTGTCTGGTAGATGTGTTTGGAATCTCGAATATCAAACTACTCATTTAATTAACATTCTTCAGTAGCTGCATTCTTCAGTAACCGATAGTATCCGAGAGGAAATCAAGGAAAATCAGCTCCGGATAAACAAACACGGTTGCAAATACCTGATCTGAGCCGGCTTTGGTTACGCAGAGAGACAAAGCATGGTGGTTTTTCCAAGATCCTTGTGCTTGAATGACTTTGTTTGTGTGCTTTGTAATGACCGTGTGTGTTTGTGTCTCTTTAGATGTGGATGAATGTCTGGACAACAACGGCGGCTGTCAGCAGATCTGTGTGAACACCATGGGCAGCTACGAGTGCCAGTGCAAAAATGGCTTCTTCCTGAGTGACAACCAGCACACCTGTATCCACCGATCAGATGGTGAGTCTCATCCTGTTAATACTGTATTTTTGTCCTTCTTAGATGAGCCAGTCATTTCATTGTTAGCTTGTTTTTGTAGTTTTGCCATGTTGGTCTAAATTCCTACACCGTTATGTAATTAAATCTAACTTTTGGAGTACTGATCGAATTATATTATTATTAAGTTTTAAGCTACAAGTTAAGGTATAAATGCATAAAAATCCAACTGCTTCTCTTAATAAATTTGTCATTTACTGAATTTAATGAAAAGACGATAACAAAAACGAATGTTAACTTAAGATGTTGGTCTCTTCTTATTAAATAATTTGAATCATCGTTAAAATTGTATTATTATTATTTACTGCTGTCAAATGATTAATCGTGATTAATCGCATACAAAATAAAATATTTTGTTTACATGATATATGTATGTGTACTGTGTATATTTATTTTGTATATATCAATACACGCATATGCTTGTATATATTTCAGAAAAATGTTATGTTTGTATATTAAATATATTTATATATAATATAAATTATATGAGTATAAATATAGACATGTAAGTAAATACATGTACATATTTTCAAAATATATACACTGTGTGTGTATTTATATATACATAATAAATATACACAACACACACATACTATGCAAACAAAAACGTTTATTTTGTATGCGATTAATCGCGATTAATTGTTTGACAGCACTATTATTATTATTGAAATAATTGTAATAAAAATATAATTAAAAATAAAATTAATTAACTTATTATAAAAATGAAATTATACACGCTTTAAGATAATGCATAATAAATCTTTTTCAAGGAATATATTGTAGGTATATTATATTATCATGCATTTTAAGATGTGCAGTTCACAGGCCTGTCGCCAAGGGGGGGCATTAGGGGGCAGGAAGAAAATAATATATTCAGCAGCATTTAGCTCGAACCACTAATCTCTACAACGGTAACTTATTAGGAAGCTAATAGCACAGTGGTGTAGCGGACGGGCGCGCAAATAGCAGCACATAAGGATTCACACAGTCACCTCATGCACCTGCAGCGCATAATACATAAAAAAGCATAATAAAACAACATAAGCCTATATAAAAGGAATAAAATAAATTGTCTGTAGTTTCGTTTTATTTTTGGGTCCGTGCAAGTTCAAGGAAACCGAGAGGACTGAAAGCTCACCTTATTTGTTTTATTTATTTTACAAAAGCACAATGTTTTGTTTTTATTGTGAGTGTAGGCCTACACAAATAAAAGTCAATCCAAGCAATCGCGCCGGAGCCTCTTGTGGGAAACATTTGTATTCGTGCCGCATTCAGTTTCTCTTTAAATACATTAGTTTTGGTAAGACTTTTATATGTTCTTTATAATGAATGCCATTAGGCTATAATTTGTTTTATTTTGATTTGTATATATAAATTTATAGTATAATTTTATAGCTCCATTTTCTGATTTTTATGTTCCTTTGTTCTAAATACCGTAACATTTAAATGATTTGTTGACAACTTCAGTTTTTTCTCTCTTATGTAATTTTGTCTGATGTGAGTCTAGGCTATAGCAGATTTTTTTTTTTTAATCCATGCAGCAAATGTTTTACAAATGGCTCGAATTTTTTTTTGCTAATTTATTGCATTACAGGTGCTCTTAAAGAACTTTCCACTGTTAACTTGTATAAAAAAATGTAAAATATATAAAACATTGTCATAAATTCATTGTATTCCCATTTTAAAATACAAATTCACTGTTATAAGCCTACAGATAGCTAAAAAAATATATAATCGTTTTAGCGTAGCATATAGTGTAGCATGATGTATAGATAAATCATACAAGATAGTGTCTTAACTTTAAATCATAGCCTAAAACCCTTAAATTCCTTTAAAAAAATCTCCCTTTGCTCAGCTGCGCATGCGATCGTGAATCAGATTTTATATTGCTATTGTCATGCTTAGCAGCATGATAAATAAAACTTATATTCAAATTCTGAATGGATAATATGACATAGAAAGCTCCCCTTTTAACAATTAAAAAGCTGTCACCCATCTAGTTCATCACGATCTCACAAAGTTAAGTGAATCTCCATTTACATAGTCCATTTACATACTTACAAAGAGAAGATTCGCGAGTGTACAGAACTAAACTCTGGTGATTTGAGCGGTGATTCTAACATAGCCTAAATAAAAGTCATAATATAACATAATAACACAAAAGTAGACAGATTATCGACAGACTATCTTTTTAAATATGTTTTAATATAGAACTTGATCAATTTAAGTAATAATACAGGTTGTTATTGTTTTGGTGAATGTCTGTTTCTGAGATCATAAAGTGTGCCCCCCTATGAAAATGAAATGCCCCCCCACTGAAGATTTTCTGGCGACGGCCCTGGCAGTTCAGTGTTTTATTATTATAATAAACACTATTTTTGGACTGTTTGTGACATCTGTATGAAAAGTAATGTCCAATGCGTGTAGCACAAATGTAATTCCATACTAAACATCAAAGTTATTGATAATATTACTCGCTGGTGAAAGATTGTCATGTCCTATTGGGCTATATGGGCCATATTCTTGTCATGTGTCCATGTGTGCTCTATAATTCTCACTGTGGCTTCAGAACAGCCAATTCAGCAACATCTCACTTCTGTACTTGTCTTGAACCCTGGACAGAGTTGAAGGTCGGAGGTTGAAGTTGAAGGCATGAACGCGCAGGCGGCCAGCGGGCATGTCTTTGTGTGTGCATGGTGCATTCGGTGCTTGGTAAAGTCAGTTGTGACGTGTGACTTCATGACGTGTGCATGTGCAGATCATGCGACCCTCTTGTGCTTTCTCATTCCGCCTGTCAGATTTAACTAATGATGCTTCTCCACGTCGAGGCGGATGCATTCCCACACACTACGCAAATCTAAACAATTCGCACACATAGTCATGAATGAGAGTGGGTTGCTTCGTAATCGCATCTTTGATGTCTCTCACAATCATGTGTGGAATGTGGAGAGGAGTGTACGACCCCCTTCTTTTCATCCTCTCCTAGTTTTAAGGCTTTGTTCAGAATATATATATATATATATATATGGGAGAAGATTGGAGATGGAGGAGAATGATAGAGCCAGTCAGGAGCTGGGCAGAAAAATATACAATATAAGAAGTGGGATAGAGAAGCTCCATATTTGCTTTTTGGGAAGCCCATAACTCTTTTGGTGAATCTCTTCTCCTGCAAGTAGTATTTTTACTTCAAAAACAAAACTTTGGTAAATACTGTAGTAGCATGTCTGTTTTTTTATGTGAGTGCGTGGTACATTTGTGTACTTGTCTGTAAACAAGGTAAAGGGTTGTTTTTGTGGACAGCTAACTGATGTGCTGTGGCAGTCCTGGATGGTTCTGCACGCTACACACACACACACACACACACACACACACACGCAGACACAGCTCTATATATCCACTGTAAACCGAAGAGAAATCAGAAACTCTCCACTGGAAAGACTGGCCACCTTTTACATTTACTAATTGTATGAGGAATACAGTTAGATTAGTTTAGGTTCAAAAAGAACCTTAAAATAAATAATAAAAAGAGCCAATGATTATCCTTGAAATTCATGCTTTTTAATCACTTTTTTTAAATGTTTTTTTTTTTATTAATTTGTTTTAGTACTATTTAAATGTAAGATATTTGACATACAAATCTTTAAATAATTTACACAAGACAATAATCCTAAAATAATAAAACTTGAGGTACTCGCACAATCACAAAAGGCTGTTAACTGTAAAGGCATAAAGTCAGCCAATCAGATTAGCCTTTATCAGATCAAGAAAATATGCAGACAATATCCAGGTTTCCACCTACATATTGTTAGGCAAATTTTGTGATATCGCAGAAACTGAATGGAAACACCAAGATATAATTTGTTAATAATTTTACATTATTTAAAAACAATATAAAATGACATAAAATGGTTATTTAAATTGCATAACACAAATAAATGAATAATATAATTGAGTTTATAATGTTGAATAGAAACAACAGCTTTCATCCATCATTTGCAATTTCGTTTGGTGCCGTTAGTGGTGCAGAAATGACACACTGCACCTTTAAGCCCTCGTACAGTCTTCCTCATCTGCCTTGGTCTCACAGTCAGACACACTGATTACAAACAGGCAAGCTTTCACACGTTTAATCTCACCCTAAATGAACCTCTCATCTTCCTTCATCACCCTCACTCATCAATAGTGTGTGTTTGGGAATCTGTGTGTGTGAATGTGTGTGTGTTTCTTGTTTTCAGTTCGTCTGTCACCAGTATAGCCCATTGGCTCGTGCCTAAGACTTATGTATATGTGTGTGAGAGTGTGTGAGAGAGAGATGTGTGGTGTTGTGTGTTTACAATTCTTCACTCACCAGTGCGTCCTACTGGCCTGAGTCTAGCGCAGTGCGATATAAGTGTGTGTGTGTGTGCGTGTGACATTGGCGCCGTCTGTCTGCTGTGGAAAACTAGAGCTCTATAAGAGGCCATGTTCTTTTGACTAAGGCTTCTGTCAGTTCTATTGACCTGCGTGGGTCACTGTTTTACTGTATGTCCACTTCTACAACACCTCACATAGTTTATGAAAGAATGTGGTTTAAAGCAGTTGTTGTGGTCTATTTATGAATATGCATAAATGAATAATCATATGCAATAAGCATATTCTGTCTGTCTGTTTATCTGTCTGTAGTGATGGATAGACAGACAGAGGTGGAAAGACAGGTTGAGGGATGAAAAGACAGACGGATAGGGATGGATAGACACATGGATGAACAGAAAGAAATATAGATAGACAAATTGAGGGATGATAGATATAGAAACGGACTGATGGATGAATAGACAGATAGAAAGATAGACAGATTGAGGGATGGATAGATAGATTCTGTCTGTCTGTCTATCTATCTTCCTATCTGTCTGTGTATATCGATCCATCCCTCACTCTATCCATCCATCAATCTGTCTATCCATCTGTGTATCGCAGCGAGTTGAAATAGTAAGACACATGTATACAAGTAAACACACAGAAGGAAATGATAAAGCCTGATAGCTGTGAGTTGTCAGGGACGTGTTTCCACTATTTATTTATTTATTTTCTTTCATTATTCTTTTTTATAGTTGTGTCTCAAACATTCCTCGTTTTTTTTGGATCCCTCTAGTTTACACAGTTATAAACTGAGTTTCTGCTCCAGATGGCCTAGTGCCACTGATGGAGTCAGAACAGCCTAACTTAGTGAATGTAAACCCTTCACTTTCTGTCATCTCTATTCCCGCTCTGGATAGAAACAGATTGTAGATTATTTTTATTGCAGTATCAGTCCCCCTCATTTGCTTGCATTTTTTTTCTCTCTGTAATGGAGAGCAGGCTGAAGATGAATATTTATGCATCTATAAGGACATGTATTACCAGTGTGTGTGTATATATATATATATATATATATATTTTTTTTTCAATACTCTGTTGAATACCATTTCGGACCTATAGTCAAACTTTATCTGACATTACATGAATTTCCTTAAGATCTGACTATGCTGCTGTTGCATGTTCTGCTGACCCGAGCGGTCCAGTTTGAAAATGAATCCCTGGCTCCTAATGGGATTTTAAATATGGCACAAGATGTCCCCACATGTTGTGAAAATAATAACCTTATTCTTCTCAACCGCTGAAATCCTGGCACTCTTGGTGGGTTGTAAATTAGGACTTTACTTTTTTTGTGCCCTGCCAACAGCCCGTCGGCTTCATCGGACTCGGAATGGTAGAGGTAACCAATTGGTTTGGCAGTGTAGTGTGAATGAATCAGAAACTTTCCCAAATATTTAAAGGAATATTTCACCTAAAAATCCTGCAATTATTTACTTGCCCCTGTGTCATTCCAAACCTGCATTCTGTTATTTTTCATCTGAAACAAGAAGATAAATTTTAAAACTGACTTGTATATATAGTGGCCACATCTGTCAAGCTCCCAAATTGACAAAAAAGCACTATACATACAATTCATACACATAAGTGATGTTCCTGCCTATGCATTATATGACATGACAAGCTTCAGGTCTATCTACGTGTTTCTCTTTTTCTCTCTGTCTGAGAAAAATCATTAATGCGTTGGCTCACCCCAGCGCCACCCCTACTGTTCAGACACTGGCGGAGAAATGCAGGCTGATCTGATGATTTATGGGCATATGAGAGGAATACGACCACACACACACACACACACACACACACACAGTGCAGTCCTTTTCACACCTTCCATACCCTGATAGAGACATATTATCACATCTGCACAAATACCCTTGCAGATAGACTATGCAATAGATGTTTGGTGTCAGTAAAATGTATATATTTCAATATTTTTTTTATTCAGAAATTCACAAAATAAATAGTTATTTTGAACCTTCTCTTCATTTAAAAAAAGCATGAAAATAAAAATGTATCATGGTTACCAGAAAGATATTAAAGGGGTCATGACATGACAAACCAAATTTCCCATTATTTTTAATAGGATAGTATTTCTAATTGGATAGTTTATTTTTAATGGCATCCTGGATCGTGTCAGAGGTTTGTTCGGAGCGTTTTGTTTTGTAAATGAGGCACAGTGTCATGAGTTCACAAAGAAACATTTGTTGAAAGATGAAGCGGTTCTAGATTTGACTGCAGCTGCCTCATAAACCATAAGTAAATGATTTAATTATGCTTTCTTTGAAAATGACGTTTTTATTTTGATCATGTTGTCAAAACACTCACATGCAATAGTGAGGAGGCATTGATACTGTTTCCTATGCAATGACGTTAGCCAATCATAACAGTGGCCGATTACTGACAAGCCCCTTAAAGGGATAGTTCACCCAAAAATGAAAATTCTGTCATCATTTACTCACCCTCAAGTAGTTCCAAACCTGTATGAATGTCTTTGTTCTGCTGAACACAAAGGAAGATATTCTGAAGAATGTGGGAAACAGAGCAGTTCTGGGGCACCATTGACTTCCATAGTATTTTTTTTTCTTACAATGGAAGTCAGTGGTGCCCCAAAACAGCCTGGTTACAAACTTCCTTCAAAATATCTTCTTTTGTGTTCGACAGAACAAAGAAATTCATACAGGTTTGGAACTACTTGAGGGTGAGTAAATGATGACAGAATTGTCATTTTTGAGTGAACTATCCCTTTAAAACAGGTCGCTTTAGACAGAGGGTCAGAATGAGTGTTAAAAATCTTTTTTTTTCCACATTTATTTTTATTTTTTGTGTGCAATAAACATAAGTAAACCTCAAGAAAAAAAAACATGTCATGACCCCTTTAAGCAACACAGCTGTTTTCAACATAAAATATACTATTAAAATAGAAAACGGTTATTTTAAATTGTAATTATATTTCACAATGATGCTGTTTCTCTGTATTTTTGATCACATACAGTGGTGTGAAAAAGTGTTCGCCCCCCTCCTGATTTTTAATTTTTTTGCATGTTTGTCACACTTTAATGTTTCAGATCATCAAACAAATTTAAATATTAATCAAAGATAACACAAGTAAACACAACATGCAGTTTTTAAATGAAGGGTTTTTTTTTTTATGAAGGGAAAATACGGAATGGTCTTGGGAAGAAAGCTGTTGAGTGTGTGTGTGTGTGTGTGCATGTAAGTGTTTTAAACCTTTCACTCAAAAACTGCCACCCGCTCTTGTCCCGAGTCGCCAGCAAACATCCTGCTCTGATGGTGGAATCCTGCAGGGTCACGGCAGAGGTCAAAGGGCACGAGCATAGTTGTGCTTGTAGTCCTAGTGATGCTGTGTTTTTTTTTGTTTTGTTTTTTTACATGAAATGGTGAATGATTTAGAACTCTTTATGTGAAGTGTTTTGAGTGGTGTGTTGAGAACTATTTCAGTCCTCTCATGGTCGAAACTTGTGCCAGATTTAGGGTGGGAGAACTTTGATTGAACTGTACCAAACACACACACTTGCTTACAAACACATGCACACATACTCTGAGGTGCTGACAGCAAGTGGGCACTGAAGGTCTTGCCCACTTTCTTCCGCTGGTTATAAATACTGTGATTTAAATATTAGCTTTTGAGGTGAAGTAACCTTCATAAGCTTCTGCATTTCCTCTTTTGCTCTGTTTTTATAGTTTTCTCTGTCTTTTCCCTAACAGTTTTTTTCCAGAGCGATGTACTTTGACTGTTGCAGGTAGAGTCATGTTGGTAGGAGGGATGGACTGGCTATAAGGAGCATCGTAACTTTTCCCTTGACTTGAGGGCCAGCTGTCGAAACCTGTTTAAATATGCAAAGCAAATATACTTAGATTTAAAGGAAGAAAATATTCTCAGGCTGGTTCATTTAAGGTTAATTTAAAGGGACTTCTCACCCCAAAAGGAGAATTCTGTCAGATTTTTTATTTTTTATTTTTTTCAAATTTTGTCTTCAAAAAAAGTGCAAAAGCACCATAAAAGTAGCAAAAAAAAAAGTCCATTGTAGTACACTCTAAGTCTTATAAAGTCACATGATAGCTTTGTGTACAGACTATATATGTATATATATTTATACACAGGTGCATCTCAAAAAATTCGAATATCGTGAAAAACTGAATTTTTTTGTAACTTATTTCAAAAAGTGAAACTTTCATATATATTTTAGCTTCATTACATGTTCAAGTTTCAAGTTCAAGTTTATATGTATAGCACTTTTTATGATACAAATCGTTGCAAAGCAGCTCTACAGGAATTTAAGTTTCCACAAGATATTTATATATTGCAGAACCTTAATATATTTAACTTCTGGAAAAATTTGGTAATTCTGCACGTTGTCTGAGGGTTGGCATCCTCTGAGGTCCTCTGAGGGGTTGGCATTATCTTTTCTCAGGTGTTCGGTCATCTCAGATCAATTAAGGATTGGATCCAGACTGAAGCTTCTGTAATTTCTAGTTACTCCTGTGGCAGAAACAGAGAAACAAATAGAGACATAATTAGCGTAGCTGCTGTTCCATCTAAGCAAAAATTATTTGTTCAACCCAAGCTA
Source organism: Barbus barbus (assembly GCF_936440315.1). Taxonomy (NCBI): domain Eukaryota; kingdom Metazoa; phylum Chordata; class Actinopteri; order Cypriniformes; family Cyprinidae; genus Barbus; species Barbus barbus. Next base: position 21,356,559 of record NC_136717.1, read on the forward strand.
AAGAATAATAATAATGTACATTTGATCAGGTATAACTGCAGTACAAGATTATCAGAATCAGAATCAGAATCAGAAAGAGCTTTATTGCCAAGTGTGTTTGCACACACAAGGAATTTGTCTTGGTGTTAGGAGCTTCCAGTACAGAAAGTACAAACATAGTGCAGACAACATATAATTAAGGTGATAAAGAACACTAATGAAGAGAATATACAATAATTAAGAATAACAATAGTAATAAAAATACAAATATACAGAAAAGAGACATGACCATAGACAGAACTGTGAATGTGCATGTGTCCTATGTACAGATGAAGGTTTGATGGGTTATTTACAGATGTACAGTACCGGGGTGTGTTATGTGTTGTTCAGGTGGGATACGGCCTGGGGGAAAAAACTGTTCTTGTGTCTGGCTGTTCTGGTGCTCAGTGATCTGTAGCGCCGGCCAGAGGGCAACAGTACAAAGAGAGAGTGAGCTGGGTGTGAGGGGTCCAGAGTGACTTTCTTAGCCCTTTTCCTCACTCTGGAGGTGTAAAGTTCTTGGAGGCTGGGCAGAGGGGCACCGATAATTCTCTCAGCAGTCCTAACTGTCCGTTGTAGTCTTCTGATGTCTGTTTTGGTAGCTGAACCAAACCAAACAGTTATAGAAGAACATAGGACAGACTCGATGATTGCAGAGTAGAACTGTTTCAGCAGCTCCTGAGGCAGGTTGAACTTCCTTAGCTGGCGGAGGAAATACAGCCTCTGCTGGGCCTTTTTCGCAATAGAGTCAATGTGATTGTCCCACTTCAGGTCCTGAGAGATGGTGGTGCCCAGGAATCTGAATGACTCTACTGAAGTCACAGTGCTGTTCATGATGGTGAGTGGGGGGAGAGCAGGGGGGTTTCTCCTGAAGTCCACTATCATCTCCACAGTTTTGAGCGTGTTCAGCTCCAGGTTGTTAAGACTGCACCAGACAGCCAGCTGCTCAACTTCCTGTCTGTAAGCAGACTCGTCACCGTCCTTGATGAGGCCTATGACTGTAGTGTCGTCCGCAAACTTCAGGAGCTTGACAGAGGGGTCCTTTGATGTGCAGTCATTCGTGTAGAGAGAGAAGAGCAGTGGGGAGAGAACGCAACCCTGAGGGGCGCCAGTGCTGATGGTGAGAGTCCTGGATGTGAGTTTGCCCAGCCTCACTAGCTGCTGCCTGTCTGTCAGGAAGCTGGTGATCCACTGACAGATGGAGGAGGGCACAGAGAGCTGTCTCAGTTTGTCTGAGAGAAGGTCAGGTATGATGGTATTGAAGGCCGAGCTGAAGTCCACAAATAAGATCCTTGCATAATTCCCAGGTTTGTCGAGGTGTTGCAGGATGTAATGCAGTCCCATATTGACAGCGTCATCCACAGACCTGTTTGCTCTATAGGCAAACTGAAGAGGATCCAGCAAGGGTCTAGTGATGTCCTTCAGGTAGGCCAGGACCAGTCTCTCAAGTGACTTCATGACCACAGACGTGAGTGCGACAGGTCTGTAGTCATTAAGTCCAGTGATTTTGGGCTTTTTGGGGACGGGAATGATGGTGGAGCGTTTGAAGCAGCAGGGAACTTCACACAGCTCCAGAGATCTGTTGAAGATTTGTGTAAAGATGGGGGCCAATTGGTCAGCACAGACTTTTAGACAGGCAGGTGAAATACCGTCTGGTCCTGAAGCTTTCCTAGATTTCTGTTTTCTGAAGACCCGGTTCACATCCTCTACACAGACTTTAAACGCAGGTAGAATGGTGGGGGAGGGAGTAAGGGGGGTTGCAGGGGGGGAAGGTGAATGTGTGAAGTGCAGATCAGAGCGGGTGCTGGGTGTCAGTCTGGCCTTTTCAAATCTGCAGTAGAACACATTGAGATCGTCAGCCAGTTGTTGATTCTCCACAGACTGTGGGGGTGGTGTCTTGTACATGGTGATGTTCCTCAGACCAGTCCATACCGACGCCGGATCGTTGGCTGAAAGTTCTTTTTTCAACTTCTCAGAGTAGTTCTTTTTAGCCACTCTGATCTCCTTTGTTAGTCTGTTCCTGGCCTGGTTATACAAGATTTTATCCCCACTTCTGTAAGCGTCCTCTTTGGCCTGACGAAGTTGTTTGAGTTTCCCAGTAAACCACGGTTTATCATTATTGAATGATAAGAATGTCCTGGTGGGGATGCATATATCCTCACAGAAACTGATATATGATGTTACAGTCTCTGTGAGTTCATCCAGATCGGTGGCAGCGGCTTCAAAAACACTCCAATCAGTGAGGTCAAAACAAGCTTTTAAATCTTGCTCTGCTTCATTAGTCCATCTCTTAACAGTTCTTAGTACAGGCTTAGAAGATCTGAGTTTTTGCCTATAGGTCGGTATGAGATGAACCAAACAGTGATCAGAGAGCCCCAGAGCTGCCCGTGGGACAGAGTGATATGCATCTTTAATTATTGTGTAACAATGATCCAATATATTACTGTCTCTGGTGGGACATGTAATGTGCTGTCTGTATTTTGGCAGTTCGCGGGAGAGATTTGCTTTATTAAAATCTCCAAGAATGATTAAAAAAGAGTCCGGGTACCTTTGCTCTGTTTCAGATATTTGTTCAGCCAGCTGTTGCATCGCGGTGCTCACGCACGCGTCTGGAGGCACGTACACATTCACGAGAATGAAGGATGAAAACTCGCGGGGTGAATAGAACGGCTTACAGTTTATGAAGAAGGCCTCCAAATTAGGAGAACACATCTTCTTCAGAGTTGTTACATCTGAACACCAACCTTCATTTATGTAGAAACATAGTCCACCACCTCTCGTTTTCCCCGTTAGCGCCGTGATGCGGTCTGATCTGAACAGCTGATATCCCGGCAAATGAAGCATGTTATCCGGGATGTTTTCACTCAGCCAGGTTTCAGTGAAGCACAATGCAGCAGATGAATTATTATAAGATGAATTATGTGAATGCTTGGCTAAAGAGATGTGTCTTTAATCTAGATTTAAACAGAGAGAGTGTGTCTGAACCCCGAACGTTATCAGGAAGGCTATTCCAGAGTTTGGGAGCCAAATGTGAAAAAGCTCTACCTCCTTTAGTGGACTTTGCTATCCTAGGTACTACCAAACGTCCAGAGTTTTGCGACCTTAGAGAGCGGGTTGGATTGTAGCGTGGTAGAAGACAAGTTAGGTACGCAGGAGCTAAACCATTTAGGGCCTTATAGGTAAGTAATAATATTTTGTAAATGATACGGAACTTAATAGGTAGCCAGTGCAGAAAATGTAAAATTGGAGTAATATGATCATATTTTCTTGACCTGGTAAGAACTCTAGCCGCTGCATTTTGGACTATCTGTATCTTGTTTATTGAAGATGCAGGACAACCAGCTAGCAGTGCATTACAATAGTCCAGTCTAGAGGTCATGAATGCATGAACTAGCTTCTCTGCATCAGAAACAGGTAGCATGTTTCCAAGCTTGGCAATGTTTCTAAGATGGAAGAATGCTGTTTTTGTAACATGGGAAATATGATTTTCAAAAGACAAGTTGCTGTCTAATATAACACCCAGATTTTTGACTTTAGAGGACGTAACAGTGCATCCGTCTAGTTTTAAATTGTAATCCAAGAGATTCTGTGTAATGTTTTTTGGTCCAATAAGTAATATCTCTGTCTTATCTGAATTTAATAGGAGGAAATTATTGGTCATCCAATCTTTTCCATTTTTTACACAATCTATTAGCTTATATAGTTGAGAAGTTTCATCTGGTCTTGTTGAGATATATAGTTGAGTATTATCAGCATAACAATGAAAACTAATCCCGTATTTTCTAATAATATTACCAAGAGGCAACATGTATATTGAAAATAGCAGAGGACCTAGGACAGATCCTTGTGGTACTCCATACTTTACTGGTGACTGTATTGAGATGACTCCCCATTTAAACGAACAAAGTGGTAGCGATCGGACAGGTAGGATCTAAACCATCTTAAAGCTTGCCCTTATACCAGTATAGTTTTGTAATCGATCTATGAGTGTGTCATGGTCTATAGTGTCGAACGCAGCACTAAGATCAAGTAATTCTAGCAATGAGATGCAGCCTTGGTCTGAAGCAAGAGGCAAGTCATTTGTAATTTTAACAAGTGCAGTTTCTGTACCATGGTGAGGCCTGAAACCTGACTGAAATTCTTCATAGAGATCTTTTTTTTTGCAAGGAGCAGCACAATTGAGCAGACACAACTTTTTCTAAAATTTTAGACATAAACGGAAGATTTGAAATGGGTCTGTTTAAATATGGGAATATTTAGATCGGGTGGCGTCTGTTTATTTGTTAATCTAGCCACTGTGCTAAATAAAAACCTTGGATTGTTTTGGTTATTATCTTTGAGTTTGCGGATATGCTCTGCCCTGGCAGCTTTTAGAGCCTGTCTATAGCTGGACATACTGTTTTTCCACGCAATTCTAAAAACTTCCAAGTTAGTTTTTCAACATTTGCGCTCAAGATTACGAGTTTCTTTCTTTCTTGTGTAAATTAAGACATTTCAAAAGTTTTTTGTTTTAATTTTGATGATTAGAGCTTACAGCTCATAAAAGTCAAAATCCAGTATCTCAAAATATTAGAATATTTCCTAAGATCAATCAAAAAAAGGATTTGCAAAGCAGAAAAGTTCAAGTTCTTTAAAGTGTGTTCTTTTATACACTCAATACTTTGTCAGGACTCCTTTAGCACAACCTTCAGCATCAGTGAGGAATGGCATGGAAGCGATCAGCCTGTGGCACTGCTGAGGCACTATTGAGCCTTCAGCTCGTCTGTATTGTTGGATCGACTGTTTCTCATCTTTCTCTTGAAAATATACCATAGATATAACCCTATGGGGTTCAGGTCAAGCATGTTGGCTGGCCAATCAAGCACAGTAATATCATGGTCAGCAAACCACTTGGAAGTAGTTTTGGCACTGTGGGCAGGTGCTAAAGTCCTGCTGGAAAAGCAAATCAGCATCTCCATAAAGCTTGTCAGCATAAAGTGCTCCAAAATCTCCTGGTAGACGGCTGCATTGACTCTGGACTTGATAAAACACCATGGACCAACACCAGCAGACGTCATGGCACCCCAAATCGTCACTGACTGTGGAAACTTCAAACTGGACTTCAAGCAGCTTGGGTTCTGTGCCTCTCCAGTCTTCCTCCAGACTCCAGACATTGATTTCCAAATGAAATGCAAAATTTTAATTTATCTAAAAAGAGGACTTTGGACCACTGAGCAACAATCCAGTTCTTTTTCTCCTTAGCCCAGGTAAGATGCTTCTGACGATGTTTCTGTTTCAGAAGTGGCTTGGTAGACCTTTTTCCTGAAGACTTCTGAACTTGGTGACTCTTGATGCACTGACTCCAGCTTCAATCCACTCCTTGTGAAACTCTCCCAAGTGTTTGAATCAGCTTTGCTTGACAGTATTCTCAAGCTTGCGGTCATCCCTGTTGCTTGTGCACCTTTTCCTACCTAATTTCTTCCAGTCAACTTTGCTTTTAATATGCTTTGATACAGCACTTTTTGAACAGCCATTCCTTTCAGTAATGACCTTCTGTGACTTACCCTCTTTGTGGAGGGCGTCAATGATTGTCTTCTGGACCATTGCCAAGTCAGCAGTCTTCCCCATTATTGTGGTTTCAAAGAACAAGAGATACCCTGAATTTATATTGTAGAGATGGTCGTTTAATGAAACTCAAATATAAATATTCTAATATATTGAGATAATAAGTTTTGACTTTCATGAGCTGTAAGCTCTAATCATCAAAATTAAAACAAAAAAACTTTTGAAATGTCTTACTTTTACATGTTATGAATATAAAATATACACTATATTGCCAAAAATATTGGGTCACCCCCTTCTAATTAACATGTTTGACTACTTTAGTAATTTCTATGAGTACATATCTTAATGTTTAAACATATATAATGATATTCTACGGAATTGTGTGCTTCTAATTTTATAGCAACAGTTTGGACAGGACCCTTATATATATTCTAACATGACAGTGCCTCTGTGTATAAGGCACGGTTCAAAAAGACATGATTGATTCAGTCAGTGTAGAAGAACTTGACTGGTCTGCAGAAAGCCAAGTCCTGATCCCAGCTGAACACCTCTGGTGTGACTTTATATGCATACCTTGAGCCAAAAACTCATCACCAAACACCAATGATTGTACATAAGGGTACTGTCATTTTAGACACGTCCAAAACTGTTGCAACAGAAATGGAAATACAATTTTTAAATACATGAATTATGTTTCCATCTTTGTTGCCACAGTTTTATTAGTGCCGTTTTCTGTTCTAAAGAAGGGGGTGTCCTTATAGTGTCTGTACAAGTCATTGGTGTTCGGTGATGAGGTCTGCATTTAAAATCACACCAGAGGTGTTCAGCTGGGATCAGGACTTGGCTTTCTGCAGACCAGTCAAGTTCTTCCACACTGACTGAATCAATCATGTCTTTTTGAACCGTGCCTTATACACAGAGGCACTGTCATGTTCGAATAGAAAAGGGTCCTGTCCAAACTGTTGCTATAAAATTAGAAGCACACAATTCCCTAGAATATCATTATTTGCTTAAACATTAAGATTTGTACTCATAGAAATTACTAAAGTAGTCAAACATGTTCATTAGAAGGGGGTGACCCAATACTTTTGGCAATATAATGTATATGAAGGTTTCACTTTCTGAAATAAGTTAAAAAAAAAAGTTTTTCACGATATTGGATTTTTTTTAGATGCACCTGTATGTGTAATCTATATGTGTGTGTGTATGTGTATATATGTGAATATATGTATATGTGTATGTGTGTATATATATATATATATATATGTATATATATATGTATATATGTGTATATATATGTGTATATGTGTATATATATGTGTGTGTGTGTGTATATGTATGTATGTATGTATGTACATGTATAAAAAAAAAAACTATTATATTCAGAACTTAATAAAATATCAAATATACGTGGTAGTTACTATAGTGGGGAATTATGTGCTGTGGGTTGCAATTGCAGGTACTGATCATTGGTTGTATTTTTAGCTCGAGTCCATCGCTGTTTGTTAGAGGTGTGCAGGATTAGATTTGTCCTGATCCAAGTCCAGCTGTGTTTTTTTTTTTTTTTTCCTTCAGATTCTCTTTCTCTCTCTTTTGCTGTCTGACTCTTTCCCCACTGAAGAAAACAGCTGCACCGTGTCAGGATAGAGGCTTAAAGTGCGTGTTAGTGTATGATCACACTAAAGTCACCAGGTCTTTATAAACCTTCAGATTCAGGAAAAGACATGAGTAGAGAGAGTATAGAATCACACATAGACACTGGAATACTGTCTCTTTCTCCAGTCACTGTGACATCATTAAGGGTCACTGGGTTAGCCGGGGAACGTTCCAGAAAAAGGTCCACTTTAATGTTAACCGTAATTAATAAGCTTGTGTGTGTGTGTGTGTGTGTGTGTGTGTGTGTGAGAGAGAGAGACAGAACTTGTGACGAGCTGTTAAGAAAGCTTGTGTTTGAAGAAGAGATTGGGGAGGGTTTTTGGAAAAGGCTGTTTTCAGTTGAAGGACATCAATGGTTGCTGGTGAAAAAAGAGCCTCATTGAAATTCATGGCTTAGTACCTATAGCATTGTGCATTTGAAGAGAGATTGAAAGTCTGACAGATTTAAATTAAAATGGAATTTACAAGAGATGGGAAAAAGAGGGCCTGTGGATATTTTTGTGTGTATGCTTATGTATAGGCAACTGATTTTTATAGTTCATTTGTTACTTAAAATGACAGAAAAGATTTATCCCTCCAAACATGATATTAAGCAGGGTTTTAGATATTTCGGAAGAATCAGCAGAGCTGTAGGTGCTACACACTGCCAGAAACAGCACAAAGTTTAGCAGGTTTTCATATTTGTTTTTGTGTCAGAAAGTTCTGAATTTTTTATTTCTAAAGATTATACAATTTTATTTTACATTGACACCTTGAATGCATCTAACAAGCCAGCCAAATCACATGGACTCCTCCTAAATATTTCTGTGTTAGCCTCACCTGCTAAAACAAAAGATTTCCACCCTTATAAAGAGTTGTTGGATGTGGAGGCCGTCTTCAGAGGTCTTTTATTTCAAATTTATCAACATTACATTGATGTTCAGAGCTACAAAGACAGATTCCATCCTATTCTGTCCATCTATGGACATCTGAGACCGTTTCTTCGGGCCAGAAGAAACGCTGAGTGAGCTGTACTGTAATTGGTGTATAAATTATTATACGTTAGACTTTAAAAGGTGACTTCCCTTTTGACATTGCATTTGGGGCTTTTAGAGCACTTCTTTTAAGTGGTGGGTTTACGGGGAACAGAGCACATGGACACACGGAGAAGTGTATACTGATATTAAACACGTATGTGCATGAGCCGGCTGTCTTTTTCTCTCAAGCACTCACTTAAAATTTCCTGTAATTGCCTTTTCTCACATTTTCTAGCACACTACTGTGGATATACACAGATGGAGGAATGACAATCTAAGGTGAAAGGGGTCAATATTTAGTTTTCCTTCCTGTCTGTGTTAATGTGACTGCCGTGTGGTATGTTTAAAACTTTAGCTGAGCCGAAGGTCTTATTTGATCTCCAACACTTCCAGTTAAAACACCACCAAACCCAATGAAGTCTCATGGTAGTATTAGTCTGCTAGTCGCAGGCCTAAAGTAATGGTTTCATAGTAAAAATGCTTCATAGTAGCACACATTCACACTCTCTTGGGTGAGAAATGTGGCAGATCTCTTTGTTGTTTAAAGGTTTGACAACCTCTCCAAAGTCCACGTTAATTGGACACATCAAGGTGTCCTCCAGAACGCCGACAGAAAAGCAGCCCACTTTAGGCTCTGTCCTGAGAGCACTTAGCGCTTCTGAAGAGGCTACAGAGGGGGCAGAGATGCAAGGACCTGCCATGTTTCCACAGAGACTTGCTTTTGTGTACACACACATTCTTTTCTCATTGTTTGGCCTGAAGATGAGGAGGATGTCCATTAGAGAAGCCCAACAGTTCCTCTCTGTCATCCCTTGTCTGTGTCTTTTATTCAGGGCTTTTATGTTATCGTTTTGTTTAGGAAACTTGGAGGATTCGCTCAGGACGGTGAGATGCTATATTAGATAACGGGAAGGGAAAGAAAAAGCTAATTGAAATTTCAGGCCTTTTCTGAATTTAAAATTGTCAATTTGTATATATCTAAACATACACACATGCCATATGGGATCAATGGATCAGTAAGATTTTTAATGGAGTCTATTCAAGGCTGTGTTTATTTGATCAAAAATACAGAAAGAACAGTAATGTTGTGAAATTGGTTTCCTATTTGAATATGCTTTAAAATAGAAATCATTTCTGGGATGCAGCGCCGAATTTTCATCAGCTATTACTCCAGTCTTCAGTGTCGCATGATCCTTCAGAAATCATTCTTATATGCTTAAAGTATATTCAAATCGATAACTGTTATTTTAAATTGCAATAATATTTCACAAATTTACAGTTGCTTTTCTATTTTTGATCAAATAAATGCAGCCTTGATGAGCAGAAGGAACTTCTAAAAAATACTGATCACAAACTTTTGAATGGCACTGTATTATTACTATATATATATATATATATATATATATATATATATATATATATATATATATATATATATAGTAATACATATAATTTTTTTTATATATATTATAATACATAATTTAATAATAAATAAAATTACAAAGCCAATAATGCTTGGAAAAAAATCAACCAGTATGTTCTTCGTAATTTCTCTTTTTGTCTTCTCTGGAAGAAATGAAGTCATAAGGGTTTGGAACAATATGATGGTGAGTAAATGATGACAGAATTTTCATTCATGGGTGAATTGTTCCTGTGGGTGAAACAGGAGGAGAGATTTTGCGATCTCACAAGAAAATAGGGAAAAATGAAAGAAGAAAAAAGGAGTGTAGTTGTTTGCTGAGCATGTTGTCCGTGGAGAGAGTCTTTGTGTGTGTTTCCACGGGTCAGCCAGTGTCAGTGTTGTTCTGCGTGTGAAAAAAGGTCCTGTGGCAGAAACATTCAACTAATTTACACCACTCATAAAAATCACACGCTCATCTCCAGGAGCCTGTCAGAGGAGTGTTTGTAATGGGAAGATTACACGACTGTAACTCAGGTTTCTCTCTCTGTCTTTCTTTCGGCAGATGGGATGAACTGTATGAATAAGGACCATGGCTGTGCCCATATCTGCAGAGAGACTCCCAAAGGTGGTGTGGCCTGTGAGTGCCGCCCAGGATTTGAGCTAGCTGAAAATCAGCGTGACTGCAAATGTATGTATCAACTTACCGAAATTACTGATCTTACAAATATCAATCTGTTCCCTCTCTCAGAATCCTAAAAATGTCATACTTAAATTATGTAATCCCTGGCCAGAATATATATTTTTTCAAATAAAAGTACACATTAAATTCAATTGAGAAATTAGTACTGTGTATATACTGTGTATATATATTATAAGTTATATTTATTTTATAATATTTAATTTTAGTGTATTAATTAGTAGTATTTTTTATTGTATTTATTTCAGGTATAAAACCTTTAATAAAAGGGAAAAATTACTTGATTTAAAATGACCACGTAATTATTAATTGATTTGGCTACAAATTATAATGTCATCATGTATGTATTGATCTCATCCAAGTTAACGATTCTTTTCAAGTGGTATGAAAAATCCCTTAATTTTTCCTTTCATCCACAAGTTGGCTTCTCAATATACATTTCAAAGGAAAACGGCTGGTGGATCAAAGCTAAACAACAGGTTTACGGATTGATTTTAGTCTGTCCTCTAATACTGATGTCTCCTTAAACAAACCACCTCAGCCACTGCTCTGTCAAGGACATATTAGTTATAGAGCTGTGGCTCTGGCCTGAACATCTGGAGAACTTTCATCTACAATTCTATTTTTAATGCTAGTGGGAAAACCGTGGACCAAAGTCCTTGAAATTCTTATTCGTCCAAGTATTGCACAATGTGTTAGATGTGAAATATCTGGTCAGTCTCTTTGTTCAGCCAAAGCCCTTTGACATTAATAAAAGATACTGGACATGTTACTGGACATAAGTTTGTTTTTCTATCCTAAATATACAAGATTATATACATGATTAAATATGTACCTTGATTAAAAGGGTGTCCATGGCAGTACATTTTTCTTTTTAGCCCTCCTCACAGTTCTTGTGTGTTACCAGTGACATGTAACTATGGAAATGGTGGTTGCCAACACACATGTGATGACACCGACGTGGGGCCCGTGTGTGGATGTCATCAGAAATATGCCCTGCATTCGGACAGCAAGACCTGCATTGGTAAGTCGCTCTCTCTCATACACACACACACTGCCGTTTAGCTCTTCTAGCAAAGTTCTTCATGGAAACCTTGGCCTCGTCGTATTTACACAATGAGCACAGGGGAGAGAGTGAGGTGAGTGAGCTTTACCAGGGTTATGAGTGCAAGGCTGTTTCTGACAGATTGGACAGAATGTTTGTTGAAGGAGTTTTTGTAGGCCGGCCGAATGGTCCATATCACAGTTTCCGCACTGAGGGTCCCAGTACGCTGCGGTGAGAGAATGAATAGGATACGGCTAACCCCAAAGTCTGGCCTCACGTCTCAAAGACGAGCACCCCACATCCCAGTCCATGTGGCATCCAGGAACGAACTGCTTCCTTGTGGTTCGAGACTCTATTAACATATGCATTGTAGCGTTCTCCAGTCATAAAGCAAAGGCATAGTTCACCCAAAGATGAAAATTCTGCCATCATTTACTCACCCTCATAATATGCCAAACCCGTATGACTTTTTATCTCGCTTTATCATGTCCAGTGTAGGCAGACTTCAGCTGTTGCGGTGCGGCGCCTCCGGTGCAGACACGGTGTTACTAACCTATCGAGAAGAAACAAAGCAACCTCAGCGTCCGATCGCAGGCCTTCCTCTCCTTGAGTTCTCTCCAGTGCTGGAAAGCTGATCCGATATTTACACAGGTCCTACTTCTTGCCTTATCGTTCCGCAGGCTTTTTCCTCTCTTGTTTTTTATCCGCCATCTCTATCTTTCTGTCGTCGCTCCGCTCGGCTAATGTCCGTCCTGTGCACTGAACGCTTTCTCCTCCACGTCATGAGAAGACACGCCCTTTACTGCTGATTGGCTACACGTTTGTTTTGGTACTCGTTAAGCGTTTTTGAAAAATTACATACCCCACCTTTATATATGTTTATTTCAGAAGGACTATTCATTTTTGCACTGTAGATTATAATCTTATAATGCCTACATTTACTTGTATAATTTACTGTAAAACAATTGAATATATATATATTCATATATTCGTAACACATACATAACCAAATAAATATATTGGCTCATCAGTATCAGACAAAATTTTTATATCAGTGCAGATGGAACATATACTTTTTTTGTAGCTTCACAGCCCCTGTTTCATTCACTTTTATAATATATAAGAGAAGTGTAACTATTTTGTCTAATAAAGCTACTAAAATGACCAAAAACACTTTTGACACAAAAACAATCCAATTTAATGTGCATACATTTAAATATGACTTGACAGGTTCGTCGTTAGTAACGATGACGAGAAGAGAAAACTTAGAGATTGACCTCATGTTTCCTGTTAATCTGCATCTGAAAATCCCAGCCCATGTAGCATTCATGAGAGCATCAAATCTGAATGGCAGTGATTTCCAACCCTTGCTTTAGCAGTTAGCGGCTAATTCAATGATGGAAAAGCCCATTAGTTTTGACACTCAGGGAGCGACACCGCTAATTTGGTCATTCATCTTCTCGTCTGGCTTTCATGCTCTCATTGTCTCACACACACAGCTCTATGCGACTATTAGAGCAGAAAATGAGACTTCTGATGTATTTTTGCTCTAGCGAAAGTACGTAAGGGTGGGTTGGGTGAGAGAGAGATGTGTGTACTTGAGTCGGTTTGGGAAGATGAGCTTGATGATGGAAATTTCATCGCTGAACTCTCTGTGTGCAAAACACATTCATCATCCTGATAATGGTGGAAAAGCCAACTAGTCGGCCCATGGAGTTCTGCCATATTTGCAGAAAGGGAAAACTTTATACGCCATGCGAGTGCGGCTGCATCCATGGGTAATACTTCAGAAATGAAGAGGACAAGGGGTTTTCTTTCTTTTTCAGTTCTGTCTTTCTTTTGAAATTCGGAAAGACGCATGTCCTCTGCGATGTTTGACCGGCTTTTATGACTTGTTGTGCCAGCGTGTGTGCATGAGTTCCAAAGAGCATCTTTTATGTCATTTGGCTCTCACAAGTCTTTGCGGTCTCCTCAATGAACTTGCTTAAACTGAAGTCCAGCTACCACATCATTAGCTGATAAAAGTTTCTTCCTGTTACGAGACCACATACGCCCCAAGTTTAACATTTAGATCAGTCGTTATCATTACTCAAGGTGTGCATAAGCATAAAACCTTCCAGACAGTGTGTGTGCTCATGAGCTGGGACTAAAACATTGTAATGAGGAGACTGAGACTTTGTAGTTGGCAGGTGGGTTTATTAGGCTCAAATGGGCTTGTGAGCAAGTGAAGGGTCATCAGTCATCAGAAGCACACAGGAAACACATTTACATGTCTTTTACCGCACAGTTGTGTGACCAATCAGATCTTCACACTCAGATATTCCAAGATCTTTAGTGACATTAAAATTGTATTTAAAGGTGCACTTTAAGTTGTGCCAGTACTGTTTGTCAGTCATCTTGAACTTAGTGGCATGGATGCAAATGCACAATTAGGCATGATTGATTAACTTTCTAATTAGGCATGATTGAGTTTTCCACAAGCTAAATTGTCCAATAATATAATGGTTACAGAGATAAAATAGTACTATTTGGCTCGTTGTGTGATCTCAAAATGGCGACCCTCGTAAGGTGACTAATAAAGTGACAAGTAAAACAGCTTTTATTAAGCAATTGTTTTGACTTAATCTCTTGTGGTTGTACATACTTTTCTTCTACTATTTAATATTTTGTTGTAAACAAATATTTTAATGAAAGAAAATGTGCACAGTTTAAAGGGATGGTTCCAAGTTTAAAGGGAAAGAATAAAATAATATATTTTAAAGAACTTTTTTTATATATATATATTTAAAAGTAAATAGGGTCCACTTCTGTTTTGGACCCCTTCTACATATTATCTACAAGAGTATCGCCACCTCAGTGACAGCTTTTGTACCTTTTTTTCTGAGAGTGTGTGGAAAAAAATGAGATTTTTCTAAATATCTTTAGTTTTCTGAAGAAAGTCAGTCAGTCAATCAGGTTTGCAATGACATGAGGGTGAGAAAATGACTGAATATTGACTTCTGAGTGAACTATGGCTTTAAATATTTAGCTTTTAGCAATGAATATGAATCTGTTAAGCAGCTACTTTTTTATGGTTGTAGACACACACACTTCCATTGGCCACAGGATCATAAGCACAGAATTGTGTTTTGTTGTACCTGCTGATTGCCGTACACTGGATTGGTTCTTCTCTCTCTGGCAGCTTAGAGCCCGGAGCAAGCTCTCTCCCATCAAACTCAATCAACTTTTCCTTTCCAGCCTCCACGGAGTGACACCAAATGGCCGCAGGGACCAGAAGAGGAGTGTAGAGACTGCTCCCACCCCATCCCTGTCTCCCCTCTCCTCCTTTCTTCCTCCTCCTCCTCTACCTCTCTCTGTCTCTCTGGACCCTTGCTGTGGTCTGTGTGTTTAGCTGTGCTGTGTGGGTCTGGTCTTTCCCTGTGTTTAGCGCTCCTTTAGGATCCCCTTTCGCTCCCGTGTGTGCCGTGTCTCATGGGCTCCCTGCTCTTCCTCCTGCCTCTCTGGTGAAAGTTACTGATTGCCTGTCTTGTCTGCAATTTAAAGGGTGATTCTTACTGGAATAAAGAGGTTTATAAGCAAATCTACTAACGAATGCAAGAAAGAAAGGGTAAATCGGGTTAAACGCACCTCTCAATTGCAGCCTGATCAACTGTAGCGCCCCCACCAATCAGAAAACAACATCCCCTCTGACCAGCCAATCTGTACACCAGTCCCGCCCCCTGCCTGACCCTCTGAAATCAGCCAGCCAATGGCATCTCCTCGTCCTTGACCCCCTCCCACAACAAGCATGAACCAACCCCATCTGCAACCTTGAATAAAAAGAGTCACTAAACAATGCAAAACTGGCCTCCACTCCACTTTCATCTGTCACTCTTTTTTTCATTTAGAGCATTTAGAGCTCTCTCCTCATGCCAGTTGCATGTTTTCCTTCTCTCTGCACTCTCGCTTTCTTCTTATTGGCTCACTTCCTGTCCTCTCACACTAACGCACGAGCTGTCATTCGCCTGCATGGTTTTGTCCGTGTGAAATTTCTTTCTATTCTGTTGTTTTCCCTTCTTTATTGCTAAAAAAACATAGTAACCCCACTGTACTTTTTATGGTTACTGTAGTCACATTAGAGGTAGTGATTATTGATTATTTGTCTTTGCTTATTTAATTATTTTTTCTGTGACATCGCACTCACTCCAACCTCTGATTGGTGGAGTCCTCTAAATGGGGCCAGTCTGAGCCAAGTCTGTACACACGCAAATCATAAACACACAAATAATACAGACAGATTTCTATAAACATGCACACCCACATTATTCTAGTGTCCTCCAGTCTGTGACTGAAGACAGGAGGACAAACAGACTTTCAGTGCCTGTTCTTAAAGGGAGTGTTCACCCAAAGACATTTACTCTTCCTCACGTTGTTCCAAACCTTTAATTTCTTCTGTGCAATGCAATAGAAGATGTGGAAAAAAGAGGAAGAATGATCATGCTGCTTTTCTTGCGTACAATTACAGTAAATGGGGACAAATGCTGTCAAGCTTCAAAAACAACAAACAAACACAGGTCTCAATTTCGATGCATCATTTTTGAATTTATGCCATTGGAAATAAGATGACTTTCAGCAAATAAATATTTAAAATTTGGTTTGTTCCTTACACAAAGTTATCACATGCATCAAAAACTTTGAACTCGTACATTCAAATATGGCACATCAAGATGTATGTCTTTGACATTAAACCTGGCTGGAAACATCTTAATGCACCATATTTGAATCTATGCAAACAAAAATAAGATGATTTTCAGCAAAAAAAAAAAACTTCAGGAACCTACAAATATTGTCAGACGGGCTGCATTTATGGTGCTTTTTTAAGAGCTTGACAGCCTCTGTCCCCTTTCGTTTAACAGAAAAGAGCAGTGCAAACATTCTGCTTAGTATCTACTATTGGGTTCTACCAAAAATAGAAAGTCAGACTGGTTTTGGAACAGGGAAATAATGAAAGAACTGTGATTTTGGGGTGAACTGTCCCTTTAAGGCAGACGTCCACATGCTGATTGGCCCTTCTTACCTCCACCCATTCAGGATTGGCTCCCTGCAGTCCAGAACCCCGCCCCCTTAAACTCTAACACCAATCCTGTGCTTGTATCTGCATGCTCGGAAGCCATTATCGTCCTCATGACACGTGCCTGGCCATTCCCTACACTCGGAAAGTGGTTTTCTGCATTGACTCAACTGTCAAAGCCAGTTGTAATATGTGTTCCATAGACAAACAGGCAACCAGCGCTGCCCCAGACTCTTTCATTCATCCACCTCTCGGCATGCCCCACCATGAGATCTCCATCCTTCTCATGTCATCCTCCTTTCAGCTCCTCCTCTGTCACTGAGTGTGTCCTTTCTGTGTCCTGTTTTGTCGTCATCTCATGATCATGCAGTTTGTCTTTTGACTTGTATCCATCCTTCCCCTTCTGTTTCTGTATCTCTATCTCTCTCTCTCCCTTCTCCACTGCTCGTCCTCTCTGTTGCTGAGGTAAACAAGTGGCCGTTTGATATGGAAGACGAACTACAACGGAAACAGCATCTTACTGTCAGTCTCAGCCCCTCCCGTCCAATCCCTGTCCCCCTTTTGTTAAGCTCCTCCCACATTTCCAATGTTCATTTTTTCCCTCATTTCGGGAGATCTTGTTATTCTTTTATTTGTTCATGTGATTAACACTCTAACAGGGTTATTTGCGCTTCTTCATGGCTTTACGCCTCTTGGCTTTGGTTTGGGCTCAAACGCCAAGATGGTCAGGCAGCCCGCATCCCGGCGTCTACGTCCACGTCAGCGGGGGCGTGTCGCCAGAGGCGGGTTAGCCTGTAGCGGGGCTGTCTGTGCGGGCGATGGACATTGGGCTTCTCATTAACCTACTCCTCCCTGTTTGTCCCCTGTCACTTGTGTTTTAGAGAAAGATGAGGCTGCAATTGAGAGCTCTGAATTCAATACCACGTCAGTAGCTGATGTGGACAAGCGGGTGAAACGTCGTCTACTTATGGGTAACTCTTTTCTTCCTCTTTCTATGTGTTGCCATGGCGCTTGTGCTTCTACCCCCTCGTTTCTTTCTGTCCTTTAGTTTGTTTGAGTTGCTTTGCTTTCCTTTGCCCCTCCCCCGAGGTCACTCGTTCGATATTTCTGTGTCTGACCCTGCTACAAATTAGAGAAATGTCCCTTCAAACATGACAAGGTTCTTTTTGCACTCTCCTCAAACCGTCTTCGACGCCGTCGCCTCTTCTCTTTGACAAAACAACTTGACTAACAACTGACTGCTTCCATCCACTCCCGTTTCCAAAGACGGCAACAAAAACGACACTGGATTGTTCTACACTGGATAGTAAACCAATCCTCGCTTTTCCAGTTGAACGTTTCACTGTATGACTTCAACATTAGGCCAGTTTTAGACAGGGATTAGTTGAACTGTAGGAAAATTTGTGGGCTGAATACTGAACAAATAATGGCAGGATAATCCTTTTATGGAAGAAGAATGACATGAGAGTTGGTTCAGACCGTTCCACATCATAGGATGCTGTGGGCAGTGGTGATCCGCAGCAGAAGATGCCTGACATAATTTTTTACGCTCTATTAATAGTATGTGTTCTTAAAAATTAAACATTGGCATTTATCATCTGCCCGCATTTACCCTCTGTCTTCTGCGGTCCATAAACTTAGCGTCTGTAAATTTGTTCACCATTAAGAATGTTTCTATTCTCCATGCTCTCCCTGTTTTAAAGTCAACATGAAATGCCAAACCCATTTTACTTTCATACTTGCGCTTTTCTAATTGAATCGAGCTTCAATTAGAAAAATGTAGGGTTTGATTTTATCAATTGAGCACTGATTGGTCATGAAAAATGGATGTTAAATACCAAAATGCACCAATAAATGCAGAATGTTTTGTCATTTATATGAAAAAAAGTGTGATACACCACTACTTCAGATTGGCTGCCAATGGAAAAATGAATTTTATCTGTATAATAGTGTAATTCATGACCCCTTAACAGAAAAAGAAAGTCATACAGCCAAAGAAAGTTATTCTATTGGATGCTTATTTCTAACAATAATACTGTGCATTGATGAATTGCTCACATTAAGTAAATAAGTCAACTTTGGTTTCATGTTGACTGTAATGCGTCCTTAATAGAAGAATGATCGTTTCCAGGGGTGCCGAACAGAAATGCAGAATAAAGTTTTAGTTTCCAGTCCATCTGCTACAGTTAGCTCTCCTAAGAGAGAGAAGAT
Organism: Barbus barbus; assembly: GCF_936440315.1. NCBI lineage: Eukaryota > Metazoa > Chordata > Actinopteri > Cypriniformes > Cyprinidae > Barbus > Barbus barbus. The sequence goes on from NC_136717.1 coordinate 21,375,198, forward strand.
AACTCACACAGACTCAAACCTCTGAAATATATCAGCCATTTAGCCATTTGTCCTTGAATTCATGAACCAAGGCCAAGATGTTGTCAGACAGACAACAGATCTGCCTTTGTATGGCAGACAAACTGCTTGTAAAGTATTTGGGAAGACAGACCAGACACTTTTTTTTTAACTAGAAGGTAGTAGAGGGCTCATTTGTTTTTGAAAGTAAAAATATATAAGATAGATTCATCATATAAGTGGCATTTTTTTTATTATAATGTAAAAATAAAAAAATACAATGATTTAACCAAATTACATTCAGTCCAGTTTTTGGTTCATACATCTCTCATTGATTGCTTTTGACAATTCTAGGTACAACCAGGAACCTGATGATGCAGAAGTTTCTCTCTTTCACCCTTTATCACCTTCCTTCTTTCTTTGATAATTCCTGAAATAGTGTCTTTGGTTTATGACATTACTTTCTCCTCCCTGTACTACTGTAGCTACATTGAAGAAAGACTAAAGGTTTTGCTTCTCTCCCTCATTTGCCCTTTGAGCTGATATTTAATTATTTTCTTCCCTGTAATGTGTTTCTGTTCCTTTTCAAAATCCTATGCTTAGGAATGTTTTATGGATGGCCTGGAGTTATTTTCATATATATATATATATATATATATATATATATATATATATATATATATATAGTCTAACAAAATTTTCATTATTTTTAATGCATAGTTAAGAGTTGTGAAAAGGTTGTGAAGAGTTTTGAGAACTTGTCGACTAGTCACATGTGATGTCATCACCGTCCAACTTACTGACCTCATCATTTCACTCGTCTAAGATCATATTCCAAGTTTCATGATACACAAATGGGCCCGTTATGACAGATTCACACGAATAGCTTGGCTTTGCATGTGAGTGTTTGTGCAAGTGTGTGTGTGTTCTATCACACAGGAGCCACAGGAGAACGCTAGATTTGACACTCGGCGTTCCCGCTTCATCCTGCCCTCCTGTCACAGCTGGGGCCAACAGCACCAGGATGTGACCGATCCTGACAAATTAAACTGGAAAGTCGGTGTCAGAGAGAAAGCTGCTATTGTACCCAGGCATGATGGGAAACCCAGAGACTGGAGAGGAGAAGAAGAGAAAGTGAGACACCGAACACAAAGAGGTGTTTTTAAAAGGTGGTCACTTAGCAGCAGGGGGGAATTGAAGGTATTTGATCTAAATAAACTGCCATGTGTCAGGCAAATGTGGAAAGGGGCTGATTCTGATGGGTTGACCTCTGGAGCGTGATCCAAATAAATGTCACGCACCTCTCGGCAGCTGTGTCTCGATACCGACCGTTCAAGATGGTGCGCAGCCCGGATTTACCACCTCATCTGAAAGTTGTTGTAGGCAATGAAGCCCTCGATGTGAGGAAGGCCTGTGTGGTTTCCTCCACCTCCCAAAGAAGGGCTGCTTTTCAGCAGTGGGACGTTCAGTCAAATTCTCTCCAGTCGTCTGTGGACTTGTTTTATCTGGCCATTCGCCAACAGGAGCGGCGAACAAGAACATGATGGCTGAGGAATCTTCATCTTTCGTATATATATATATATATATATATATATATATATATATATATATATATATATATATATATATATATATATATATATATACACATACACAAATTCATAAATATATATATATATATATATATATATATATATATATACACAAATTCATAAATCTGAAGACCACGCCCATTTAGAGTTAGCCACATCATTCAGACATTCACAGCTAACTTAATCAAGCGTTGTTTGCGTGTCCTATGTACATGTCCCTGGGCAAAAGATGGTCCAGCTGTTGTTGGAGCAGTTGACTTGCCCATAGCATTAGACTCTAATAACAGGGTCTTTTGACATGCTTAATAAATCATTAACAGAAAGCTGCTTCATCCACTCCCCCATCTCGTAGAATTTTTTTTAAAAAACATCCTGTTTTGGATGGAGATCTTCTACACCTTGACTCCTTTGTGTCATCAGCCAAATTTCCTGTGGGTCTTTGTCTTGGACTGTGTGGTCAACAAAAAGCAAACATAATGGCTTAAAGCAAAGATCTCAAATGGACATGTTGGCTGTCAACCTGACAGTAAATCTTCTGACCTGGAAAATCAGACTTTGTTGTAGTCTGTAGCCTTGCACTGTGTGCTAACCAGGTGTGATTATGGGCATAAAATCTGGTCCAATCAGAACACATCTGCTGTGTAATGTGGAGTGAGTTTGGACCAGTAAGATTTCAAAGTGGGTGAAGCTACTGACAACTCTCATGCAAACATGTGGCTGTTTTTTTGCATAAAATGATAATGTTTCATATGAACACGATTGTGTGATGACATCACATTATAAGACAAGTTAGCAGCTGGAAACTTAGTTGCATATTAAGATTAATAGATTACATTTCATATATAAGTAAAACAAATTTGAGTAAAACACAATGTTTTTCTCAGTATAACTGCTTATTTTGACTTTCTCTCCACAGTCATTCATGTGACAAGACTAACCCTCTGCTTTCCACCCTCAACCCAAACGCTGTCGTTTTCTGATTTCCCCTCTGTTAACTTTAACCTCAGGAAAAAAGCACAACTCTTTCCTTTTTTGTTTGTTTTTTATTTCACATTTTGATTGACCAAGCTGCCAAGGAAGTCTTTATCTTTGGCTTTAGGAGGGCTGAGGGACGGTTCTGATTTCATGCAGTATGTGTTTTATGTCTGTCACGAACCTTGTCATCTTCTAAGTTCAAGCGCTGTATTAGTTTCATGATTCCTAATAAACCACCAGCTGCACCCATTGGGATTCATTTTTTACATGCACCCTTCCAGAAAAAAAATAGTTGCGGTCAAGCCTAGCTATCAAAACAACTGCATATCCTCACTTAGTTCTTAGTTAACCGTGTCTAATGCTGTCAGCAACTGTTGAAAAGTGATTTCTAATTGTGTTTATGCTCCCTTACTTCCTCTGCCTGTCCCATCCTGTGTGTTTGTTTACCCAGAGACCTGTGCGGTGAACAACGGCGGTTGTGATCGCACCTGCAAGGACACGGCCACCGGGGTGCGCTGCAGTTGTCCGGTGGGTTTCACCCTTCAACCCGACGGCAAGACCTGCAAAGGTCAGTGTAGATGCGTGTTGTTTGTGCGACTTGTGTTTAAAGTTGCAAGGAGCATGTCCTGATTTCCTCCCTGCGTGTGCTTCTGAATGTCAGGGAACAATTTGAGATTTCCTGTATTTAGACTGCAAGGCTCAGATTAAATTGGAGGCACGTTATTAGATGAATTCTTTTGCTCAAAATGGTCAGGTATTGGCGGATGTGTGAGGGTGTGTGATCCCAAGCCAAGACCAACTGGTTTTACGTCCGTTTGTCCTGTCGTGTGGAATGGGTCGGTGATGACCGTGTTGTTGTTGCTTTGGCTGCGAAGCATTTCTTCTTCCGAAATTCCAGCTTTGACGTCAATGACCAGGGGTTTCAAAGTAAAACTACAGCGGAGCGATCTTGGCATGGGATGATGGTGGGTTCTCTCTAAACAAACACACTCAAGAACTCACTGACCATACTATGGTCCAAGAGACCGGCACACTTCAAAATGAATCGCTTCCTGTTCTACCTAAATTGGTGATGGCGAACAAGTATCTCTTTATGTGTCTGAAATTGGCTGCTTTTTCCTTTTCATTTTCCTGAGTGGTTGCTGTAGTGATGAGGCGTGGTCACGTTTCTTCAAGAAGGAAGAGAATGTAGCACGTATGTGCGTAAAACAGCCCCGTCTGTGCCATACAGTGAGACGCCTCTGCAAACCAACCGCTGTTTGATTAGTGAGGCTGTCATACAAAACCACACACACATATAAACACACAATCATAGCGCCATCCTGAGGTTAGAAGGCCTTTAAAGACCTTTCTTTTGAATCCTGATGTATTTCCTGTTGAAACAGGAAGTTTGGGCGAGACCCTTTTTTGTAAATAATCAAGAGGTTCTAGGTGTTTGCATCACAGCCACTAGAATGATTTGCTACTGAAAGCAAGTGTTTAATTGGGGGAGGGGGAGGGGGGGGGATTGTGCAAGTGCAAGATGCATCAGTATTTTACCGTACAGTAGAAATACTGTAAATCTAGAAATGTAAATGTGTGTATCTCTCTCTCTCTCTCTCTCTCTCTCTGCTGGGAGCTTCTAGTTAATCCAGCCTAAGATGGTTTGCATGTTTTTAAGATGGTTTAGGATGGCAGTTAAGTGGCTGAAACCCTTTTAAAACCAGCCAATTGTCAAGGATTTATGTTTAAACTGTTTTTATCAACATGAAAAGGTTAGTTTTGTCAACTTTTAGGCCTTTAAAGGTATAGTTCACCCAAAAATGAAAATTACCCCAGGATTTACTCACCCTCAGGCCATCCTAGTTATGTATGATTTGTTTTTTTCAGACAAATACAGTCAAGAGTTATATTAAAAAATGTCCTGGCTCTTCCAACCTTTATAATGGCAGTGGATGGCTGTTAAGTCCAATAAAGTGCATCCATCAACAAGAACCAAGTTTTGTTTACAGCAAAGGAAAACCAGTCTCCTCTTGTCTTATATTGAAATCCTCTGACATTTTTCTTTACAAATGCTCGCTTTGTACTTCTAATATGTGACCGGTGTTTTGTCACATATTAGAAGTACCAATATATACGGAGTACTTTTTATGATGGATGGGTGCACTTTATTGGACCTCAAAAAACAACAGCCATTCACTGCCATTATAAAGGACATTTTTAATATAACTTAGATTGTAATCGTCAGAAAGAAGAAAGTCATATACACCTTGGATGGCTTGATGGTGAGTAAATCATGAGATCATTTTCATTTTTGGCTAAACTATCCCTTAAAGGCACATAGAAATTAACTTAATGCCACAAAACTTCAATTTTATGGGGTCTTAAAAATTTTCCAGCCGTTTTATCTTGCAACATTCAATGTACTTTTTTTGTGAGTTTTAATAATTGCATTAATGTATTGTGTTATGCTCTTTGATTGGACAAAAAATTGTCTCTCAGTGCAAGATGAGTCAATATTTTACTGTACTGTAGAAATACTATAAATGTATGTAATTATGTAGAAATATATGGTAAAGATGTAAAAACAAATACTGTAAATCTACATATCTGCTGGGAACAACACTTAAACCATCTCAAGCTGGTTTGCATGATTTTATGCTGGTTTAAAATGGTGTCCCAACCTGGACAAGCTGTTAATTGGCAGAAACCTTTTAATACCATCTGACAGACCAGACTGGGAGACCAGTGTACCATTTTAGACTGGGTTTTTTTCAGCATGGATAATTTCATTTCGTCAGCTTTTTAGAGTTAATAGAAATTAACTTCATTGAGATCTTTTTTATCTTGTGACTCAACAATGTGTACTTTTTTGTGAGTTTGAATGTGATGGCATTAGATAGGTGTATTGTGTTACCGTGAGGTGTTTTGTGTATCTCTGTGTACTATAAGATGGATGTTGGTCTGGTTCGGCTGTGACCTGCCCTGATAATTAGGCCCGCCTGAGGGTCTGCCTTCATAAATCCAGTACAAGGCCTTAGATCTACTCACTGACACACCATTTATCACACACACACTCAAGCACTCACACACATACTTTTGGGTCAACTATCACAGGTGTGCTTTGCCAGTGACCGCTTATTACTGCCTGTTAGTGAACCCTGTAAAAAATAGCATGTTATCAAGCTCTTTAGTAAATAAGAACAAGGGTGCAAAAACAGGGCCGAGATCCACCTAAAGGATGTTACAATGGACTCTGGCTGTGAATGTTAAATTTGACACTCTTGACGTCTTTGTTCAGTTAGGTAGCAACTGATCGTCTGTATCAACATATGAGTTGATGCTCTGATGCCTCTGACTTAAAGCTGAATGACTGGAGGTACAGGACCCATAACAGGCTCAAAGTTCAATAATGATTGCCCAATTTTAAACAGGGCTCCCCACATCATTGTGGGCAATTTAGTTTTATTGTTTTATATTTCTATATTTCTAAATATTTTAATAGTTTAAAAAAAGATCTAATTTATAAAAAATATTTGGAAAATTATGTAGAAATGTAAACATTTTAAATATAAACTAAAATAAAATATTTGTTGTATTTTATTTAAATGTAATTATTTATAATATTTTACTTATTTAACTATTTTAATTTTGAAAATGGTCTTTTTTTAAATGATATATATATATTTATATTTTATTTAATCTAGAGTGAATCAAGCTGTGTTGCCTAAAGGTATTAGGAATATACAACTTTGTATCAAGTTAAAAAATAAATAAATGAATAACACTTGTTTTTTTATAAAAATTTATATTTTTAAATCTTACTCTTAATATAAAAAAATATTTTATATAATACTATAATATTTTTATAATATTTATTAAAAAAAAGTATTGTTTACTTTTTTAACCTATCTACTGTAGAGTGAATCAAGCTGTCTGTCTGTGTTGCCTGAAGGTATTCATACAGGGATATACAACCATGTATCACATAGAATATCCCATGTATTTCCATATATATTATAACAGCAATATAGAGTAAATGACCAAATGTTACATCTTTAGCATTTATTTAGCTGATGGTAAGTGGGTTAGATTTAAGTCTGTGGAATCCTGGACAGATGAAAGCACAATAATGATAGGTGTTCAGCCCTCATATGTAATTGGGATGTAAATGTTGCGCATAACAGAAAAGACACAAGTGGCATTTATATAATAACCCAGGCGACTCTGCGCATATACCAACGTTAACCACAGACTAAACAGAAAAGTGCATCACACAGAGATCACGCTGCTATAATGAGTGTGTGTGTGGGTGCGTGTAAATGTCTACGAGTGACCTTTCCTTATTTTTCCGCTGTCGTCTTCACTTTATTTCTCTCACACTTTCTTTCCCCTCCTCACTGAGTGGTCTCGCAGGGAGCTGCCCCATCTTGTCTCTGTAACATAATCATTTCAATATAAACTATTTAGGGCATGTTTAAATGCCTGAATTTGATAAAAGGCCCTTGGTTGGCGATGACAGACAGGAGAGCCCGGCCAGCGTGCTGACAGACGCACACGGGAAGATAGTGAGCGAGAGGGAGAGCGAGGGAGGATAGGGAGAGTGATTGAAATGACTGCGAACAGTTTCCAGATGTTTGATTAGAAGGTGTGTGTGTACAGTGTCATCGGGGGGAAAATGAATTATGGGAATGAACAGTTTGTCTTGTGTGCATGTGCTCTCTTATGTATGTGTGTTTCCTCGGTCCGGCTGATGGTACCCCAGGCACGTCTCCGCTGGCCTGCATACTTGCGTGTTTGGGGCTGAAATGGTTTGAAAGGAGAGTTTAGCTTTAGTCAACCATGCTGGTTATTGCTGTTCTGCTGCTAGACTAGAAAATAACTGTGCTAGTCTGTCTGAATCCATCATTGTCATTTATCATTTTAACTTTGAGTCTCATTTAATTACTCTGTAAACTAGCCAGAGTTTAGACCGCAAAAGCAGTCTAAAACAATACCTAAAATAGCTGTTTTCATATGATTAACATTACTTTTCCATGTTTCCCATGTGATGTCGTCCAGATTAAGATTATTACAAAGATTATTTTACCCCTTAAAATAATGTACACTGATATGTGAGCAATAAAACATAAACTTTAAAATATATTAGTTTTTGAATGACACCATATATTATTATTATTGTATAATACAAGTATAATAATTCATATAGAAATGACAATAGCAATATTAATAACACTTCTTATATTTTTATAATTAATCAAAATAAAATATAAAATTTTTAATAATAATTAAAATGCAATATTATTATATAATAAAATAAGTATACAAATTATATAATATCAATAATAACAATAATTCTGCTTATATTGTTATTATTATTATTAGTAGTAGTAGTGTTAATATTATTTGTATTATTATTATTATTATTATTATTATAGAATTTAAATAGACATTCAGAATTAAAAAGATATTCAGTTTTGTTTGAGGAACTCAGAAGCAAATTAATTAGATACATTAATTGTGAGCAGAACTGAATATTCTACTTTCTTTTCCGAGTAAGATTTTTGAAACGGTCTGTTCTTTTTAACTTTGGAATTGCCTGAAAACTAAAAAAAACCCCTCAAAAAACAAAAAACACACACAAAAAAAAAAATAATAATAAAAATATATAATATATATGTGTGTGTGTGTGTGTGTGTGTGTGTTATAGAATAAGATATTCAATTTAAATTAAATTAAATTAAATGCGTACATTTAGCTATTTGTCTGTATTTTCTGTACACCCTTTTGCAAAGATGCTGGTCTGTGATTGATGTCCTCCTGTCTAAGTAAGTGATGTTTGATACATATGCAGTGTTGTTCTGACCAGATCTTATGCTGTTGGGGTCTTTTCAGAAAGCTCACCTGTCCTCACACTCACCGATCAGCACTATGTAAAGACTAGAGCTGGTAAGGGTCATACAGCACGCCTGTTTTCTCCATCAGTTCTCCTGTTCTCTCTCTAACCGGGACAGTGAGGATCTGGCACAGAGGATCCATTTGTATTAATACACGCCCGAGCCCAGTAATCCACACAATAGCAGCCAGTCGGCATCACCTCGGATGACACCGGCCCCGACGGACCCCCGCGCGCTCCAAAAAGTTTTAGTGTCGGGGGCGAAATCACGCTGGTTTTTCCTGGCGGCTCTGGACAAGCAGCGCCTGTGTTATTACATGGCAAAATCCGTTTATGAACAAAGCAAATAAAACAGGCCATTTACATCTCCAAAAAATACACTGGCGCGCTCAACGGCGCATTTCTCAGAGATTAGCTAGCCTGAGGTGAGCAGCCTGAAAACGATCTGCAAAAATGCTCCTTTTGTTGAAAACTCTGTCCCAACTTATTTGTAGAGGTTCATGATTCCACAAATGTATTAATTTTAATTGCTTTTTTCTCTAAATATTTGGTAAGGCTACACAAATCCCTGAGTACAGACAAGCTCATGGGGATTCCACATTCTTCTTGCAAGCTTGCTTGCTTGCTTTCGAATCAGATCAGGTTAGCGTAGCACTTGTTTTTTAGGACGTTTCTGAGTGCCGTGTGTGTTTGCTCTCCTCGTTTCCGATCGAAAATCAATGTAGATGAATCCTCGCAGCCTCTCGCTCTTCACCCCTGCAGTTGTTTATCATTTGCAGATGGGAAAAATGTCCAATGTTTGCTTAAACTCAAAGCTTATTTAGTCTCATTAAACTTCATTATGTGGAATATCATTAGCCCCCTGCCTGCGCTAAGGAGCCATTGGAATAAAGTGCATGTGTGTGTGAGTGTGTATTAGGGAAGTGTGAATGCTAAATCACTGTTAAATATTCCATTATGTCATTTACGCTATAATGTTTTTACTCTGTTAATGAATCAGCGTGATGTTATAATAGTTATCAAGCTCCTAGACGACATCTTTTCAATGTTGAGATTCTGATGATATATTAATACGACTGTAGAACAGGTTGGTAGGACATAGACTGATTAGTCCTGGTTAACTTTTTTATTTTATTTTGTTATTATTTTAGCTTTGTGCGTTGCCTAAAAGATTTTACACAAATACAAAAATATTCAACCATGTATCACAAGTAATGTGCCATGTATTTCCATGTCTGTGCTCTCCACCAAGCTTATAATGGAAATATAGAGCAAATGACTGAACTTTACATCTTTAACTGACAGGTAGACAGGAAATAAGCTGACAGAGATGATAAAGCAATTCCTCTAGGTCACAGAGAGAGACTGACTTCACGGCACAGGCTCACACTTGCTTTTATCAGCCAGCTTGAGTCTTCTGATGCTGCCGACATCTGAACCATTGAACCCTGAGGACGTTTAATATGTCAAGACACACAGACAAGAAAAGCAGACTGTATTAAGTATTATTTTTAATATTTACACTGAACAAAATTATAAACGCAACACTTTGGTTTTTGCCCCCATTTTTCACGAGCTGAACTCAAAGATGTAAGACTTTTCATATGTACACAAAAGGCCTATTTCTCTCAGATATTGTTCACAAATCTGTCTAAATCTGTGTTAATGAGCACTGCTCCTTTGCCGAGATAATCCATCCACCTCACAGGTGTGGCATATCAAGATGCTGATTATTCTGCTGGGTATTCTGAAAACCAGTCAGTATCTGGTGTGACCACCATTTTCCTCACACATTGCAACACATCTCCTTCGCATAGAGTTGATCAGGTTATCCACTCCTCTTCAATGGCTGTGCAAAGTTGCTGGATATTGGCAGGAACTGGACCACGCTGTCGTATACGCCGATCCAGAGCATCCCAAACATGCTCAATAGGTGACTTGTCCGGTAAGTACGCTGGCCATGCAAGAACTGGGATGTTTTCAGCTTCCAGGAATTGTGTACAGATCCTTGCAACATGGGGCCGTGAATTATCATGCTGCAACATGATATTCGTGGATGAATGGCACAACAATGGGCCTCAGGATCTCGTCACGGTATCTCTGTGCATTCAAAATGCCATCAATAAAATGCACGTGTGTTCGTTGTCCATAACATATGCCTGCCCATACCATAACCCCACCATCACCGTGGGCCACTCGATCCACAATGTTGACATCAGCAAACTGCTCACCCACACGACGGCATACACGCTGTCTGCCATCTGCCCTGTACAGTGAAAACTGGGATTCATCCGTGAAGAGAACAACACTCCAAAGTGCCAGACACCATTGAATGTGAGCATTTGCCCATTTAAGTCGGTTACGATGACAAACTGCAGTCAGGTCGAGACCCCGATGAAGACGACAAGCATGCAGATGAGCTTCCCTGAGATGGTTTATGACAGTTTGTGCAGAAATTCTTTGGTTATGCAAACCGATTGTTGCAGCAGCTGGTTACACGTGGTCTGCGGTTGTGAGGACGGTTGGATATACTGCCAAATTCTCTGAAATGCCTTTAGAGACGGCTTATGGTAGAGAAATGAACATTCAATTCATGGGCAACAGCTCTGGTGGACATTCCTGCAGTCAGCATGCCAATTGCACGCTCCCTCAAAACTTGCGACATCTGTGGCATTGTGCTGTGTGATAAAACTGCACATTTTAGAGTGGCCTTTTATTGAGGCCAGCCTAAGGCACACCTGTGCAATAATCATGCTGTCTAATCAACATCTTGATATGCCACACCTGTGAGGTGGATAGATTATCTCGGCAAAGGAGAAGTGCTCATTAACACAGATTTAGACAGATTTGTGAACGATATTTGAGAGAAATATGCCTTTTGTTTACATAGAAAAAGCCTTAGATCTTTGAGTTCAGCTCATGAAAAATGGGGGCAAAAACAAAAGTGTTGCGTTTAGAATTTTGTTCAGTTTATATCAATATTATCTTAACTTAGGAGGCCCTGAGCTGTTGGTCATGTAATTTCCATCATCTCAACATTTAACACATTAGTCAAAAGACAAACTTTTAGCGAGGTTATTCTCCTGTCTTACTGCTCTCTTTCTGTTAATCTGTCTTCTGGAGAAATAGAGCTGTAGAGATGAATGATTCGGGCGCTGTAAAATGGATGAGATTGTGTATTTTAAAGCCAGCAGGGTAAATTGTGCTCACAGCTCCAGTTTGAGTGATGGACACTGAAACTGGAAGAATATAATCATATAAATCAAATGCTGGTCTTTGGTTATACAGTTCAAAAGTGCTCACCAAGGCTGCATTTATTTGACGAACATACAGTAACAAACAGTAATATTGTGTAATTTTATTACAATTTTAAAATAACTTTTGTTCTGTATTTTAACGTATTTTAAAATATCATTTATTTTTGTTATGGCAAAGCGGAGTTATTAGCAGGGATTACTCGTGTTCATTGTCATGGTCCTTTAGGAATCATTCTAATAGGCTGAATTGTTATTTAAGAAGCAGTAGTAGTAGTAGTATAATTGGCATTATCAATGTATATTAAGTTTTCACGATCACATTTGATCAATTTAATGCATGCTTGCAGAATTTATTATTTCTTTCTTTCATTTAAAAAAAGATTGCTCTGATCCCAAACTTTTAAATGGTAATGTATTTAGTTTAAATGTAATTACTTAATATTAAAATGTGAATCTGAGTAAAATGAAACCATAATGATTAGGAATGTTTGTTGTTTTGTGTAAATTGATGCATGTTACCCGCCTTGTGTAACGGTGCCGCCCCATGTTCAGTTAGCATGTTTATCTGTGGTCTTAAGCTTGGTGGAAACTTTCTGTCCCAACTCAGTTCAGTTAATATTAGTGTGTTTGCTGCAGCTACTGAAATAACTGCAGAGGAAACCCCAAACTCCACGCACACACACACACACACACACACACACACATACACACAGTTTCCTACACATTTGTTGATGGGATTAGCTTTTATTGGGTTTGTGGATGGTGTGCCAGCACTGGCTGATATATTTAAGATGATGTTGTGTATGTGGCTGCCTGTTTAGGAAAACTGTTTATATATCCAAAAAGCAGTTTATGAGAATACTTGTACTGGTTTTACACCCCCGTATCAGTGTTTTTCACCATTATTATCATTATCTCTCTCTCTTCTTTGCAGACATTGATGAATGTTTGGAGAATAACGGAGGTTGTGATCATTTCTGCCGGAACACAGTGGGCAGTTTTGAGTGCAGCTGTCAGAAAGGACACAAACTCCTGACTAACGAACGCACCTGTCAAGGTGAGTCACTTTTCACACTACATTGTTTCTGCTTTCTGGATGGATGTACAAATTAATGTTTTAGACGTTCATGGGTGACACTTTATGATTCGTCTTAAAGGGATCGTTGACCCCAAGTTAAAAAGTCTGCCATATGGCTTGCTTTCTTCTATGGAACAAACAAGGAGATATTTAGCAGAATGTTCAGACTGCTCTTATACTTAGTTATACAACTTCAAGCTCAAGTATCAATCAAAAGATGTTTAACAATGTTCAGGCTGCTCTTATGCAAACAACAACTTAAAGCTCCAAAAATAACAATAAACGTATTAAAGTATCTTACTTGTCTAAAAATATATATTGATGATTTATTTATTAATTTATGTAGGTTTTAATTTGCTAAACATCTCTCTTTTCGCTGTAGTTCTCAAATTGCACTCGTACTTGCACAACAACAGCTTGACATTTGTTTGAATAAAGACTTAAATATCTGTCTGTTTATCCCACAAAGCCATCGTACAACTTAAAGATTTCCAAAGATTTGGAAAGTAGTACAAGTACGCTTTTTTTTTAATTCAGGGCTGGGTGCTCACCGTTTACTGCCTGCTGTTTTTGTATGGAAAAGGGCAGCATTAACTTTCTGCAAAATATCTCAATTTTCATTTGAAGAATTCCAATTTTGGGTGGACTAGTATTTTAAATCTACTGATACTTACATTGGTCGGCATGTGGATACAGAAGCTGTCTACACACACTGTCCCATCAGAAGCACCTCATGGACTAGCTGTTGTTTGGTTGGGATGCTTGCAGGCGTTTTGCGTCGTATGAGGTGTGTGTGTTTAGTTGAGTTTACCAGAGGTGAATGGTGGCGGATTCCTGTAAGCATGTCGGAGCACGAGTGGGAGTACAAACAGAAATTATTTTATTAAGCTAAACCAAAACACCTCACCACCCTATTCCTGGCTATCATTGTGTGGGGTGTGTATGTGTTTTTATTGAAGGGTGTGTTGGTGAAGCGCTATGTTTTGGCTGTGCCAGCCCTACTAAGATGATCTATCTGTCGTTCTTTTTGTCATTCTGATCTCTTTTTGTATGCTATCCTTGCTTTATTTTTATAGCTACACTTTAGTTTTGAATTATTTGCTTTTCTATTCTCTTCATGCCAGACAATCTATCTATCTTCTCAGATAGGTTTCAGGCCTCATTCATTTGTGGAAATAAATCAGATATGAATTGGATATGAATATGCATTTGTGTCTGCCATGTAAGTGGACATATTGAATATTCCCCTGTTAATGAGTCGTACCCCATTGGAAAAAAAAGACGATAGTGATTGACACTTGTTGCCAAGTCAATGGTTTTCATGCAAAATGTTCCTATTCACTGTTACCGCAGTTTTTTGGTTTGTGGGTTAAAGTGATATCCTCCCCGGAATGTGATTTTAAGGGAGGAGAGCCCCGACAGAGGAGAAAACTGAAAAAAAAAACATGACTGGGCTAATTTTTTGATTAGCAATTGGGCTTGTTTTTTGTCACAGACCTGGCAACCCTGTTCCTAGGTCAGTATGTCTACACTGGGTTGTTTCACCAAGTGTATAGTGGAAGTACAGATATTGGATGTGGGTCACTTTTAAAAGATGTAAGCTGAAAATCAGATATACTCAGCAAATTGGAATTGAGCTCAAGTCCTGCAGTGTCAATGCGGCTTTAGAAAAGTAAAAGTTCACATGAGGTATCACTCATGATGTGCAATTTATGCATGCCAAAAATTACTTATGTTTGGAATTATAAATGGTTGCGATTGTGGCTTTGGATGTAACCCCCCCCTTAAAAAGTCAAAAGGGTGGGCTGTTTTTTGTCTTTTAGGATACTGATGGTGAGTATCCAAGCATCCTGATGAAATCAGCATTTTTGGTGGTCATTTTTCCTGCAAGCCAGGAAATTATTACACACATGTGATTTGCTTTAATGGCGTTGTGTTCTTTGTTTGTTCTCTGCAGATATTGACGAGTGTTCCTTTGAGAGGGCATGTGACCACATCTGCATCAACTACCCGGGAAGCTTTGAGTGTGTGTGTCACAAAGGTTACAGTCTGTATGGCTTCACGCACTGCGGTGGTGAGTTCACAATCTCAAAACCAGCCAATGGTTCTCACTTTTTTAAATATGAAAAAATCACATTCTGATATGCAACTAACATCTGTGTGTGACAGATATTGACGAGTGCAGCATTAATAATGGGAGCTGTGAATACGGCTGCGTTAACACACCGGGCAGTTATGAGTGTGTGTGTCCTCCTGGTCAAAAGCTCCACTGGAACAAGAAAGACTGTGTTGGTGAGTCCTCCCTTCGTTCTTCGTCTCAAAATATCCCATAATGTTTGCTGTGGTAACACACCCCACTTGTCCCTCAGAGGCGGTAAAATGCCTCCCGAATGGAAAGCCGACACCTCGTGCTCAGCTCAGCTGCACCAAGACAGGTGGAGGGGAGGTGTGTTCACTGTCCTGTCCGTCAAACGCACTTTTCCTGGCAGGTTGGTACCTCACTTTTTGGGATTTCTGTGGAAGTTAGTTGAACAGCATGTGACTCTTTGTTGTTTTCGTATACATTAAGTGCAGTTTGATTTGTTAAACATGAAAAATGCAAATGTCGTACAGCTGATAGGAAATTATTTATTTAGATTAAGCACTCCATTTATGATTATGGTGCAAACAGTCGTTGCCCTCTGCTGCCCTCTAGTGGGGTTAAACCTTATATCACGTGCCATAGGGTCCATCTTTGTTTCAACCATGATGCATATTTAATGCACTAAACAAAGCAAATCTGAATCATTAATAAGGGATGATGAAGAGTCTGATGGAATGAGCAAAAACTAGCCAGAAATTAAGAACTGTATGAGAATTAAGATTCTCATGATACAGATATTGAACTGTCATAACTATAAATGTTAGATGACCAAACAAACCATAAAGGGCAAAATACGTACAGCTGGCTTGACCAGAGGACTCATGTGAATGTGATTTTTGACATTCTGAGAGAAAGTGACTAGAAAGGAATGTTGAGGCAATATTTCATTAGTACATCTATCATCTCAGTGGACTGATTTGGTAAAGGTATTAAGGTGTTAGATGCCCAAAACGTGTCTCTGACTAATTTTATGCAAGGACCATAAGTTTAGAGGAATGTGCATAAACATATTAACACCCAGAAGTAACTTTTTTAACATGTTTATGCTTAAAACAAGAAAAAAAAAGAAAAAAATTAATTTGCCATTGGAAAAAATAAATGTAATTCTAATTGTTTAATGAATTTCAACCCTTTTTTAGTAGAAAACAAGAAAAAATGTGTGTGCATTATAACAGCTAACTATAAACCATGTTAAAATAAGTATTCAAAATATCCTAACAATCTTAAAATATTTAGAATATTTATTCATTTTTCTTTTAACCCTATTGGTAAATTTTTCTTTCTTTCTTTCTTTCTTTCTTTCTTTCTTTCTTTCTTTCTTTCTTTCTTTCTTTCTTTCTTTCTTTCTTTCTTTCTTTCTTTCTCTTTTTAAAGCACAGATCTACTGAATTCTATGCTAAAAATTTCCAATGCAGTGGATGTACTTCAAAAAGCAGTATACATCATAAAAGTTCATGTGCAGAATGAAATCTAGTATGCACCACAAAAAATAAATATTCAAAATAGCTTCCTTAAAATAAATTTACAGAGAATGTTGAATAATTTAAGTAAATTGTTAATTGTAAATTGTATTTTTCTTGTTATTAGCATAAAAGTACTAAAAATATAATTGTATGATAAAAATTTTATGTTGAAATCAACAATGCAGTACACGTGGAAAGTAGTGTACATTATAAAAGCTAATATGCACTATTAGTCTATTATGCACCACAAAAATAAATATGCACTAATCTGAAGTAGAATAAATCGAAAGAATAAAATCTAAATTTCATCTTTAAATAAGATGCATGTGAATCTGAGTATATGATTATTTATCTTTGTGAGTGTATGTGTGTTTATGACTCTTGGATTTTCTGTACGTGTGTGTTAATGATCTCCCCGGGTTCACACAGTGAGCACTAAAGCTGTATAAATCCTCTTTTAATTCTGTTCACCCGGGGTCTGTAGCCTCACGCCAACAGAAATATTCAGCCTGCCATTGGACGATTTGTGGCAAGGCCAAAGTCAGGCCAATGATTCTCTAGACAACTTCCCAGTACTCTGTCATCCTGACAGCCAACCCTCTCCACACACACACACACACACACACACACACACACACACACACATACATCATACACACACACTACAAAACATTACTCAGGTGCATGCAGCACCTGGACCTGGAGCATCTGTTTAAAAGCTTTTTTCTCTCTCTCTCTGTGTGTGTGTGTGTGTGTTTTAGACTCTGAGAACAGTTACACTCTGAGCTGCGGTGTACCTGTCCAGCCAGGTAAAGTTCCAGTGAAGAGGAACGTCACTACTTCCAGCAGTAGCTCCCTGCAAACCTGCACAGGTACATCTTACATCTGTCTACATCCTGTACTCATTTGCTAAACTGTGGTTTGTCTGCTCAGCTCTGAGACAAAGGCTACATTCTCTCTCATAAACATGCATGTACAGTACTACAGTCAAGTATGCACTACAAACAGTAGTCTAGCATGCATTATAAAGCTAGCATGCACTGTAAAGTATAGTATGCCCTGCAAAATATATAGTGCACTACATCATTCGATTCATAGAAACACTCATAAGACCAAACACATGCTTCTCATGTTTCCTTCCATTCTTTTTTCTCTTCGCTCTCATTTTCTTTCTCTTATTTATTTTACCATTTCATTTCTTCCCAACTCTTTTTTTTAATTTCCTTTTTTCCTTTTCTCTTTCCTCTTGTTTTCTTCTTCTACTGCTTCTTGTTTCCTTTATTTTTTTCTGTTCTTCCTTTGTTTCTTTCCATTACATTGCTTCCCTTATCAACTTTTTTTCCTGTTTCTCTTGTTCTTTTTCCTGTTTTCTTTTCCTTTTCTTTTCCCAGTCCTGTTTTTCCATTTCCTTTAATTTTTCTTTCTGATCTTTTTCTCTTTTGCTTTTTCTGTCTCTTCCCATTCATCACCTTTTTTTCTCTTTCCTTTTTTCCTCTTCTCTATTTTCTTGTTTCCATTTCCTGTTTATTTTTCTTTCGTTCCCTTCATCTTTCCTTTTCCTTTCATTTCCTCTCCCCCTTTCCTTTTTCTCATTCATTTCCTCTTTTCCACTTTCCTTTCCCATCTCCTCTACTTTTTCTTGTTTCTTTTCCTTTTCCTTATCTCTTACCCCATTTCCTGTTTCCTTTCTTTTATCTCTTCTTTTTTCTTTCTATTTTTGTCCTATTTCCTCTCATTTCTTTTTTTCTAAGAGGCTCAGGTCTTTCTCTTTTCTTCATCTCTTCTTCATCTTATCTCCTCTTATCTATTTTCTTGTTTCCTTTCCATTTCATTCCTTTCCGTGAACCGTAATTTTAATGTGCCTCGCATCTCAGCCTCTCTGCTCACTCAGTACAATGGCAGTGCAGAGGTTCACATGCCTTTGCCTTGGCCCAGAATACCTATCTGCTGTTTTTGGCCCCTCCAGCAGAGATCAGACAGGACAACTGTAAACAAGTCATGTGGCATGACCTGTTCCACTCCATTACATGATTGCATGACAGGCACTGGATCACTAAAAAAGGGCTCAAATGCAGATCTGCGAGGAGAATTAGGACAGGTTCTATCATTCAACCCTGCTGAGGTCACAAACACGCTACTATTATCCCCAGTACTCTCTCTTTCCCAGCTCTCGACATTCCCCATGTGGTTCGTTGTGTAGATTTTGGACAGCAACACAACGCACAGACAGACTGCTTAGAAATACTCTCGCATACACACACACACACACACACACTGTTTCTTGTTTTGGACGGCATACATAGGAATGCTGTGAACCTGAGTAAATGACTGTGCTGGCTGCACATCTACATGCTGACAGATTTGAAATACACAGATGGGATTCTACCACAGCAGCTCCTGAGGGCCTCTACACACGGGGCCCGGGGAGAACGAGTAAACAGACGGTTCACGCTCGATTCACACATTCTAGAAAAAAAAAAACATCGCTTAAAGGTTCACTACCAAACTCCTACCACCACGTCCAAAACCGCCACACGCTCGATGTGGTTCTAGAAGACCAGCTGAAGTTCTCAACCGCAGTGTGTTCTCACTTCAACTCCTGACCCTTTGTTCTCCCTTCATTCTCTCACTGACTTCAGACTTGTTGTGCTAAACTAGATACTCACAGTTTTAATACTTTGGAATGGGCCGCTCAGCCCACAGGACAGATTTAGTGTGTTTGAAAGTTGGATTTCTAAAAGGCCTCATATTTTGTTGTTTTCCATGATTATTATCCAAACCGTGCAAGTGAAAGTGAGACTTTGCCGATTTCCTGTCCATCAGAGACGCTGGCCCAGCCTGTGAAGCAGAAAGCACGCTTCAAGATCAAAGACGCCAAGTGCCACCTGAGACCCCGCAATAAGGAGAAACACAGGGATATGGGAAAGCAGGGCCTGCAGGGTGAGAAATAATATGCCAAACACTGCACATTTAAAAAAAAATTCATAACATGATAAATACTAAATGCATTCTTTCTATTCTCATTTGTCCCGTTTCCTTTCCTTTTTCTTCTTTTCTTTTACATTTTCCTTTTTCTTCTTGTTTCCTGTTTTCTTCCTCTTCTCTTTCCTGATACTTTAATATTTTTCCTGTTTCTTTCTTTTTTGATATTCCTATTCCTTTCTCATTTCCTTTCTCCTGTTTTCTTTCCCTTTTCTCTCTTTCTTTTGTCCTATTTCCTTTCCTTTCAATTTTCCTGTTTTATGTATATTTTGTCTTCTATTTTTTCCTTCTTTTCCTGTTTCCTTTACATTTTCTTTTCACATCTCCTCTTCCTTTTCCTTTCCTCTTCCCATTTTTGTTTTCTGATTCCTACTTTCTTTCCTTTTTTCCTCTTCTACATTGTCCTTTATCCTTTCCTTGCAATTGTCCTGCTTCCTTAAATCTTTTTTCTTTCCTGCCTTTTCCTGTTTCTTTTCCTTTACATTTTCTTCTCCTTTTTCCTATTGTTCTTCTTCCTTGTTTCTCACTCCCTTTTTCTCTTCATGCTCCCATTACCTATTATCTTCTCCTTTTCAACTTTTCCCTTTCTCTTCTTTTTTCTTCCGATTTCTTTTTTCTCTTCTGTTTCTTTTAATTTTTTTTCTATTTCCTCTTCCTGTTTACTATCTCATTACTTTTTTCTTCTCCATTTCACATTTCTTCTTCCTATTTTGTTTGCTTTTTCCCTTCACCATTTCCCTTCTCTTCTTTTTTCATTACCTTTTCTCTTTCTTTCTCATCTCCTTTTTTCCTTTCACCTTTTTACCCATTTCCATTTTCTGTCTCCTATTTTTTTTTTTTTTTTCCTATCCCACATCCTCTCTTCCTTTTTTCGTTTTCATTTCCTTTTTTTTTTGCTTCTCCTTTTCTTGTTTCCTCTTCATTTTTCTTCTCCTTCTATCTTTCCTTTTCTTTCAGCAGCTGGTCAGTTCCCCTGCACAGATGACTGTCAGGTGACATTTGTGAATCTGAAGTGCGACTCGTCCAAAAAGCGCCGTCGTGGCCGCAAGTCTCCATCCAAGGAAGTCTCCCACATCACAGCGGAGTTTGAGATGGAAATGAAAGAAGAGGAAGCCTCAGGTAACATTGCCTTCATGTGTGTACAGTAGTTTCCATGTGGTACCATCTGTGATTTTAGAATGTAAATGTGAGTGTTTTCATCTTTATATATGTGTCAGAATCATGTAATGTGGACTGTGTGCGTGAGAAGACCAAACAGAGGCTGCAGAATGCCATGCGCACACTAAGGAAGTCCATCAGTAAGCAGCAGTTTTACATTCAGTTTTCCGGCACGGCGTACGAGGTGGCCCAGCGTGCCGTGCGGCAGACAGAGGGAGAGGAGACCTGCAGTATAGGACAAGTCCTCACCGACGGGAAGTGTGGTGAGCATTCTGGGAAACGCTTTGGTTTTCTGATCTGGTGTACTGAAGACAGTTTCATAAGTCTGTGTGTCTGGGTGTGCTTCTGTGTGTTCATGTGTATCCCAGTCAGCTGCGGTGTGGGAACGTTCTACAGCGGAGAACAGGAACAGTGCATGATATGTCCACCAGGAACCTATCAGGATAGAGAGGGCCAGCTGTCCTGCGAGCCCTGCCCCAGCACCGAGGGACAGGGCATCGCAGGGGCCAAGAACGTCTCCGAGTGTGGAGGTGTGTGTGGATACGTTATCAAATACTCAATCAATGAATAGCTTTGTGATGGTAATGAAACACGTATTGATTATTGGAACTGGTTGATCCGAGACCATCCCCTTTTTTTAAATTAATCAATACATTTTGAAATTCGGGGTCAATATAGCCAGAATTGAAAATCCCAGAATTGCTCATTATCATGCAAATGTGAGATTTCTAATGATCCAGACTGAGGAAAGTCTGGATCAATTGGTAGAAGCTCAATTTGACCATTTGAGCTGCTTAAGCACAACCACAACCCAATTCTAATCCATTTTTAGGTGATTCTCATACGTGCTGCAGCGCACATAATGCTCATAATACTTCAGTACTTCAGTTCAATTGACTATTGATTGAGGTCTCTTTGTTTTTAGCTCCCCCTTCGTGGAATTAAAATTCCATGATACATAACTGATGAACATCATGAACCACTTTTCCGTTTATCTGCTGAATTAGCTAAATATCCAGGCTGTGCATTTCTATACAGTGGTAGTGAATAGGAACAGGGTCTGTGAAGCGGTGAAAAGGGACCAAAAAGCACCATAAAAGTAGTCTAGACAGCTTGTTTTGTTTTTTGATAATTACCAGACTGACATTTATGTTGTTTTCCTTTGTGGTTGAACTGTCCCCTATTATCATATATCTTATTTCAATTAAATATTTTGTTTTTAAAGAAAAAAGCTTTTATTCAGCATGGGGGCATCAAAGAATCCTGAAACAAATGTATGACAGTTTTCCCCAAAAAAATTAAGCAGCACAACCTTTTTCAACATTGATGATAATGAGACATGTTTTTTGAGCAGCAAATCAGCATATTAGAATGATTACTGAAGAATCATGTAACAGACTGGAGTAATGATGCTGAAAACTCACAGGAATAAATTGCATTTTAAAATGAAAACACTATTTTCAATTGTAATGCTGTATCACAATATATATATTTTTTTTTAAATAAATGCAGCCTTAGTGAACATAAGAGTCTTCGTTCAAAAACATTTTTTAAAACCCCTATCAACTTTTGAACAGTATTGTAAGTTCTGTTTTTATTTATTAAATGTTTAAAATGTTGCTTAATTCTTTCTCTGGTTGTAGGCCAGTGTCCTGCCGGTCAGTTCTCTGCTGATGGTTTCCGTCCATGTCAGCCTTGCGCGCTGGGAACCTTCCAGCCTGAGCCGGGCCGTGTGTTGTGTTTCCCTTGTGGAGGAGGACTCATGACTAAACACACGGGCAGCACGTCCTTTAGAGACTGTGAAGCCAAAGGTATGCTGGGAAACTCCTGGTAAACACTTAAGCGTGCTTATTTCTTATATATTTTGCGTTCTCTCTTCTTCTCCTATATTTCCAGTTCATTGTGCTCTCGGGCATTATTATAATGCCACCACGCACCGGTGCATCCGGTGTCCGGCTGGTACCTACCAGTCTGAGTCGGGACAGAACTACTGCATCACCTGCCCTGGAAACACCACTACAGATTTTGACGGCGCTAACAATGTATCTCACTGTAAAAGTAAGTCAGATACTTGCAAATACACTCACAGATGACATAATAAGCAGGGAATTCAAGGCTCTGTCTGTTTTATCCCTTGCAGATCAGCTTTGTGGTGGTGAGCTGGGAGATTTCATGGGCTACATCGAATCTCCCAACTATCCTGGTGACTATCCATCTAATGTGAACTGTGTCTGGACCATTAACCCTCCGAACAAGAGGCGCATCCTTATTGTTGTACCAGAAATCTTCCTCCCTATTGAGGATGAGTGCGGGGATGTTCTTGTCATGAGGAAGAGTGGTATGGTTTACCTGTCGTTTTGGATGCTGGTTAATTATTGCAGCAAGAATCCACGTTATTGAGCTCCTCCCCTCTCTTTTTAGCCCAGCCCACTTCCATTACAACTTATGAGACATGCCAAACTTATGAGCGACCAATCGCCTTCACCTCCCGCTCACGCAAGCTTTGGATCGAGTTCAAATCTAATGAGGGAAACAGTGGAAAGGGATTTCAGGTTCCATATGTCACTTATGATGGTAAGATAAAGTCTGAACATAACAATATACATTTAGGCCCATACATTCACATACAGTAAGGTTAGATTAGAAATGAATGGCACAGTAGATTTAGTCAGTGTCTATAATTAATACACAATTCAAAAGTTTGAGGTCAGATTAAAAAAACAAAAAATAATACCTTTATTCAGTAAGAATGCATTAAATTGCTCAAAAGTTACTTTTAAGACATTTATAATGTTACAAAAGATTTCAAATAAGTGCTTAATTAATTTTTTTATTTTATGTTCACTTTTTAATTTTTTTTTCTCCTGGATTCCTGGGGGGGGTTTATCATGGTGTCCACAGAAATATTAAGCAGCACAACTTCATTTTAACAATGATGATGATCAGAAATGTTTATTGAGCAGCAAATCAGCATATTAATATGATTTCTGAGGGGTCATGTGGCACTGAAGACTGGAGTTATGATGCTGAAAATTCAGCCTTACCATCACAGGAATAAATTGCATAAAAATATTTTTTATTATTTTTAAATATATTAAAATAGAAAGGAGCTATTTGAGTTATTTAGAATAAATTGTAAAAAAAAAAAATAATAATAACTACCACATTCTTCAGTTTTTGTTGAGGAAAGCAATGTGTTTGTCATTACAGAAGACTACCAGCAACTTATAGAGGACATTGTTCGAGATGGTCGACTTTACGCCTCAGAAAACCACCAGGAGATATTAAAAGTGAGCTTATGATTTCACTACAGCAAGCAACTGTAGACAAACTTAACTTTATCTACCACTTTTAATTCTCTGTTTCTGTGTTTTCAGGATAAGAAGCTGATTAAAGCTTTGTTTGATGTGCTGGCTCACCCTCATAACTACTTTAAATACACCGTGCAGGAATCAAAGGAGATGTTCCCACGTTCCTTTATCAAACTGCTACGCTCCAAAGTCTCCAGGTTTCTACGGCCGTATAAATAGAAACCCGAACATTTCTTCCACGACCCCGGCTCTATCCCCATCTCTCTTCCTGTCTTTTCTCCACTAGCTCCCAGAAGGCCTCACTACTGCAAGAAGATAAAGACGTTTGGCCTTCTTCCTGTCTGAGATTTGTCTATTTGTCCCTTTTTGTTTTTTGTTTGCTAATATTTATGTGCTTGATTTTGCAAAAGCCCTCTTTGGATGTTTGATAGCTACAGTATATATTTGTATATGTATGTATGTATATATATATATATGTGTGTGTGTGTCTGTGTGTGCGCGTGGACAAAAATTATGTGCAAGCTTATGGCGTATTGGGACACATACAGACACACATATATTCTTGTTTTGAAAAGGTTATTTTCATGCCCCTAATGTGCACAAGGGGTTTTAACATCCTAGTGCACTTAAAGTCTTTTTTTTCAAACTGTGTGAGAAAGGAATCGCTTTCTGCTCTGACCACAACATGAAAGACAATGCCAGATAAATGAAAGAAAAAAAAAAAAACAAGATAAAAGACAAAGACTACCTGTTGGTACGAGAGTTAGAGTTATGTGTACGTTGTTTAACTAGTATTTGGAGCTTCAATTGCACTTGAAATGTATATTGTAGAGAATAAGGAATCTAAGTTTTTCTTAATGTTTTTGTTGTATAGAGATGTTTTACTTTGGTTGTAGAAACATGAAAAGTCCAAACTTCCCCTCTACAGGATGCAGAAAGATATTCTCACCCATCTCTCTCTCCTGAAAACAGAAACAGATTTCATAATAATCATCGCATAATAAGGCTTTTGTGCAGTTTAATATAAAAAAAAAGTGTTGAAGTACCATAATGTTTCATTAGGTCTGTGCCTAGCCTGACGAGTATAAGATTGCTTCTATCATGTGTTTTAATTTCACATGATGCAACGAGTTTGTCATTAACCTGGCTATTATAGTGCATGGAACATTTGGAGAAATTGTAAATATGGCGATTTTTGGCAAGTCAGATTTTAGTTTGAGCTGGTTGTGTCATAATCTCATGGGAATGGGAGAGTTATGATTCAGAACAACAAATAATTTCATTTGGATTACGAGTTTTATGGTCTATTACATAGTTATAATACATCTATTACATAGTAATAACATATCACCTTTGTGCTGTGCACAAAGACACATTATTTTGCTCTTCTTGTTGAACTGTGGATGAAAATCAGAGACTGTTTGTTGAACAGATGGCATACCTTAAGTATGTGAATGTTGGCTGGCTGAAAAAATCCAGAGATCCGATCATTTCCCCTCATAAATCAGCAGAATGCGCTTATAGGAAAGCAAGCAAACAAAAAATGATAGTGTGAGTGTCTATGTGTAGTTCTGGTACAGTTTTATTTAATATTTGCCCATTTTGTGAAAACTGATATAGTGATCTTTTTTGCAAGTCTATGGACTGTAGAGTGAGAGAAGAGGTAGAAAAATAAAAATCAAACCACAAACATCTAAATGTGCCATAAAGTCTTACAGATAATATTAACTGTCATTTTACAGTATTCTGTTGTTTTGCATATATTCCAGTTTGGGAGGAAGAGACGGAGTGATCATTCTAAAGCTGCTTTGCAATATGAGCACTTATTCATGCTTGTATTTCTAATATCCACATATGGACAGGGAAACACATTCACTCTTGCATCGAACATAAATAAACATACCTTCATGCATGCACACACAAATGCATTACCTAATCCGTATTATTATGCTATCACAGTGATTTCTGATTTGTGAGGTAACCGCAGGTCGTCTTTGATATTTTTCTTTTTTTTGTTAATCACCTGTTATAGTCTCATTTGATTACTAAAACAAAGGCATGTGGTTATTTGAGGAACTGTTGCCATTAGAAAAAAAGACGATGAATGTTTGACATGTAAAATCAGCTAATACACACACCTCCGTGGCTTCACACACAGATATAAGTACTTTGCTCCTCAAGAGAGTGACTCAAGACTGCTGCTGGCCTGAATTGTAAGCTTTATGAATACAGATGTGTAAATGATGTACAAATGTTAGGTTTTTTTAAGTCAATATTTACAGTAGAAGGATACAGTATACTGGGGAAGGTGACAGTCTAACATGTACAGGACTGTTCTGGAAGGCTGTGCTTGATAGTATGCTTCCCATCATGATAAATAACCGCATTACAGAAGAATGAATTGTTCTGCAGTGTGAAATCAACCCCAGAAGATGTGTAGAAGAGAATGGGAACTATTAAGACCTCACTTTATTAATAAATCATTCGAATCGTATGCTGTGTGTCTTGTGCTGACCTTTTATTTGAAACATTTGTTGTTTATATAGTTAGGAAAAATGACCCCAGTGTCACCTAACACCATTGTGAGTGATTTGTCGCCCTCTTGTGTTAATATATATCCTAAAATATAATGCAGACGTCTCCCCACAAAGAGGCAGTGTGCACCAAGATTTCGCAAGCAATTTCGAATTCATTTTTACTGATTTTCTCTTTGCGTTTTCAGAATATTTGAACTCATTTGTAAAGTAAAAAGGTTAATATTCGTATTTTCATAATTACCAGACAGGTCAAGACTTTATGATTAAGTTTTAAAAAGCTATTGCTACTTACATGCAAGTCAAGGTCAGACAAAAATACCATCTTTAATTAGACAGCACAGATAAGTTATAGATATACATGGCATATAAAATATTAAGCCATCCTCTCTGACTGAAACTACTGATTTAACACATCCTACTACAGGAAAGGATTGTCTCATGAATATTAATTACGTACGTGACGTTAACACAGTAGACGCCCATCTGATTGGTTGAATGGGAGACGTTGGTTCTGATTCCGCTGAGGAAAGATTTCTGTTTGAGCGCGCTTTAACGTTTAAGGTGTATAAAACGATATAAAACGTCCAATTAATTGTGTACAAAACTATAAAATATCATAATAACATGGATTTTGTTAAATTAATATAGATAATTATTGAATATAATATTAATGCGTCCGGAAATGGCGCAAATAATTTGGATTCTTTACATCAACAACAAAACCGGTTCTATTATCAACAGCGAGAGGCTTTTTTATGATTATTATTAATGAAGCTATATGACTGCAAGCTCTTGGCCATAGTAGGATTCGCAAGAGGAGGAGAGAAAGCTCCAGAGCAGCCGAGGGGGAGTGTCTCTGACCGCGAGAAACATACCGGGGCACCACGCGACTTCAGTTCAAACAAACCAGCGCGAGCCTCTGCAAACAACGGAGCTCTTCTCGGCTGTTTATTAGACGTCGTTACCCGCACGTCTCCGAAAACATATCGGCGTCAGACTCTTGAGTTTGAATAGGTAAGTATATTTCTGGTATGTAAATCAGCACCGCATATCTTTTAAATATGCATGAATATGTATAAGAGTGCGCTTTTATAAATGATGCTCGTCTGTTTGGAAAGCGGAGACAGTTGCCATAGATACAGTCAATCCCTGAACGCGCTTGATTGATTTATTTTATTGATGGGTTTATTTCTTGTGATCTAAACAAATTCCTTAACGGCAAGGACACCTTGTAAAATTTGAAAAGTGAAAAGCAAGTTATCATATGGTCAAGCCAATTACACTAGTTCATTTAGACTCTTTTTGTGAACCATGTTATACTCGCAAAAATGCCAGCAGGTATTAATTTTTGTACATGATACAGTGATAATACCGTGTTTTTTGACATTTTGTATGTTGATAACATGATATTCTTCATAGTTAAAGTAAAAATGCAAAATACTACACATGGTTTGTATCATTCTTTTAACATCTAGATTCCTATAGTTTACCATGGGATTACCACATTACTTTTTTGTAAGAGTAATGTGTTATTTTTGTTTAGTTTTCACTACTGCTATTATTATTCAAAGCCGCTGTCCCACATAGTTTTACACCGTTTGCTTAGCCATCATCCATTTTTTATGTAGAAAAAAAAAAATTCATATCATAAAATTTTGTAGGTGTTTCTAAATGGTTTGAGCACTCGTGTATTTCTCAAGGAATGGAGTAGAAAGCTTTCAGCTTCTTCCCTCCTTGTTATTTCAGTTCAGAATAACATTTTAGCTCCCCTTTCTTTTAGAGGGCTTTTGTGTCCTCTTTCTTCCCAAACAATTGTCTCTGTTGTGTCGCATCTTTTTTTTTGCCGTCTTGAAAGTGCAGGGAACTCTATTGTTAGACATAGAATTCGTGACAGAATGGTTACCATGGCTTTGTGTAAAATCTTGGCACTAACACACAGGAGAGTAGGACATACCGCCGTCAACCGCACGTCTGATTGTGGGTTTTGATAATATGCCGCTGTCACCGCTCATATCTCCTTTTATCTTGTATCTCATACATTTTTTCCTCAGGTGTATTGTGATTGAGGGGAAGCATGCAGGCTCACAGTCCCAGCAACGGAGCTGTACGGTGGGCCAACCACTGAATACGGTCCTGGACCGTTCCCACTTGCACAAGACCATCTCACCCCTGTGGAGGCCCTTTAAACAAGCACCACCGGACAAGTGCGCGTGTGTGAGAGAGAAACCCATAGTGTGTGTGTTGCCATGGCTTTCACACTTTCCGAAATCATGGCAGCCCGACGACAGCAGCAACAGTCTCAGAGAAGCGGAAGAGGAGTGGTAGAGGTGGACGAATACAGCGCTAACCCGACTCAAGCCTTCACCTTCTACAACATCAACCAGGGTCGCTTCCAGCCGCCTCACGTCCACATGTAAGAAAGTCACACATGCACAATTTGTATGGATCATATATGGTTGACTAGTTGTCCAAAATGCTTATGCATTTTTTTTTTTCTTCAGTTTAGATTTTTAGCAGCAGCAGCACTTTAATTTGCATTGTGACAGCATGCTTTGCATTAGCTGACAGTTTGCATGTTAAAATTCTCTCAGGGGATGTTCATCACCTTTAAAACACTGTTGCTACAGCCATGAACATTTGTTTGGTTATTGCATCAAAATTTATGCTGTTTTTTACGCATCTTACGCCATGAGCGTTGCGATTTTAAAATCCTGTAAAAATTCAATATGAAAACACCCAATTGGGTTCAGGTGAGCTAAAGTTTTTTTAATGATTCAGGGCTTCTTTAAAAGAGATTTTTTTGACTAATGACTAGCTGAATAATGACACTATTGTCTTTTGTAGAGCTGCTTTACAACATAATTTGAATTTATCTCATATTTGAAGAACTTTGCATCTGTATTGTATAAAGTGCTGTATAAATAAGTGACCTGACTTGATCAAGCGTTCAGGGAACTAACTAAGCGCTTTTGAAAATATGTAATTTTTCACATGCTGTTGTCCATGATTAGATTTTTTCCCCCTAACGGGCCATGTTTCATTGTTTCTCTTATTTGTTTATTTTTATTCATGCTAATTTACAAAGGAAAACAGGTCACAACTATATATTTGCAAATGTGTGTGTGTGTGTGAATGTCTGTGAGTTTGTACCTGTGTGTGTGTCGTCGGTAGAGTCTGTGTGGTCGACCTAGTAGGAGATGCTCTAAAGTGGGCCATTCTTATTCAAAACTCTGCCATGTCCCTCAGAAACCCATTTCTGCAAATACAACTGCGAAGCCGTGAGAGAACAATATATAACCTTATGTATTCCCACAACTCTTTCTCTCCCTCTGTCTCTCCACAGGGTAGATCCGTTACCCCACGACACCCCCAAGCCCCCAGGCTACACGCGGTTTGTCTGTATCTCTGATACTCACTCGCGCACTGACACTATTCAGATGCCGTACGGTGACGTCTTACTGCACACTGGAGACTTCACAGAGCTCGGCCTGCCCAGCGAAGTCAAGAAGTTTAACGACTGGCTTGGTGAGAATGTTTTCTTTTTGTTCTCTTCCTTAATGCTTTTGTCAGCGACTTAAATTAAGATCAGATCAAAAAAATCTACACAATACATTTATGGGATCATTGCATCTCTAAAAAGTGTGATAGGGCTAAATCTTCATACTTTTTAAAGCATTTTCTGCACTGATTTGTTGTATTTAAATATGATAAAACACATTAAACAGAGCCGAGAGAGCTGCAGTATTATTCATATCAAAAAGTGTAATCATATTAGCCAAAGTATTAAATGAACATGCAAGAAATGTGGGATGTGTGTAGATCTGTGAATGTTGCATGTTCAAAATCTGCAGAAGCCTAGATTTGTGAAATAATGAATTATGTACTGTGAAAACATACAGCACCCGTCCAAAAAAGACTATTTATTGTAACTGAGATGCAAAACAGCTAATTCTGAACCTTCATAGCTTTTTGATGTCAGCTACAATAGATATATTTACATGTCAGTGATATTGTTCATAAACCTGCCTAATGTATAAACTCAAAAGCCTTTTTTTTATATAAATTGTTATTGTTAATTTTATCATTTAATATCTTGATAGGCAATAAAACTGAATAATCCTGAAAAAAACAGCCTTTGATAAAAGTCCTTTTATCACAAGGAGAATATGGAGGTTTATGTAGAGCTCATTGTCATGATACTTTTTTTAACTGCTATGTACACATGTGCATGTCCAAAAAGATGAGGCTGGCTCAGTAATAAGGAGGATCAGAAGGATGACTGGTGTTGTTTCAGGAGAGGGAATAGAAAGCAGGAGATCTGGATGGGTGGATGGAGGTTAGTCAGCGGGGTGCAGGAGACACCAGTCAGATTAAGACTCCCGCTCGTGTGTCTCATCTTCTTTCCCGCTATTGATTCTCTGCTGTCCTGCCTCTCTCTTTCTTTCTGGCACACCGTCCCTGTGCCAAAAAGGAAGTTCTCGCTTTTGTTCTCGCGTTTGTCTCTGTATAAATATTTATAACGTGGTTCTTTTTCTCATCTCTGTATCTTTGCTCCTGTGTATCTGAGAAAACTCGCAGCGCACATGCATCCTTTCTTTATCCAGCAACAATCCTTAGAGATATGATTTACTTTTTACCTCACAATACTTTAAAGTGTGTGCAAAAACACACAGTCTCACACGGACCTCCTCATATAGTGATGCTCTTAACTCTAACCTAGTCTCATGGCCTTTTTACTTATAGTTATATTTTTTGCTTCCACACTGTAATGTTTTTGCAAAATCTGTTCCCTCTCTTTTTGTCTGGGTTCTTCGAGACTGCTTGAACTTGTCAGCTTTAATATTTTAGCCAGTTGGGGTACTTATCACCTTAGACCTCAAAGTAGGCATGGTGAATACAGCGTGCAATAAAGCAACTCTGAGAAGGTCAGGAAGTGCATGAATTTGTGTATTGTAGTGGAACGTAGTGTAGTCTAAACTCTAGTTATCAGGTAGGGTAAAACTGGAATAGCTTAGTAAACTGGTGTTATGTGTCATAGTTGTTACTATATTGTGTGTTTTAGCACAGCTGGATGCTATAATAAAATGGCACTCATGGTGTGAGACACTGGAAATAAACAGTAAGATGTGTCACAGCAATCAAAGATGTCTACCTTGTGTGTGTTTACATACACAAAAACATTGCAGAATAGATTGCTGTGGATTTATGATCAGTAATATGGAAATTAATAATTTGCCACTTGTTGTAATCTGCCAAAATAATGTGTTTTTTTATCTTCAATTATAGGCTTTCCTAAGTAATAATTCATATATATGATTTATTACATTTATTAATTGACATACGCTACTGCTCATGATTATATTGTCGCTGCAGCCTTTTGACCATTTGACCACTCTTGTGACCTGTAGATGTCCATTCTTAAGTTAGTGGTCATTTACATAATGTACTTTTAAATTTTTTATTATTTATGAAAAGAGTGTTTTTGTCTTTTGACAAGATGACAAAAATGCTTATTTTTCACTCATGTGAGAAATGATTACAGCGTTGTCTCATTTGCCTGTATGTCTGCCCAACCAGTTAATTTGAACTAGAATGAAGAAACCGTTAGGAAGTACAGATGTTCATGAATTAACAGTGCTGCTAATATATGAATGTGTAGCAGAAGTGTCGAAGCGCATTTAAAGCAAATCTATATCTTCACAGGTAGGGTTGCCGCGATAACCGCAATATTGCAATACCACGCTATTGACGAGCATAACCGCAGAGGAATGCAACAACCGCAGCAACCGCAATATTTCTGTTTTCTTTTTCTTAAGGTCACGCCCTTCTCGTTTTACACTTCGTGCATGTGTACTGCATATTAGTAATGATAACAATGTGTACCATGCTGATTTGTACAGAGGCTCAGTAAATTTGCACTTAACAAGCCTAAACAAACAGCGAATGAGAGAGAGATCGACTGATCGCGTGCGATTACCTGCGTCCAGTTGCCAACTCTCACGAGGCAAATAAGCAACTGCAGCTTCAAAAACAAGCCCAATATTTTTTTTTGATGATTTATTATAATCAATATTATTTATTATCAATAATTTATTACCAATAAATGAGCCTGCAACATATTACACTGAAACCACTCTTTTATCTGAAAAGCAAAACCAGAAGCTATTTTACAAAAATTAGCAAACTGCAACAAAAGTGGGAACAAAACTCGTCTCCAATCACCTGTGAGCAGAATAGGATTGGAGAGATGGAAAAGGAGAAAAACACAAGAGCTTCAAAGGGGGGCTGTAACATGCCACATATTTATAGCCTAAAATGTATAGAGGTCATTCTATGGAAATGTCCATTTTTCTGTCCCTAGCCTTTACATAAATATTACACTTGGAAAAACACTTGGTTACAATTTTTTTATATATATTTTAAAATGAAACAATGTGTTATTTGAACAATTACACCTTCTTGAGCCATCAATGTGGCAATATTTTTTTTAATTAATTTTAAAGAATTCCAAGCACCACAAAACTGTTCGTCCCCACAGTCATATGCCGAGAGAAAGTACTTTATTTTGAGGTCAAAAACAGGTTTTTCTTACATTTAAAATAAAATAATGTATACATAACTATCAAATAAATTACTTAAAAAAACAAAATGCCACAAAAATATTATATTAAATTATATTACATATTATATTAAAAAATGTAATATTATATAATATTATTAAAAAGATTTTTAAAAATCATTAAGCTGTCATTTATGTGTATTCATGAAGTTAAAAGGTAATCTAATAATGTGGTCTAAGTTTAAATGTTAAAAAAAGAAATACATTTTAAGACATCTTGCCATACCAGGCTATTCGAACCAAATGTATTTACTCAGTATTAGGATATGACTACTTGTTTTTTATTACAGCCCGTGATAATTACTACATTACAAAAACATTGTAACAATTAGGCTAAAAGAAAGTCATCCCACTCCTCTACGATCTACTTCTATCATCGTTTGGATTACAGTGTCACGCGTCTGCTTTTTTGAATGTGATTTTTCTCCAATGAGGGGGCGGAACATTTGGCAAATTACGCTACGGCACTAATTATTGAACTGGTTGGCTATTAACTGCCAGCAGACAGAGTGTCAATCTATGTATTGGAGAATACGGCGAACATAAATAAAGAAACGAAGTTGCTTGTCAGATTTCCCTAACAAGCAACCATATTTTTTAAAATAAGCCCAAATAACTGCAACTTTACAAAAACATTTTTTACCGCAACGTTACAAAAAAAGAAGCCCGAACTCGCATATAATAACTGTGCCTGTGTCTGTCCTTCAGGCCGAGTCATGTATATTTGTGAAAACGGGTTGTCATGTCCAAGGAAAACGAAATCTGTCTTAACATCGATGCATTGCTGTGAAACGTAGTTTGCGGATCAGACAGAGTTGTCTGCGATTCTTCCTATTGTGTAATCGTGCAATGTAAACCCCCTGTCGCCGATCCATCGTGCAATGTGAAAACAGCAGCGACTGAATGCTACCCCAGATAGTCATGCAGTGTGAAAACAACGGCGATCCGACGAGTTTGAAAATCGTGCAGTGTGAAATCGGCATTAGTTTCGGTTTCATTGGTTTCTAAATATGACCTCGTTACATCTTAACACATACACACAGTTATATATATATATATATATATGTGTGTATGTGAATATGTGTGTGTGTGTGTGTTTGTGTGTGGTAATAATGCATACCGCGCTATTGAGCCACTCAAAATTACCACAAGGGAAATTCCTTCACCGCGACAGCCCTATTCACAGGTCTCCGTTTGTGTTTATCGGTCTTGAATCATTTGTTTTTGCCTGCTCAACAACTGTACTAGTGCAAGAAAACTCTTCCTCTTGTATCCTTCGGGCTTACACCGACCGGAGAACATGCTGCAGGATCATTTCTTGGATCTTTCAAGAACTGCGTAAAAGGAAAGATCTGACAGGAATTCCCAGTAATCACAAGTGATACTACAACCTTTCTGAAGATCATAGACATGGCTGAAATCTGCTGGACTGGCAGGGTGTTTTGCTGAAGAAAACCATCAATAGTTTTAGTAAGTTATGTCAGCACAGACTTCAGTAGTAGTGGACTTTCAGTCCAATTTCAGATTAAGTTAGCTTGTTTGAGCACTCAAAGGTTTTTCACAGGAATTTCTGTAAGTTTAAGAGAATTTAAACCAAGGCTGAATTTTGAGTATGATTCTGTTCTTGCATTGTTTCTTATACACTTTTTCTGTGTGTAAGTCAATATGTGCAGACCAGGGTTGAAATGGATAATATATTTTTCTTTCTCTCAGGTCAGGAAGGTTCAGGAGTTCTCCCATCTTGTTCTGTCCTGTCCACATTATGAATAATAGATTAGCCCAATGGTGATGTGACAGCTGCGTGGGCTGTGTGAGACGTGTGTTCGAGTGTGTGGGGTGGAAGAATCTTGGGAGAAAAGTTTACACCTTTCTCACTCCTTTTCTTTTCCCTCTCTCTCCTCTCAACTTTGGAGTTTTCCCTCCGTTCTCCCTCTCTGGTCTGTATCTGGAGAGAAAACCGTCATGAAACTTTAATGTGCTCTCCCTTTTTCTCCCTTCAAGCTCTACAGCTCTCTTTTTTTGTGTTTTTTTTCACCCTCCCATGGGTTTACTCAGCTGAAGGTTTAGCTGTGGATTATTAAGCTTGACACTCCTTTACGGGTTTTCTCTTAAAGTGTAAAACAATCTCAGACAATGATGAAATCTTTGTGTAGTTTTGTGGTTGAATGCTTTTGGTCTATGGACCTGTGTGTGTACAGCATATCATTTGTTTAGTACTGTAACATCTTATCTTTTTCTTAAATGCTTTTCTTGCTTTTTACATGGAATATTAATATAAAAAGTAATAGAATATCTAGCCCAAAAATTACATTTCTGTCATTATTTAACTGTGCGCTTTTATTGGAAAACAAAGGAGAAATTTTGAAAGATGTATTTCTCTTTATGAAATTACAATTCATAGTGACCACTACAAAACTCATTCTTCAGGTATTTTGAAGTATGATTAGGAGCAGACTAAAATTTTCTAATGTAAAAACAAGAAAAGAGAAATTTACTTTTTCTCATAAAGTAAAAGCATTCTGGACAGAAAAAAAAGAGTATTTAAAGAGAAAATTGTAATTTTCAATTCTGCATCCCTGTTGTTTTATGTACAGTTATATTCAGACATGTAGTTTTATATCCAGTTTATGTTCTCACCTTGTGCCCTGCCACCTGTGTGTGAGTTTGTGTTTGAGACTGAATGCTTATGCAAGGGTGGATGCTGTGTGTGTGTGTGTGTGTGTGTGTGTGTGTGTGTGTGTGTGTGTGTGTGTTCTTCTTATAATACTGTATGTTTACATTTCACATGGGCACATGAAGAAACACAAAGAACACCTACACTGTTTGTGTTTGTGCACGTTGGCAGAAAGATTCTTCACTCCACTTCTTCAAAGCATCAATGTTTTCTGTTGAGCCGGGATTATGGACTGAAAAAAGATCTAAAAAGAGGGAATAGGGCAAACCCAAAGGTTGAAACAAGTGAGAAGCATGTACCAAATAAATCAGGTGTCACAAATATGCTTTAAAAGGGGTCATATCATGAGAAATCAAATCTCCCTTGATCCTTTAAAATAAAAGTGTTTGATGCACTATGAAAACATGAACTCTGTTTTTCAGAACTCAGTCCAAAAAGCCCATCTATTGAAACTAAGCTTAAAAAAACTATTTTCGTTCTGTACTTCATTAACTTCAAATAGACAAATACATGACCGCCCACATTTGAACTTTGCACTTCAAGTGGCACATTTCACAGATTTTTTTATGAATCTGTTGATACTTTGCAAAGTAGCTGTTATTGAAGTATGGGATGGTGCAAACCAAAAAACCCACAGCTCACACAGCAAAGCATTGCTACCCATTTCACATGTGAAGAGGGCGTTTACATAGACATAAACATCTTAAAAGCATGAATTTAAAATGATAGTGGAAAAAAAATGAATGGGCCTGTAATGCACTTGTAGTCAGAAAGCTGTATTCATATAAAATCAACCAATCAGCACCGTCACAGTTTTTGATTCTGATATTATCTACAGTTTGTTCTTTTGTTAAAACAATCCTGAATTAGGATAAACAAACTAAACAAAACATTTAATCAATCAGCACCAGTGTTTTCACTTTTGGATGTATAGGAAGTTTAAAAAATCTGTTAAAAACTCAAAATATGAATATCGAATGATGAACGCTGTGATAAACAGAGAAACTTTATAAAGAGAGGCTGGTATTTTCATATTTTCCTTTTGATGTATTGTAGTGACATTAATTATTTATCTATAGTGAATGCACTGCAAATGCAACATGACAGTTTTAACAGTCTTTGACAGTCTTTTGGCTAAATATGACAAAATGTCATGTACTCTCAAGCTCTGTGATTTTCCTTTTTTTCACAATATGCCATGATTAAATTTCATTTGTGGCATATGTGTTAAATGCACAGTGATGTTGTTGGCTGATGCTTTCTCAGCCAGCCAACTTACAAGAAAGTGCACGTATCATGTAGGTGGCAAACGTCTCGCGGAATGTCTGCAGCATCACACACACAGCTCGAGACAGCACCATAATCCTCTTGAATGAGCTCTGAATTTTGGAGGTTGGAGGATTTGCTCCATCAAAGTCCAAAGACCACCCACCAGAACAGAAATGACAATAGCACTCAAATCCGGACACTTCCTCTGGGCTTATGCACCTCTAAAACCCTGATTCTAATGGTCCACACCACACACAAATATGTCAATGTTGCAGCTCACAAGACATGTTTAAGAATGACACATTTTGTATGACAAGTGCTTGTGTGTGTGTGTGTGTGTGTGTGTGTCTGAGTTGTTGAACATGCTATTCTCACTGCATGTATGTGTCTGTGTGAACACGCACGGGCCTGCATTCATCCGCTTTAATTGCGCTCTTTTTGAAGTGAAAAGAACAGAAGCTGTCTGTCAGATTCACAGTGAAATTTAAGCTATTGCCACCTTGAAAGTGCTTTTGAAATCAAAGACAAAGGGCCCAAGAAGATAGAAACTAATAACAACAAGCAGCACACATTCGTCCGTGTGTCCGGATTAGGCGTTTTGGGCTGAAATCGGCATGCTTTTTTCTTTCCCGTTTCCCGCTCCTTCTCATCACAAAAGCTTTGGGCTCGTCTTTTCCATCCTCCCTCTTGCTGGCGTTTTGTATTTGTGTGATTGATTGCTTCCAAAGACTTTTTTTTATGCTTTGTGTTTCTAAGAGAATGACTCCATTGTAAAATGGTGATTCTCTCTGTAATTCTGCCTTTGAAGGAGTCGGGCTGTTTGTGGAATCTATATGAGAGAGAAAGGGAGCAC
This sequence comes from Barbus barbus, assembly GCF_936440315.1. Taxonomy (NCBI): domain Eukaryota; kingdom Metazoa; phylum Chordata; class Actinopteri; order Cypriniformes; family Cyprinidae; genus Barbus; species Barbus barbus. The sequence goes on from NC_136717.1 coordinate 21,412,981, forward strand.
AAGAAGGAGAGAAAAGAAAGGCAATGAGTGCACGGAGATGAACATATGCACTGGGAGATTTTCACACTTTTGCAGTGCCTACACATGTATGTGAAACCGATGGTGCACAACATAAACACAATATGGAATACTTATCTCTTTTTGGATGCGAAGATGCACGTTAACAAATGACTTTATGTGGTGAGAATATTGATGAGCAGAAGGAGAACTGGTGGATCGTGATCCCAAAAAACAGGGTTGCGGATGGCAGGGAAAAGCAATGCTAAATAAAAATAATACTGCACAATGCAACTAAGCATATAAGAGTGAATAATTAAGATGACAAGATAAACAGGCTTATCAACTTTTAAAATCCCATCCTTGTATCTTTTTGTTGACAGGCTGTGTATCTAATTAACCTCTATTTTATTTTTTTATTTTTTACATGCTAGATCATTTTGAATATAATATCTGGGTTTTAAACCAAAATCAGTTGAGAACCATTGAGGTAAAGTACAATGTATAGTCACAAAATAAACCCTGACAGTGTGATCGGGACCCTGATGTAATGGATCTAGTGTGACTCTGAAGGGATTTCTTTTGCAAAAATAAACAGCTAACTGTACATTGTTCCACTTTTCACATGGATATTTGCCTAATATATATTAAATATTTATTATACTAGCAGAAACAGACTGCATAGTGATACAAGATATTTAAAACTAAGAAAGCATGCAGCAAATCTGTTGCCGGGTGCAACAAAATGCTAAGACCAATCAGAATGAAGTATTCCATAGAGCTGTGCAATATAGAGGGTGTATTGACAGCTCTCTGAGAAATTGATGTTGAATTATGGATTTGACATGCATTAGAAGATATGAACTCTCTTAAATCTGCTTGGAAATCAAATCATATCACGGTAAAGCAAACGATTGAGCTGGAAGGTAGTTCTTTATTACGTGTATTACAAAAGTGTTGAGCAACCATAAAAGACATCAGATCTTTGCCTCTGGAAGGAGGCTTTAAATCTCCAAAACTCCTGTGCTGATTCTTGTGAAGCATCTGCCATACACACATAAAACTCTCAAATTTTGCCCATGTCTTACCTTTACGATCATCTCCCAGTGATGGTAAAATTGTGCTTATGGCCGCAGATTTTTAGAGGTGCCGTGGAGCATTGTGCATGTGTTAAGTGTCAGGCAAATTGCTGTTAAGTCACACGTTTTGAGCATAAGCATGTGCGAGGGACCGTGTGTGTGTGCGCTCTGTCATTTTTTTTTTTTGTAGGTCCTCAAAACCAGCACCCCCCACATCCTTCCCGCCCACAATTTAATTGCCGCTTTTCAGGGACGCGCTTGGCTGCGTAATTGTCAAAACACAGGCTGACTGAACTCTCCGTCACACCTCAAACCTTACACTTTCTGACGCATCTCATCTCTTTTATGACACTTTTCAAATAAAGGGAACATTTCCAGATGTTTGGCGTGATTTCGCCTCAGATCCACAGGGCTGCGGGGAGAGCGATTTGGAGAGAGGAGATTTGTGGGGACAGACTGTCTTTGTGTTTGTCAGGCGTGGACAGGTTCGCTCCCTGGTGCAGTGAAAATTTTATAGAACCGTGAAAAGATGGAGACGAAGATGGAACAAGGAGTAATAATATCTGTGCGTTTATTGATGTCAGAATTATGAAGTGCCATTTTAATTTCCATTGTTTCAGAGAAAAGCCGAAAACAAGTTGTTTAAGAGTCTTGATTTATTGCAAACGGAAAAACACAAACTCAACCAACTTAATACCTCAAGGAGAATGGTGTAGCCCACCTTATTGGCAGGCCCACTCGGCATCTGTGTCTGCAGAAAGCAGCGCAGATTTCCACAGTATTCATCCGCCTGTCATTCACAACGCTATACATCCCCCTTCCCCTTATGTGTTCATTTATTAAATATTTTGGTTAATTTGATTATGCTTTCAGCTACCATTAAAATTGAAGGATCTCTAAACTCTGTTTTAGTTAAACAGGTATTTTATTTGGTCACTTTTGGTTAAACAGGTATTTATTTTTTTGCAGATGTTTCCTCAAAATTCAGTGTAGAAAATGCAAAAAGTCTGCAGATTTTGTCTCACTGGTGCAAAATTATTTAAAGCTGGTATGGTTGCGTTTTTGAACCATACGCGGTGTAATAAAATTGCTGTGTATATTGAATTTTCTAGTTATGCTAGCTATTCACATAGCTTTTTTGAGTGCATTGTCTATAAAATGATTCATAAAAGGCCTTATCACCACAATGACTTGGGTAGTTATAGAAATTTGCTAGTAAAAAGTGTGGGAGATGTGCATTTACTTAACATTGCAAATATTTGAAAAATAACCAATGATACTCTTTTAATCTAGGCACTTTATCATGATAGCTGTTTTCGCTTTCCTCAGGTACTCTACCTTACGAGATAAAAATCGTTATAGCTGGGAACCACGAGCTGACGTTCGATCAGGAGTTTATGGCGGACCTGATAAAACAGGATTTCTACTACTTTCCTTCGGCCTCCAAACTCAAGCCGGAGAACTACGAGAATGTTCAGTCCCTGCTCACCAACTGCATCTACCTGCAGGACTCTGATGTTACCGTCAGGGGCTTCCGCATATACGGCTCACCGTGGTGAGTCTCTCTCTCTCGCACGCTTTCTCAAGTCTTCCTGTCACCATGTTTGTCGCCATATGTTGTTGTGTTGTCCCTTCCCCCTCAAGTCTTCCTCATTTTTTGCTCCTTCTTCCCACATTTTGTCTATCTCTTTTGTTAACTCTTCTTTTGCCACCCCTCCATGTCCTGTGATTTACCTCAGTGCCAGTGTGTGTTAATAAGTGTGGGTGTTTGTGTGACTTGTAGACCCTGAGTTCTATGTATAAACACAGATGTTTTGTAACTGCATGCCAGGTAATTGTTTTCGAAATGACTTTGGCCTGCACAACAGTGTGTGTGGGTGTATTTTCTAAGCAAAAAATGAATTTTCGAGAATAGTAAAATGCAATGAAACCACACGGAGGTGTCGGTCTAAATTAGGGTCTAAATTATGGTCTAAATTATGCTTTCTTTTATAACTAAAAGTGTGTCTTTAGTAATTGTATTTTAACATGTTTATATTAAAAGCCATAAATGTGAAAGATAATTCATCAAAATAGATATTTTAATAATAATTAGAAAGAATACTAATAATTAGTATTATAAATATTAAGAATTTATTATCACTGATTATTTTTATTAATAATATTTTATAATAATTTGTAATATTATTAACATTATTTATAATAAATAAATTAATTAATTAATTATTTGTGTTTGTTTTAAGTTTATTTATTTTTTGAGGTAGTGTAGTGTTTTAAATGATTAAATTATTATGTTTATTATTACTATTATTATTTTAAAGTAGCTATCAATTTATTTTTAAATAAATAGCATTTTTATTACAAAATAGTTTTCTTTTTGGGGTTAGGGTTTGGTTTGTTAGTGAACAACCAACAATAGAAATCGATATTATGTTCTCATTTTATAGCTATGTGTGAGAGGTGTAAAGTGAGTGTGTGTGTGTGTGTGTGGAGCCCATCTAAGGTGTATTCACTGACAGGCAGCTTCTGCAAATATCACAGTAAGCTCTTACAACATAAAAGTTGATAAATAAGCGTTTATTTATGTGTGTGTGGCTTGTCAAGCTGATGGTGTTTACAACAGTCATGAACTCACGAGCTAGATTAAAACCATCTAATACTAATCCACTCCGATATGTCCTGACAGAAATCCTCATCTCGTGCCAGCGTGCTTGTGTGTATGTGTGTTTACACCATACGGACCTAATAAAACCGCTGAGATCTGGTAATAGCATTCCGCCATAGGGGAAGACGGACAGAAAGTGCGTCTGTGAGCTTCTCCCTGTCTTTTATCATCATCTCCCTCTGTGTCAGTCCATCTAGTGCTACATTAATTTCTGTCCTCCTGTCACCGAAGACGTTACGCCACACTGGGGCAGAGTGGTCTGTCGCCTGTGTTGCTGCGGGCGATGGCTGTCTATGATCTGTGCAGCACTGCATCGCTCAGTAGAGTCGTCCATCTCCTTATTACTTCATCTCCAACTTTTTGGCTTCTTCATTTATTGTTCTGTTCCCAAAGCTGTCTATTGAGGCTGTATTTTAAGATGCATTAAGTGTCAAGGCTGTTCCAAATAGTAGGCAACTTATTTGATACCTCGTTTTGGCCAGATTCTCATCATCACATGTATCCTTCACAGCAAAAACAATCCCAGAATGAATTGGGAAAAAAAATTCTAAGGTATTCCTAATATAATAATAGTATTCCAAGTCAGTCACTTATGAGGTTCCATTTCAATTAAAATGTCACTTTAGAAGGCAACTGGCTATGTAGGCTGTAGGTTTTGGAACAGAGCTTACAGTATGTTGTTCATCCAAATACTCAGAAGTTCAGTACATTTTGAGAGTACTGCCTCGGTTAAGCTTTTGTAACCGTAATTGTACAATACTCGCAGATTTGATTCTAATGGTATAAGTACATTTTTGCACATATGGTTTCTGACAGTGGGTTTGTAGAGTCGCTGAGAGCAGTTCAAACACAGTTTGGGCATTTTGGACGCATGCTTAATAAATGGGCTAAATAATTTCTTTCAAAGTAAAAGTGTTTTAGGATCTGTCTCTATTTGTAATTTGTTCATATTAAAAGTAATAAATGTAAAAGAAAGAAAGATATATTTTAATATAATTTTAAAGTATAACAGTAATTAGTAATTATTATTAATATAAATTTTATATATATATATATATATATATATATATAACAGTTATTATTGTTATAGTAATTTTAATTACTAATAATTAATTTTATACATTTTTTATTTGAAAAAGTTCAAAAAGTTTGTTTTAGAGGTAGGGTAATACTACTAATATTTATTATTATTATTATAAAATATAAATAATTTGAAACTTGACACTGTCTTAAAAACAGAGCTCATGGCGCAAGATGTTAGAAAAACAACATGAGTCTTGATGGCAATGGCCAAAGACGTCCATCTGCATATATATATGGCTGTAGCAGCAGTGTATTAAACCCAGGGTGGTACCCTGCAGATGAAACGCTAAATTAAGTACCTCTACTAAAATAGAAAAAGTATAATAATAAATAAGAAAACGTCTGAGACTAGTCGACCTCTCTAATCAACTAGCCGGTTGTTGGACCCATCCTTACTCGTAATCTGCATGCTTTCACGCACACGCGCTCTCTCTGCTGGGCTAAATGAGATCTTGGCACGTTGCATTCTTTCCTAAATCCTGACTATTTGTCATGCGGTGATTCTGGAATGAAAAGAACTGCATGGGGGAAACATGTGGCGTGTTTTTCTGTTCTGCTGACGCTAATGCAAGTTTACAAGTCATTTGTCATCCGCAGATCTGCAAATGCAGAGACACGTGGTGTGTTTGTTCCTATTTGTGTGCATGTGTGTGTGAGCCAGTGTGAGTGGATGTAGTATTAAGAATGGCTGTCCCTTTCAGAGAGCGTGAAGCACAAACAATGTGTAGGACCCACAGCACATATCGCTCTGAGCTAAACACACTCGCGCACACACAGCTTAAACTTTCCCACATCTCCTGCGTATGCGCTCATATGGACGGTTACTCACAGACACGGTGACAAGTCACGATGATGCTTGGTGAACACAAACACATCCTGTGTGCCCTGCGGGGGGTTACCGTCCGTGGAAAGCTGCTAGCTGAATGTTTATGCACCGGCAGTAAAAGAGCAGGTAGAAGGTAATTGGGAAAAGTGCAGATTAAAATTAAAATGAAGTTGCATTGAAATTAAAAGACTTTTGGTGGTAAATAAGATTGTGATGGTTTGCCTTTGTTTATGCACAGTGTGCAAAGCCAAAAGTGGCATTTTTGGACTTTTTGCTGTTTTATTTAGGAAGCTGACATGACGTCAGCAGTATCCTGCAGTGTGGCATGCTTTACTATTTTGCACAACATTTATTATTGCATGCATTTTTTGGATGCATATTCATTTAAAAATGACATTTAGCAGACGCTTTTATCCAAGTGATTCATCTTAAGGAGGCAAGCAATAACACAAAAAGTTCTAGCAATACAAAGTTTCCAGAATAGTACAAGCTAGAAGAGGGAGGGAATGGAATGGAAGTGACTGGAATTTAATTCATACTGGAAAAGAATTTATACTGTAAAATTAATTCGTAACACTGCTGGAATACCCACAGGAAAAAAAAAAACTGTAAATGAGCTCTCTTTAAGATTGTGAGTGTAAGACTTTTTTCTCCAGAGAAAAAAAGACTATAGCAATCTCATGTCTCCTCTAGAGTTCAAACTGATATCTAAACCATGTCACAAATCTGTGCTCTAATTTTCATTAAAAAAAAATTCTGTTTTATCTATATTGATTTTATATTTATGTTAATGTGCTATTTTATTTTATTATTATTTTAGCTTTAACCGAGAAAGTGTAGTGACAACATAAAATGATGGGTAAAAGGGAAGGAACAGGATTTGCAAATGACAAAAGAGAAGAAGTGGTGCTACCCGCTAGGTCGTTACTTTGCTGTCAGTTTTTCTGAATTGCAGACTACATCATTAAAAGCAAAGGAGATTAAGTAAAACAGTTTTGTCAATCACTTTCTAGTTGTCTCGTTCTCTTGCTCTGAGGGGCAGCAGGGGGCTTCTTATGCTGTTATATAGCACAGCAGGGCATCTATAAGCAAAGACAGATGATCACCGACAATATTCTTGAATATTGCTAACATATATGTGTAGGTTTGCATGACGGCATGTGACCAATGCTGGTATTGTAGACATGTTTCAGTCATTAGAGATGCTATAGCGTTTAGCCTTTATGGATTACAAAGTTAGTGTTTAAAATAGCTTTTAGTATTTAATTCAATAGATTACAGAAAAAGTAGTGTGATATATGAATTTTGTAGTATATAAACTGTTTATAGTTTTATTTAAAATGTTATTAAATTAAAAAAATATTTTTACATAGCAAGTTTTCTTGATGACTTCATGATATGAAGTTGTTTTGGTCATACTGCTCATCCCATATGTTTGTATGCATGTGAGATTTAACATGTTTAAGCAGTTTTAATTATGTTATTTAAGATCAATGACCAATTGATCAATTAAAACATTTGTCCTCCTGAGAAAGTTGCAAAGAGGAGGAGAAGAGAACGAAAAGAGGAGGGGATAAAGCATAAAGAAGCAAACAGACTTTTTTCCCGGCTTGTAAAAGTGAAATGAAAATAGGAGAAATGTTCGCTATCCAGTGACTCCACGAGGAATAATTAATGCCAGAGATGCAAAAGACTCCGTAATTAGATTTTTTAATTATTGAGGATTTGCTTCGCCTCTGTAGTGGCCCAATTAAAGAAGCTCATCAAAACAAAAAACAAAAAAGAAAGTAAAGCGAAAGACAGAGAGGATGTGCGTTTTTCTCTTCTCTTCTGTTTTGGTGTACCTGGCTCCCTTGTGTTTGATGACTCCTCTTCACTGATGAAGGGGACACGGCACGAGACGCTAATGAACGGCCCTTCATTTGGACGAAGCGAGCGATTAAAAAGGAAAAGAGGAGGAACTAAGCCTAATGATGGAGAGGAAGAGGCCAGTGTGGTGGTGGATATATATAAAACAGAGCGTTTAACTGCTTGACCTTGTCGGCATGTCTGTGTGAATTAATTAAAGTGGCAGCTGATGTGGAGAGTGATTTGAGAAGAGAGGAGAGATTAGTACAGTATCAGTCGTGTCTCCCCAAGGGGAAAAGAGCTCACCGCTTCGGCTATGTAGGGCTGGCCACAGGAGGACCTCCTCAATTAACATCTGAGATGCCTGAGGGAGAGGGGGGTGTGAGAGCGGCCTAGTCCTGTCATGTAGACCCCTCACACTCACACACTTGAGTTAGCTGCTCTAAACACTGAGAAGTTATTTGACCTTGTCTCTTTCCAGCTAGTTGGGAAGATCTTGTTTTTTTTTAATGCTTTTTCACATGATTCATGTCTTGGGCTTCAGGCATGGGCATTATAGTCTTTTATGAGGCTGCTTGGTAGCAAGATAGTATAGTACAAGAATAGGAGAAAGGTCAAATTTATTTCAGCTTCAAACAGCTGTTTTATTTTCAAGACACAAATGCAAATGTAATTGTACTTGTCAGTGTAAGAAATTAGATTTTTTTTTAAAACTTCCATATATTACCTTACTATTTTTTTTTAAGACCAGTTTGTTGTCCAGTCATGTAATTTGATGGAATTAATTCATTAGAAAGGCTATAGTCCTGGGTGTATGTATTTATTTATTCTATTTATTTATTATTTTATTATTATAATTTTTTCTAACATCACCACCAACATAATAGTTATGTTCAGTGTCAGAAATTATATATATATATATATATATATATATATATATATATATATATATATATATAATTAAAAAATAATATATAATATTAAAAAATGGACCATATTATTGTTACTCAGTTTGTTGTACCAAAAAGTTATTTTTTGTAACAACTTCTAACCTTTATGAGGACTTTTTTTTCTATAATGTAAAACAGTTTGTTGTCCATTAGTCTTTATATGAATTAAAAATATAAATGTATATGAATTAAAAATTTAAATATTTGCTATAGTGTTAAAACCTGTAACTAGATAGGCCTAGAATAAAATATTATAATATATTATAGATTTATATTGTTATTACTGACACTCTATCCTCCAATTTGATACTGTTAAGTGCTTTGACACAATCTGTATTGACTCAAAGCCTTTTTAATATCTGACCCTGATAACAGCAAATTATGCATAATTATTGGCTATGCTTTAAAACATCAGCAACAAACAATTTTTTGCGGAAGAAAAAAGAAAGGAAAAAGCTAAACATTGAGGATTGGCTCAAGGGTTATCTTGTAGCTTAATGCTTTGCTCCATTGGGGAATCTTGACATGAATCAAGGGCCTTCAAGGTGCGGACCAAATACTCCAGCACTCCACTATTTTCAGTCCGATTTCCATGTGTCAGTCATTCTGCTGGAAACATGATAGAAAAATAAACTTTTTTATTAAAAGCAACTGACTGTGGGGCTTCGTGTCTTGGCTGGATGTTACCTGTAAATTGGTCTCCAAGGCAAAACTCCTCTCTCACACCGCGCTTGAGTCTTCACACATATGTGAGTGTGTGCAGCTCCAGGAAATTTCTTTACATTCTCATAAACGCTGAATCTGTTTACCTGCAAAACAGACAAGCTAATTCAGCTTATCTCTGTCCTTCTCCATAACGTCACCCACTTTATCAGTCGCGTTCTGCATCCGACTGTGACATAAATTGAAAAAAAAGATGATCCAAAGAATAAATTATACACCGTATTAAGCAAAAGACGGACCATACAATGGTCGGTACCCATCCTGCATTCATCTTGTCCTCCCTCTCTCGTGTCTTTTTCCGGCTGCTGCCTCTTCAGTGCTGGCTGTGGCGTGTGGTCAGGCGTCAGAATTAGCTGCCCCACAGCGATGGCTAATCAACACACTTTCACACTTCCTGAGGAGGAGGATATGTAACCCTCTCCCTCCCTTTTCCTCTTTTTCTCTCCTTCCCTCACCACTCCTTTCTTTTCCGCGCTCCTCTTTTCTTCTCCGTCTCCCTCCTCCCGGAGAACTTGGAAATAATTTGAGTCTCCTGGGTTTTTACACATTCTAATTTCCAACTAAATGGGACATCTGTTTGAGAAAAGGAAGATTTGCCACGGTTGCTACGGCAACTATCACTCTGTGGGAAAGAGAGGGAAGAGGGAGGAAAAAAATGTCCAGCAGTTACACAGGCGGAATTAGCCGCTGATTTTTAGCAGCACCGTCACAATCCCAGACAAGCACTTCTGCGCTTCCTCTGCTACGCTACCTCACTTTCTACATGTTAACTCCCTTCCTGCTCATTACACCTCTCTTGCTCTCGATTCTGAACTGGATATTTATTTTCTCCGCACAGCTGTGGAGGAATGAAATGCGGTACCATGTGGCAAAACTTGTGTGGCTAGTATTTTTGCCACCAATTAGAGATGGAGGCATTTTATTCCATTCCCTTACACAGATGCACAATTGCACAAATATGATTATCTGGGGTAAAAGGGTGCCTACAAAACCATTTATTTTTTATGATCCTCATGTAAAAACTAAAATCATTGCTGTTGTATTGGGAAAAAAAATCTTTCTTTTTCTTTTTTACCTTTTGTTGAGGGCATTTTTTTTCTAAAAAAAACTGTTTGCTGTCCATTTGTGTTTATATTATTATTTTTTTTATTATTATTATTTTTTTTTATGCTGGCATTTTTCTTCAATATGTTTTCTTTAGCACTGTTTATAAATTGAGATTATATAATATATTATAGTATAGTATACTAGAAAGGCCTACAATACAATATTTTAATATATTTTAGAAATCTATATATTTTTATATCCATAATATATTGACATGTATATGGATTAAATATAATTTAAAAAATGTAAGTGTGTGTGTGTTTGCATTGAATTGCATTGCCTTGCATTGTATTGCATTGCATTCCACTGCAGTTGTATTAAATTTTTTTTTATAAATAACATTTTTTAAATGCATTGCATTTGTTCTGAAAAAAGCTAAGATGCCACTGAAAGTTTCAGATGGGCAAGCTGAGACAGAAAATCGAGTTGAAATTGCATCAGTGTGTAAACTGCGTCTCTCAGCTGAGCTGAAAGGCCATGCAGGTAAGCCAACACAAAGCGCATTAACACAGCAGGAGTAAGTTTCTATGACCTGACCAGTTCACCTTGTGTGTGTGTGTTCATTCCCCAGAAGGCAATAGCTTTGCATCGCTCCAATCCGCTCCATATGACAGTCTCATCTCTAACACACACACTCATAGCCATTGACACACGTTCACACTCATTTACATACACACACACACACATTGGTGCTGTTGTCCTGCACCTGCTCCTCACAGTTCAGGCTAGAGAGGTCTGGCGAAAGCTCATCTCGCTCTCTCAAACACACACACACAGCCTTGATGTTTCCCTGTTAACTGTCATTCTTTTTCAAATTCTCTCCATTTCTCTCCTGCTCTTTCCTCTCTGTCCGCTCCGACACCATGTACAAAATGCTAACACATAACCGAACGTATTACCAACGCAATTATAACGTATGACAGAGTGTTTGAGGGCTTCCAGAGGGAGCTCATTAGCGCTGCATGCGTGGTGTCTGTTTGAGTCGCACGTATCTCTCAGCGCTCCTAAAATCCTCCCGGAAGAAGAACGAGAGACAAAGCCAAGGGACCCGACGGAAGAAACAGAAGTAATCGTTCAGTGAAGTATCTTCATACAACGTGTGCTTTGTAGTTTAAAGGCATATTGCGCAAATATTCAGATTTTTTTATTAAATTTTTTTGCTCTAGGATACTGTACAGTATGTCTTTAATTTTGTCAAAAACTTCAGTAAAGATGTTTGCAATGCTTTTAAAAAGGTTATTCAAAGTGAAGTGACATACGGCCAAGTATGGTGACCCATACTCGGAATTCGTGCTCTGCATTTATCCCATCCAAAGTGCACACACACACAGCAGTGAACACACACACACCGTGAACACACACCTGGAGCAGTGGGCAGCCATTTTTATGCTGCGGCGCCCGGGGAGCAGTTGGGGGTTCGGTGCCTTGCTCAAGGGCACCTCAGTCGTGGTATTGAGGGTGGAGAGAGCGCTGGACATTCACTCCCCCCACCTACAATCCCTGCCGGCCCGAGACTCGAACCCGCAACCTTTGGATTACGAGTCCGAATCTCTAACCATTAGGCCACGACTTCCCCATTCTGTTTAATAATGATTTTTATTGTTGTCACTACCATTTGGCTATTAAAATTTAATAAAATGGCAACAATAAAAACAACTAACTAGTTTAACTGACTACTTTAAAAGTCCATAGATATCATCATTAATTAATACGGCTTTTAACACTTTCTGTGGATGCAATGAGACTTGTTTTCCGGGTTTGGTCAGGTGACATTCGACATATACCCAATATTTATGCACTTGCTTATAATCGAAACTGAAATGTTGAAGGCAAGTGTTCAGGAATGTGATAATGCATTTTTTGCTTTGAAAAAAAACCCCTTCAAAAAGCAGATCAAAAGTACAAAAACAGAAAAAACATCATATTTATTTGGGGCTTTTTTTGTTTATTTTTATGACAGAAGAATATCAGCTTAGAGAGGAGGGCCTTCACATATTATCATATAGTCACACATTGTTTTGGGGGGTCGTAAAGGTTATTACCTTATCCTACTTACTACATAGCTACTTGTTAAATAGATAAATAAATCTGGTGAAGTACTGATTTAAGTTGAATTTATTCAAATATGTGAGCAGACATTGATCGCAGAGTGACGTGAGAGACTAGCATAGCTTTGTGGGAAGAATGTAGTCAGTTTAGCGGCTCTCAGAACAATATTTGACAGAAGAATACTGAACTGACCAATCAGAATCAAGTATTCCAAAGACAAAACCAAGACAGTGTGAGCCTTTGTTTTTGTGTTTAAGAGAAAAACTAATTTCTTATTCTTTGCTTTTCTTCCACTCGATTAAATTTTGTCATCTCTTCGACTCCTCGTTTTTGTTTCTCTCATCTATTCTGCTCTTCTTCATCTTTGTGAAGGGCCACAGGGACTGTTTCAGGAAGTTTGAGACCTCTTGCTTGTCTTTCATGGTATAAAAGAGAAGTTTAATTTAGTATTGCTCACGATCGTTGAGCATCTTCGTCTTTTCTGCGGACACGCATACACCTACACACAGTAGCAAGACGAGAGCTTCTCTGCAGATGTTGTCCATTGAGGCTTTTTTTTCTTGCAGTAAGCATTTATTAAGCTTGATTTTTCAAAAGGAATACCGAATGTAGCTTTGCAGACGCAGAGGTCTTTATTCATGCAACCACAGACGTTTAAGAACTGCTTTTAAGAATGCTTCAAAAGGCCTTTCCTTTAGTAAGTCCATGCATTCAGTCATTATTTACTCATCTTCGTGTATTTCAAAACCTGTACGACGTTCTTTCTTCCGTGGAAGACAAAAGGAATTTGCGCTCATTCAAATTTGGCACGTAGTGTCAGATTTGACGTGAATAATGTCAAACTCCATTGGTTCTCATTGTGTGTCTCGTAGCCAATTGCGCCACGCCAAATCTGAATATGCTAATGTGCTAATGAGATTCTCCTTTTATATTCAGCATGCTATAAGAGAGTCGTACAGGTTTGGAACGACATAAGGGTGAGTAAATGATGGCAGAATTTTCGTTTTTGCGTGATCCGTTCCTTTAAAGCCCTGCATCAGCTATCAAACACTTCTGTGAGTCCCTGCTCTTGGCTCGTTATGTTAATCAGTGCTGTGAATGTTCCTGTTGATGAGTGTGAGTCCACACAGCTGTTCTGAAGTCTGCTGTGTGCCCAGGCCAGTACGTGTGTGTGCGTGTGTATAAGTTTGAGAGATGTGTCAGGCTGTGTGGGCAGATGTCTCATTGCACAGAAGGGTTTGTTACTGCTGGTTCTCGGACTGTCCGGATCGGATGCAGTGGAGCAGAAACATTTACCCAGGGTCCAAATTCATTATCCACCCCTCAATTTATACTTAAGACTATCATTAATGCTTAATTGTCGGCAGAAGCCATGGCCTGGTGTTAACACACATCCTCCGACACATTGAGCTGTGGTGTTCATTCGATTCATGTCCTGCTCTTTCTCTTCTGTCAATAATATTACTATAATTCTGTCATTTATTTTAGGTTTATTTATTTATTATTGTTGTTATTATTATTATTTATTATTAAGTTAAACTATTAATATATGTAATATTTATAAAATGTATTAAAATAATTATTTATTAAAAATATAAATAAATTATTTATATATATATATAAAATAATATGAAATATTTAATGTCAGCATGACATTTAAAATTGACTTTATTTTCTAATGGGAGTGACCTGTCTTATTGTACTGAATTAATCCATGCATTTATTTATTCATTTAATATTTTTTTTATTCTATTCAACAACTAGCCTGCATTGGTTTTCTTAAATGTGTGGATTTCTTTGTTTCTGATTCTCTGATAAAACAAAAACACATTAAGTGGTAATTAATTTTTTTATTTTATTTTTACATGCTAATAAACAATTTTATTTCAATTTTAAATTTATAACAATTTTTGATGAATTGGTAATACCTTATTTTTTTTTTTTATTCAACAGCTGACCTCGATTGTTTTTCTTATGGATATATATTTCCTTTTTTTTGGGGGGGGGGGGGGGGTCTTTATAATCAAATATATATTTTATTTAGCAAATTCTGCATTATTAATTACTGAATGTAAACACGCTCCATTGTGTTTGTATCTGTAGATGCATGTGTGTTTCTGAACGTGTGTGTGTGTGTGTGTGTGTGTGTGTCGGTCGTGGTCAGTAGTCTTAGTTTCCCTTTTACATGCTGAATGTTGCATAAGTCATGCTGGGCACCAAATGTCCCATATTTACCACGTTTTAACCCAGAGCCAGACAGAGACAGAGTGGGGGACTCAGGCAAACAGTGAAGTTGTGCAGAGCATGTGCAGCTATGTCTGACAGAAACATAAACAGACCCACACACTCCTATCGGCTTAAGCCTGGTCTAATCCCTTTATTGTCAGAGACTGATATACTCTGCCTTCCAGGGTTTCTCTCTCTCTCTTTCTCTGGTTTTGTGGAGTGTGTCTCTCCTGCTGTGCTGCTCAGACTGGAGCCCCGTGTGAATGGACCGCTTGCTTCTCTCAGATTGAACATCAAAGTCCAACCGGCCCTGCAGTTCAGCACAATACAGCACAGCACACTGTGCTAAATATACAACACGGCCTGAAAAATAAAGCTACACTGTGCTGAATATGCAACACTGCCCAAATACACAACTATAAAACACAGCACACAGCGCCAAATATACAACACTGGCTTAAGTCTTAGAAATGGGTCACAATATAGTTTAGTTGATAGTTGATTGGTGAGGTTAACTAGTTTCAAATATTTCCCTATACAGTGCTTTTTGTTCAATATTTGTACATGTCGACAGCGTGCTGTGCTTTAACCCTCTTGTAAAAGTTGAATCTTTAAAGTCATGAAATTTAACATTCACAGTTTATTTTCAAATGCATGTGACTTGTCTTACTGTCAACAGTTCATATGCATATATAATTTTATAGATTCATGTTGGATCTCCATGGTACAATCACTTAAGATATTACTATTTTTTTATTTTATTCAACAACTGATTCTAAGATAAAATAAAATAAACACATTAAATAAAAACACATTAATTGGTAATACTTTTATTTTAATTAACAACTAATGGATAAAGTCCCAACCTGCATGGATTTTTGTGCGAATTTATATTTCTTAATTTTTTTATTCTCTATGATATAGTAATTTGAGATATTACCAATTAATGTTTTTGTTTTCTTTTTATTTACTTGTTCTTGTTTAAACAGCCATTTCATTCAGAAATAGCATGTTTTCATGCCAGGAAAAGTTTTATTATAGTTCATTCATAGTACAAGTGTGTAAGTGAGCACTTGTGTGATGTTGACAGCACTTCTTATGTGCCGGTAAATCTCAGTGGACTGTTGTGACCCGCAAGCTATTAATTGAAACAGGCTCTCTTAATGAGGTTATGTGTGTGTGTGCACGGTAAAGAGGCTGTCTGATATTGCCTCTTAACTCTTTAGAGATGTAAAGGCTTATCCCTGTAGATTCCCAACCTCCTCTTCTCCGTACACACATCTGGGTCAGTGTCAGAAACGTCACATTTCTAATTATTCACTTGCATATCTGCTAGTGTGCCATGCACATACACTAAATATGCACACACACAGAACAATGTGTACACCTCCTCTGTAATTAGGGTCAGGATACCACCAACATCTGTAATTACAGCAGCCACAGGTGAGGAACAAAAGCTCTCTTCATTTGCAGTTAGCTTGTGTGTGTTTGTGTGTAGGTATGCATTGCAATGTTCCCAAATCTAGTGAGCTGCCTGTGAAGGCAGCATTTTAAGGCATCGTGAAAACTGTTTCACAAAGTGGACAACTTAAGGGGTTAGTTCACCCAAAAATGGAAATTCTGTCATCATATACAAGTTCTCAAGTTGTTCCAAACTTGTATGATTTTCATCTGCGGAACATAAAAGAAGATGTTTTGTAAAATGTACAATGTTGATAAATAAACTAGTCCCTATTGACTTCCACATTGATTTTTTTTTTTCCATACTATGGAAGTCAGTGGACCCTGTTTGGTTACCAACATTCTTCAAAATATCTTATTGTTTTATTCAACAGAAGAAAAACAACTTGAGGGTGAGTAAATGATTACAGAATTTAAATTTGTGGATGAAGTATCCCTTTAAGCCATCTAGTAAGATATACCTCAGTTCCAGAATGCATTGCAGCTACATGTATGTCCACATTAATCAGTCTATCCATTTTTTTTCCTGTGTTATGGCCTTTTATCCACACTGAGATGGCGTTTTTGTCCAGTGATAACAGAGCTTTTTGAAGACACTTTCCCAAGTGGGTAAATTCGTTTTTCAGTATAGACTATGAAAAATGGAGGTATGACAACGATGACATTTTTAGTCATGTGATGCATATTAATTGTACCCATATATATGTGTGTCTATATATATATATATATATATATATATGCTTGCGTTGATGTGATGGAATATTATGTCTGTTTATGTGTCTCTCTCTGTATCATCTCAGTGAGCTTTTATGATGTTTTATGCACAAGCAACAAGTTGATTTAAACATTGTAAGACTTTTCAATGTGGATGAGCAACTTTTGGAAAACTTAAAAACTTAAATGCGCTAGTATTGACATTTTGAAATGAAAATAACATTTTTAAATGTATCCGGATTAATGTGGTGACAAGCTAAGTGGATGCAGTAAGGGAAATGTTTATTACTAAAAAATAAAAAAGTATTTGAAAAGTATTGATAAAAATAGACTATTTTTATTATTTAAAAAAATGTCAGTTCCCACAGTCCTCTATAACCTATCAAAAATATTTTTCAGGGTTGAAAAAGTCATGAAAATTAATAAAATCTTAAAAGGTCATGGAAATGTTGTGGGAAGTATATTGTTAATATAATTTGTTTTCTAGGTATGCTCCGTTCAGAAGTATTTCTTCATTAGAATGCATCTTTAAAATCGCTATGAAAATATTTCCAGAAAGCCTGGAAAGGCCATAGGAAAATTAAAATTAGATTGTGAGAACACAGTAGAGTGTTTCAAATCCATGACAGTCAAGATGTCGCTTTAGAAGGCAGCTGATTGGTAGGCTGTAAGAAGGGTTTGAAACAGAGTGCGAGTGTAAGCAGGTCTGTTAGCACAAACTTTACTGATCCGTCAGTGACTTTTTTTTTTACTTTTGTGCTGATGTGGCATCATGGGAGTAAAGGCATGAAAGCAAACAGCTGTCTTTGCTTTCTATTCACCTTGACGAATGAAAAAACATCTGATGAATACACAGATGGTTTAGTACATCAAGTACACTAGTCATTCCTTGTCCCATTTGAAGGAATTTCACTTATTATTCTGATCTTCTAGCTTAATAAAATCTCCATTAAACTAAATCAGAATTCCTGAATTACATAATTACTTGTATTTTTAAGACATTTTAAGGCCGTTTTCACAGCGTCTCCCTTTCTGTCTGTGTTCACACACAACCCTCTCTCTCATTTTCTTTCTGTTTATTAACCTCTCTCTGCTCTGTTAGAAAAATCTGTTTGGGACACCAATAATGAGTCCTTTCTAGATCCAGTGTAATTGAGACGTCCGTGTAAAGATGAAAATGAATATTTAAATAGCACCATCAATATGCAAAGGCCATTTTAAATGTTTTAAGATTAGAGATGTGAATTAATCAGACTGTGTCCGT
This sequence comes from Barbus barbus, assembly GCF_936440315.1. NCBI lineage: Eukaryota > Metazoa > Chordata > Actinopteri > Cypriniformes > Cyprinidae > Barbus > Barbus barbus. The sequence goes on from NC_136717.1 coordinate 21,430,973, forward strand.
GGCCCTTCGGATGTTTGATCATAAATGTTTAGATTCTGATGATAGAAGTGATTTGAATAATAATCAGATGAAATCAAATGAAAATAGCATTTGCTTTCCCATGAGTCCCTTCTTACCTCTTGACCTTCTTGAGATGATGGAACCCAGGGCCGATCTGGATCGCTCCTCAAAGGCTGTGTGTGTGTGTGTGCGCGTGTTTGCAGCACAGGACACTGATGCGTCAGCCAGCTATAAAAGTAAACGTTTCAAGTGACTGCTCTCTATAAATGACAAAATCCACGTAAAGGCAAGGGAACCTTCATGTGTAAACTGACACACACACACACATAGAGAGAGAGAGTCTTTCAACATACTCGCACACATAAATGTGCAAATCCGCCACAGCAGAGGAAGATGGATCTGGGGACAGATTGTTAGTGACATGTTAATTTCTATACCGTCACTCAAGCTTGGTGCATCTGCAATCAAAGTGATGGGGCATAGGCAAAAACATCAACCCCCTCTCTATCCTTACATACTGTCTGTCTCTACCTGTTTCTTGTTTTTCTGTTCCTCCCCCATTTCTCGTTTTCTATCCGCTTTCCCTATTTGATAAAAATGTGATAAAATATAAGTCACACTTTAAATGAAGGAACACGGTTTCACTATTAAGTAAGAGTTTTCCCTCAATAAACTCCTATTAGCTGCTTATTGATAGTTAGTAAGGTTAGGTAGTTGTTATAGTAGTTATGTTTAGGTATTGGGTAGGGTTAAGGGATCTAAAATATGGTCATTAATTAATATGTGCTTCATAAGTACTAATAAACAGTCTGAGTCAATATGTTAGTAATATGCATACTAAAAAGCAACTAGTTAATAGTGAATAGTCTTCCCTATTCTAACTAATATAACAATTTACTTTGTTACTAATATAACAAAATTACTAAAGTTACTAATATAACAAAATACAATTATATTAATATTTATTATATAATAATATCATTATATAAACTTTATATATAAACAAAAATTAATTTGAATAGTTTTCTGTTTTGTTCATGTGACGTTAAGACCAAGTAGAAATCTCTGCCAATCGATTCCATGTGCCGTGGATTGAACAAATGCACAAATGTTAATCCTCCTATGTGTTGCGCCCACTTACCAGCCTTTACGCTCAATTTGGACTACTGGGCAAATGTTACATCACCTGATTAATATTCATGAGCCAAGCTTTTCAAATCATCTTTACGCCCCTGCTTTTTTGGACAGTTATGTAGAAGGATGACAGTAAATGATGGGAGGTGGGGAACGAAAAAGACACAATTTAAGCTGGCCTTAAACCTGTGACTTTTCCATTCCTATTTAAACTTTTTTTCTGTTACATTTTATAAAAGATATGAGAAAGATGTCAGATCAAAGCGATTGCTATTTGTGATTTTTCTGTTATTTTATCATCAAAGACAAGATCTCTCACAGATACTCCATATACAGATCCTAATGGAAATGTCATCTTGTTTTCATCAGCGGTAGAGCAGTCTGGGTAAAAGATCAGTGAAGCACAGGGGAAAGATATTGGCAGTAATGTTCACGGTCACATCAGTAGGCCTTAACTGTGTTTTTTCCTTCCTTTATGTATGTTTTCAGGCAGCCATGGTACTACGGCTGGGCTTTTAATCTACCAAGAGGACAAGCACTGCTGGACAAGTGGAATCAGATCCCAGATTCCACGGATATTCTTCTCACACACTGCCCTCCTCTGGGTGAGACCTAAATCACACACACACAAAGCATGCGGTAATGGTTATTCCCCATTATGTTGTCTTCATCCTCACACACACGCACACTCTTTTGCTCTGAGGCTTTGGCAGATGGAGTTGCTACAGCAGGCTGCTAAAGCATGCAACACTGAGACGCTGTTCGCAGTGCAGCAAATCCCTTCGCACATAATAAAACCTTCACACACACAGTCATATGTACCGAGAATGGAAGTTTGTGCATAAAGACAGCTGCGGTTTAAAACACTAAGCTTTTGGGCTTTGAGATTGTGACAATGTGTAATTCTCGTGGTAAAGACGTGTCTCACTATACATTTGTGCAAATGTGAGTGTTTATCATAGTGTGGCAAATTAGCCCCAAATGATGTCTCACAGCGAGTCTGTGCATTATGTATGTGTTGACGTCAGACTACAATTGTAAATTCAACGTAATGATCATTTTGGATTCAGTTTGTTCATATGTAACAAGAAGTCTTTTAACAAGTCAATTTTCATTTGAATATAAAAATAATTAAAAAACAGTGCAGATGGATATAAGAACATATCCTGTGTAAACAGCACTTTACTGAGATCTTGAAATCATTGTACTTGCTCTATACTTAATGTAGGTTTGGAAATCAAGAACTGATTTGAAATCTGTAACCAAACTTCTGGATGTGTAAACATTTTTAGACTCACGCAAATTCATTGTGAAAGGAACATCAAAATCCAGGATGTGAATTACTAATCCCACTATGGCTAAGGCTTGGCTCATGAATATTAATTAGTTCACGCATAAGTTGCTTGGTATCCTTCCTAGAGCGTCCAATCACATCATCTAGTTAAAATTCAGTGAGTCAAGACTTCACCCTCGTTGGGTTCCTAAATTAACACATGCAAGATGTCAAGATGTTCTGTTATGGTGACTTTGTAAAAAAAAAAAAAATCCCATTATTTCGTCATTAAAATTACTAAAACATGATTCAGAATATGAAACACTAAGTGGAATCAGAGCTACAGTCTTTAAATTTATTATAAATATCTTCCCTAACTTGGTACATCTGGCATTTGTTCAGCATGTAACTCCAGAAGCATAAATTAACCAAACTGTCTGTTGTAACATCATATATTTCTGCATATTCTGCATCTTTTTCTTTGCCTTATGATGTTCATATTGGTCATTATAATATTTTTTTTGTAGGTTTTTTGGACTGGGTGCCTAGGAAGATGCAGCGTGTTGGCTGTATGGAGCTATTGAACACTGTCCAGAGGAGAGTTCAGCCCAAACTACATGTATTTGGACACATTCATGAAGGTAATCACATGAAATTATAACTTTCGCAATTGTCTATAAATCACATGCATGAAATGCACACAGCTCTGTGATCTCAAACATATTTGTTCATGCTGCCACGTCAATCTGCCTGTTTTGGGGTTAGCAGGGCAGAGTCTGTCCCATGCTGCTTTGCCTTCTGACAGCTCTATAGCAAAAACTAGATCACATTCATATTCAGTTTATTTGGCACACACACTCAAAATGCTTTTAATAAAGTATTCTCATCTTAGTGATTTGATTGCATTTTATGTGTGTGCAAGCTTGTGTTTTGTGCTTTGCATGTCTGTGTTTGACTCTGTGCCATGTATATGTTATAGCACAGAAATGTGCAGAAACATCTCTACACAGCCGTTTGCTTGCTGTTATTTGTCACGTTTGCTGTTTGCAATTTCGTAGCAGATAAAATCTTAAAAGTATTCATCCCTCATAAACACAGCATGATTATTTGAACTTACCATTTACCATGTTTTTGACCTTATTAAAGGAATAGTTGAAAACTAAAATTTGCTGAAAATTCACACCCTCAAGCCATCCAAAATGTGAGTTTGTTTCTTCATCAGAAGAGATTTTCTCTGATTTTTTCAGAGAAATTTAACATTACATCACTTGCTCACCAAAGGATCCTCTGCAGAGAATGGGTGCTGTCAGAATCCACAATTAATCCATACGAATCCAGACCACCAATTAACAGCTTGTGAAGTGAAAAGCTTTGTGTTTGTAAGAAACAAATCCATCATTAAGGTGTTTTAACTTTAAACCATCGCTTCTGGCCAAAATGCTAGTCCGTAATCCATAATAACACTTTCTCCAGTGAAAAAGTTGTCTTGTCTGAATCAGGAGATAAATATGCACAGATCAAGCACCGTTTACATGCAAATAGAGTGCAAAAGAGTTCTAAACGAATATGTCTGTGGATTTTGATGTCAGAGAACAACAAGGGATGGACTTTTTCACTGGAGGAAGCATTATTATGGATTATGGACTCTGGATTATGTTATTTTGGCCAGAAGTGACGGTTGAATGTTAAAAAACGCGGCTTTTCTCTTCACATGGTATTAATTGATTAATTGATGGACTGGAGTCGTGTGGATTAATGTGATGTTTTTATCAGCTGTTTGAACCGTCATCTTGACGGCACCCATTTATTGCAAAAGATTCATTAATGAGCAAGTGAGCTAAAGTTCTCCAAATCCAACAAACTCATCTACTTGGATGGCCTGAGAAATTTTCATGTTGGGGTGAAATAGTCCTTTAATATCATTTTTATTCACCTTTTAACAGCATGTCAACGTTTTTTCACCAAAACATCACATGCATGACAGTATTCAACTTAACCAGTTGTAATATCTTTGTGTTTGTGTGAGCTAGGTTACGGTATGATGAACGATGGAACCACCACGTTCATTAATGCTTCGGCGTGCACAGTAAACTTCCAGCCTATGAACCTGCCCATCGTTTTCGACTTGCCTAATCCCAGGAGCTCATGATTGAACTGGGACCCACCCACTGCCCCCTTCTTTCAATCAGGGTTCCTTTTTGAGTGTGTACGGATGCTGCGTAGTGTATATAGAGCGGACGAGAGATGTTAATTTGGATATTCCCAAGGATATTTCCATCCATTTTTATGACGTGTGACACTCTCAGACACAAAAGAGTGGCATTCTGCCTCACTGATATGGACGTTTGAACTGCTTTCTGAATTTGACTCTTGCGTTGCACTTGAATCAGCGTGACAATCGCATGTACTTAAAGGCATGGAAGCCAATCAGTGCTCGAGATGAAGGAAAGTCAAGCTTTCTTCTCATTGGCTGGCACTTATTTAAGGAACTTTGTAACCTTGTAGCCTCAATGGACATCTGACTTGGAAATTTTTTTTTTCTTTTGCTCTGGATCCACTCTTGAAAGTTACAGGATGTGCCCAGAGGAAACACTGCGCTATGGTGCAAACAAGTTTGTTCAGGGTCTTTGGCATTTCTATCTTTCTCTCTCTCTCTCTTTCTCTGGGTCTCAGTCTCTCATCCTACTTTTTCCTATCTGCTCTGTTGTTATATGTTGCTCTTTTGAACTTGGGGCCATGTTGGGTTTCACTGGGAGATGAAATGGGAATGTAACATTTAAAACTATTGATGGTGAAAAAGAAACAAAAATATTTTCCAGTGTTCTCCACATTTTCATGCCTTCTTTATTGTTCGATTTACTGTAAACGTGTAAAACTGTGAGTGTGTTTTCAAGCAAATGGTCCTTTACTAAAGCAGTGTGGACTTTTACAGTAGTTTGAAGTGTTTAAGGTCAAATATTTAAAAGTTCTTCTAAAGCGCCGCCGTTAACGTCCCTCCTCCGAATATCAAAGCCTTGTCATGCACAGCAAAGTGCGCTTTTGCATAACAAGAATATGTTGCACTTTGATCCACATGCTCCCCACTATAATTTATTAACATTCCTCCTGGCGATAATTTATTCCCATGTGTTTTACAGCTCTTCAGCATTAACTGTGTGGCATTAGGCCTAATATGACGCTTCTGTTAGATGTGCAGAGGGTTTTCATCTCCTCCATATAAATGGATGAATAAAAATGAACAAATTGAACGAATTATCGCTCTGCGTGTGTGTGCGTGCGTCTGTGGGCACCTGTGTGTACAAACGCGATCAATTGCTCCTCTTTCACAGCCCGAGGAAAAGAACGAATCAGAGCACTGAGAGATCGAAGAGATAAAAATAAAAAAATATCGGAAACGCCAACTAGGAAGGATGAGCTGATGTCTGGAGACGGATTTCTGTCTCATCTTTATTTTTAAGGTTTTTTTGCTGTTTGTACACTTGTTTGCATTCGGTCAGAGGTGCTTCGCACTCTCTTGTGGCTTTCCTCTTTTTTTCTTTCTTCATTCATTCGTGCCCATATGAGGCCTTTTCTTTGAAGACGTTGTCGTCATGTTTACTGCTGTGTTCCAGTTATTTTTTTCCCCAGCATGCTGTTCTGAATTTCCAAACAGATTCTGTGCATTGTTAATTCAGTGTGTTGTGAAATTTCAATGATAAAGATACAATTTGGGAGATTCTTTTGTTTTTCGTCACTTAATTTCACCATCTAAAGAGTTATGGTGTTGAATAAATCCAGAGATTAATTCTCTGTCAAAACTGTTCTGGAAGAGATCATTTACAGAAGAAAAATAAAAGAGTAAATGTCTACACACTGATATTAATGCTTCAATATTGTATTGAACGACTTCAGTGTTTCAGCTTCAGGGCCTTCAATGTGAAATAAAATGATATAGACAGGTAATGACATCATTGGATTATCTGCCCACAGGAAGTTACATGATTTATAAACATAAATAAAGAAAATGGGGTTATTTTTCAACATCAATATTACTTAATACCAGTAAAAAGCCACATACTATTTTATATATTCCAAGATACATAAATTAGGAATACACTGAAAATAACATTTTGACCAATCAGTCAAATTTTCGTTATTCTTGTCATGGCCAATGATTTATAAATGGCTAATATTGAAATTATGGACTATTTTGTATATATAAATTAAAACTCTTACAGAAAAATCAATTATTTTAAAAGACACAAGTGAATTTATCACATCATTGTACTGTAGATTCTGAAAATTGTATAAAGAATAACTTTACCTTTGCCAACATCTGACACTTACATAATAAAAATGTCAAAATATGAGAAAGGACTATTACATATACAATATTGATCAATACCGATTAATTTAAAAAAATGAACTGTTTACCAATATATTGTGTATGCCTCAACACAAAATTAAAAACTAGGGGTTGTAGCGTGTACGCAAAAGATGAAAATATGACATCATGTGACTTCCTGAACGCAGGTAATCTGATGATGTCATTGCCTGTTGTTATATAAATAGGGTTTTGCCTGATGATGATCTAGAGCTTAAAACATTGCTGTCTGCAGTGTTCAATTTAGAGCTTTAATGTAAATATAAGGGTAATTTTCAGTGTTCTGGATGGTGTCCTTCATCTGTAACTAACTGGGTGGACGTGCACACTTTCTGCAGATTATTCACACAACTGAAATTTAAACTCCATCGACCTCTTAAATTAAAACTTATCCCCATCACTAAGGTATATCTCCCTTTCACTTCTGTATTTTTTTCCTCTATCTGCCTTTGAGATGAGAAGAATCCACATTATTACACTCTCACTTTTTAGTCCTAATCAAAGGACTTGTAATTTCATATCAATTATCTGCATGTGGCTAAAACTTTTTTTTAAACTAGGTAAAAATTGTCCTCGGTCTTGTATCACTTCGGCCTTCCTTCTTTCACACCTCTCCACATCCTAATGAAATCCCTCATTCAAATAATTACATGAGTAATCCTGCGTGATGGAAGGTAATTTATTGCAGGCTGGCTTTTACTATGCCATTAAAGACTCTGTTCTCTGTTATCCTTCCCATCTCTGGGCACTTTTTTACCTACATATTCCCTATTACTCTCCTTTTTCTTAGACCCCCCCCCCTTTACATCTACTCATGTGCCATCCACTGCATCCTCTTTAGTACACACCATCAACATCTATCTCTCTGTCGACTTGTGTGCTTTACACAACAATGTCCTCTACTGTCTGTCTCTCTCTCTCCCTCCCTCCGTCTCTTATAAACTCGCAAATACATCTTCGACATGTTCTTGTCAGCCGTTTCAAGCTCTTAAAGCTGAACAAAAGGCCTGGTGTAGTGCATTTTAGCGCTGTTAAACATCCCGGGGCGTGCCGTCTGGCTCGCGCTGAAAATACTTGATGCCAGTCGAAGGAATACGGGTGGAACAAATGCGTATGCAACTGCCGCTGGAAAAAAGAAAACACAAAACAATTAGCCGCAACAATGCATGCTGATTACTGTCATATGCTGCTTATTTATGAACAATGTTTGTTGTGACAAAGATGTTTAATTTTCATCATCTTTGAATTACTCGTATCCTGAAGCAGAAGTTGGTTGACTTATTCTATAAAGAAACCTTTTAAAATCTGGAAAATGAATGCTGTTATTTGCTACTGTGTCATCCTTAATGACTAAAAAAATGTCCTCCGGGAAGAATATCTTTTAGACCTGAATAATTTTCACTACTTATTACAATTAAGTATGCAGGAGAATATACTGCCGTTTATATACTTTTTATTGCATATGGTCGATGTCCACTTTTGGGAGGTCCTAAAGTGTAACATATGCTATGCTCTATATAAAATAATCTTAAAATATTATTCATTTAAATAAATAAAAAAGTTTATCACATTCACACCACAGTATTTAAAACTATTTAAATTAACTTGCAATGGTGAAAAACATAAAAAACCCTGAATTACATATTAAATATTTATTTAAAAATACTGACAATCTTACAGTGAGGTAAAATATTTTCTTTATTATTTTACATTAAAATAAATATGAATCTATAATCGAATATTCATGGTCATTTTTAGACTGTATACTTCTTTATCAACCATACTGATCTACATAGTGCTTCAAACAAAGCAGTCTTTCCCTTGAAGTAAGACTATAGGAGACTATTCGTTGTGAAATGAATATTTATATGTGTATATTTAATATTTAGATCCAGCACTACGCTGGGTCTTAAACCTAATGCAGTATGAAGTATGCAGCACCCTTCTGAAGTTATGGATTCCCTTAGTTTCATTACACTTGAATCACACTCTTTCCAAAATTAGAGATAATACTGCTTCTTTGATCTCAGCTGGATTGCATTAAAAAAATCTCTGAACATGCTTCTAATATTTTTGTCTATATAAATCTGACCATAACTTTTAAGCTTCGTTGAGCTTCATGATTTTTTCTTTTGAAAGAATGTAATACATTTATTCAGCAAGGATGCATGAAATTCATCAAAAGTAACAGTGGAGACATTTATAATATTACAAAAGATTTCTATTTAACAAACATCCGGTTCTTTTGAACTTTCTATTTATCACAAAATCCTAAAAAACTAAATTACCACCATTTACACAAAAATATTAAGCAGTTTTCAACTGATAATAATGAGAAATTGTCCTTTGAGCACCGAATCAGCATATTAGAACCTAACCATCACAGGATAAATTACATTTTAAAATATGTTAGAAAACAATCATTTAAATTGTAATATTATTTCACAACATTGTTGTTTTCACAGACTTTAAAAAATAACATTGCTGACCCTAAACTTTGAATGTTAATGTATTTTCTTTCTTTTTATTTTTAACTGTAACCTACATGAAGAACTATAAGTCATAAAGTTGATTTATTATTTGCGAGGTCAAGATGCATTGTTCTGTCTGGCTTCATTAACATATGAAACATCATCACGACAAGCACCTCAGGGGGCATTGATATGGTCGAAGAACAATAGTAGTCATTTTATTGCGTGCAGAATACAAATGGCTAACTCTTGGAATAAATAAGTCTTATTTATCTTTTGTAACTTACAACAACATTTAGTCATTTGGTCATAATACAGAACAATGCAGCACAAATAGGCTAAGAAATGTTAAGATGCCAAATTTAGCTTGGGTTGCCAGGTTTAGCCTCTCCCGCTCACTTTTAGTATGGCTTAGGGCGTCAAGGATTTACTCCGTGGGGAGTCACGCAAAACCAGCACACCCCCTCACTCTTTTGTTCTGCGATGGTTCTTTCTCCATGCCAAAAATGACGAAAACTCCCAATTCTGTCATCAGGAAAGTGTCGGAATAGAGCCTCGGGGTGGGAGGTCCCTGCTGAGTTCTTACCCAATCTGGTGCCCGCTCTCTTTTCTTACCAACATACAGGGCATTTGCACCATTATCAACAGACTAGAAACACCATTAAACTAATGCTGTTTTGATGATGTCCAAAGTGTCCTGTACCAAAGCCATCTCTTCACCTCTTGATGTTGGATGTTACCCATATCAAGACCTCTGTTTGAGTCTATGGCATTACATATTTTTAGAATGATATTTTCTTCATTATATTAGGTGGGCACAATCACACAAAGCAGAGAATAATGAAGATAGATAGATAGATGAATGTATAATTTTTGCTAGATTACACTGCACCCCGTACTGAGTTTTTGCTGATCTGGTCTCCAAAGAAAAAAAAAATGTTGTAGAAACAATTTTCACCCAGAAATTGCTAGTAAATTTCATAAATAATTACAAAAAAAAAAGGCAAGTAACACATTAAACTTTGAAATTTTGAGAGTGTTTTCTTGTTAAAGGTAAAAATGGGTACTGCAGTCCAAGTTCAAAATGTTGCTCAATTGACTCAATGATCAAGTGGGTTGCCAGATTAGCACACACAAGAGGAACAAGTTCAGTTGACACTGTAAGCTACTGAGTTGATTTATCCGTGGTGTAATATGTCTCTGGTCATAGAGATTTTTGGATTAATGCTTTTTAGTTCTGGGTAGAATCTATGATCTCTGACCCAGTTCATTTGCTGGCTTCCATGGCTGCAATTCGCTGTGTTTTCCACCAACTGGCAACCAGGGGTGTCAAAATACTATTGGGCAAACTGGCAGTGGGCAGAATCACACAGACCAAAACAAAAACAGACATTCTGACATGGAACACGTTTCACACTAGAATAACTGGCTGTAGCATTGTTTTTCAGAGAAACATGTTTCCTAAATATCTGCAAAAATGTAATGGTATTTTGATGTTTTATGCACCAGAGTAAAAACATATTACAGCATCTTTAAACATACTCCAAAAATCCTCTTTTATTTTATTTTTTTTACAACTTTTAAACAGTCATTTTTTACAGTCTAGCAAGAACGAAGTGATCTAGAAGATGAGAAAGTCAGTCAGCTTTCTTTCCTCTCTTCAAACGTTTTTTTCTCGCTGTCTCTTTATAAAGCTATTGAGAGATTTGACAATGTCTGTAAAATGGGAGACAGTTATTTGGCTTTCCCTCCAAGGTCTCATAGTCTAGGATGAAAAGAATGAATAGATATATCTGAACAATTCAAAAAATGACTCTGAAATGTGAAGTACTATAATCATTTTACAGGTGCACCGGGGTCCTTGATCTACTAAGTAACAATATGAATTGTTCATAATTGATTCATTTTATTCTGTGCCCTGGACTGCTGAATCGCATGCCTCTGGTTAGAGAGAAACCGATGACATCATGCCCGTAGGACGAGGTCATAGTAATGATGATTTAGTATGACATTATCCAACATTGATTTTACAATTCATGAATATCTTGAACTTGAACTGCCTAGTAAGGATTTCATTACACATTCATTATTTACCTTCTAAAACATTATCCGTTTCTCTAAAGTGCAGGTAAATGGACTGAATCACAGAATTGGAAGGAATTCTTATCAGTTTTACTGGTATAAAGACTTTTTGGGTATAATATGTTACAGTTTACTTTATTTTGCTGTCCTCACTTACATAAATGAACTATAGTGTCCTGCGCCCACTAGTAAAAAGATATCAAAAATTATATCTAGTGTCTGAATAATTTTTGGTTTGACTGTGTAGATGTGCATGTTGAAAAACATGTTTTTCAAGTCATTCATCACAATGACATCAAACCGATCTGCATTATTATGATCATGATGTAATAAATCTGTGGAGAGACTGAGAATCTGATAGCAGTGAAAGTACGGTTATGGAGACGTTAATGTAGAAGTGCTACTACAGGCGCACTGATGACAGAATATGAAGGAAAGCAGACAGATCTTGGCCATGTCAAGCCATCTGTTCTGAGATTCTGAAATGAGATATTGATGTAACAGGTTTGATACACGCTCAGGGAAAACTTATTGTATCGAATCCGAATGAGTCTATTTGACATTTACACTTTATCTTCGTACTTCATCCGTTGCTCTTCTAAACATGTACACACATGCATTTTTTAGATGCAATATATATTCCTGTCATTCCATAGGACTGGCTAATGTTATTGTGTAGATGTTGGCACTGGTGCCAGGTTTGAATTCCAGCAGGTGCTGTGCATTGGTTGCCTTGGTGACAAACTTCAAACTGTCTTACAAGTCTTGTTCAGATTCTCTGTCCGTGAAGTGGAAAGCAGTGAAGATGGTCTGCCAAAATCCATCACATTCTCCAACATGTAATCCATCATCAGATTAGCATGCAGAGAGATTGACAAAATGCATGACTCTAAACATGTTCTGGTTGGATTGATTTGTGTGCGTGTGTGTGCGTTGAGTTTTGGTCTGGTTTGGTTCTCCTCTACTTTGAATAAGAGATCTGATCTCCCACCATCACCAGACACACAGCTTCCAGTTGCACAGATGAGCATTAATATGAATATTTGCGTGGAAGACACATTTCTTTGCATGTTTTTATAACTCTGCATATCAAAGATATCTTCAGCTCTGTGTCAAGAATGTTACGCTAAATTCCGTGGTGATTTTAAAAGGCTGATAAGTCCCGTTTTAAAAGATGAAAGAAATATTCATTTTAGATATGAGAACTTGGAATGATCCCAAAAATGTTAAGATTATTTTCCTCATTTAGATCGTTGGTTATCATCTGGTGTTGTTTCAGGACCCAGATTTTACATTGGACATCAAATACTAAAACTGAATCAATATATCAGAACAGAACTGACTCTCATTTTTGGATCACGACCCATCGTTGTAGTATTTTTATTAACTGAAAGCTTGAAAGGGCCTTTAATGAATCGCTCCAAGAATTCATGTTTGTTAGTCAGTACTGTAGCCCATGCAGAGTAATGCCTACAGTGATTCCTCTGAATATATTATCTCTGAATATCTCACATATTACATTTAAAATATAACCAATATTTACTTTGCGTATTGCTGTAATTGGTTTGTTTACAAAGCGAGAGCAGCAAATTTAAGGATGCACTTCTAAAGGGGAGTTTTGTTTGTGTTTGGCTTTTGAAGACAACAGATGATATAAAAACTAGTACTGCTGCCCACTTTACATTTAATTACCTTGCTTCACTTTTCCAATCTGGAAAACAAAAAAACAAGTGCTGTGAACATAGAGAACTTTTTGGCTGGCTTCCTTTTAATAGGGTTTTTAGCGGATACAAATTAAAACGATGTCCTGCTGCTTGCAGGCAGCCTCCAAAGAATATAATTAGCTGGAACATCTAGAAATCAAAATTATTCAGTGTTTCTGTTCTTTTGTTTGCTCTAATGAGATACGAAGAACATGTAAGCTATATTTGTGCAGCGAATAATTTCTCCAATGACTCATGAAGCAAGAAATGGGATGCTTTTCAGGATGTGTGTGCGCTCTCCAGAGAGCCTCGCACATTATAGAGGCAAAATGAGTGCCCTGAATGTTGATATTAGGCTATTCACACCTGCATAGCTCTGCAGGAAGATAGCAATGGGAGGCTTAGCAACCTCTGAATCCCAGTGCACAAGACCCTTCTCTCCTGATCCTGCAGTTAACCTTATGTATGTGTAATATACTATTGTGTACTTTTATTCAAACTGCATCTGATTGGGTGTTGCATATTATGCAGCATTAAGTTTGCTTTTTCTGTGAAAGTTGCTTTGGCATATTTGTTGTTGGATTTTGGTCAGCATCTCTTTCCAAATTTATCTTTTGACAAATGTGCAAAAGTATTAAAAAAATGGCTGGAAAGGAAATGCAATTACTGCATTTTATGCTTCAAATGAAAAGATAGAACAAGACAAAATACATTTTTGGGGATAGTTTGAATGAAGAAGTTTTTTTTTTATATCAGGTTTTTGTTTTCCGCAGAAGAAAAAGTCATACTGGTTTGGATTGACTTGTGGTTGAGTGAATGATGACATAATACATTTTTTTTTTTTTAATACCGTTTGGCAGTTTTGCTTCTTATGTAAATGCATAATGGTATTTAGATTTTTCTACTGAAAAAAAGTAAAGATGAGTTATTTATTTATTTTGCAGTGCAGAGATGTCCAGAAATTTCACAAATGGTGAAATGCTTCTTAAGCCAATAATGTACTACTTCAGAAATCAAACTGATCCATTAGCCTTGGAGATGTGTTTATGATTTCCCAGAGACACTGAACACAGCCTATAAAAGCTAATAACCGGGGCCCAAATCCAGACTTTTTCTGTCCTGTATTAATGCACTTAAAAAGAAAAGAATCTGCCAATAAATCCAAGCATACACTTTGCCTCACTCTTTAAAGCTCTTTGAAGATTTTAAGTTCCATTAATGTACCTTCCTAATGTACCGTGGTTCAGAGACACTTTCAGGTGGTGATTGTCTGGAGGACAAACCTCTTTTTTTTTTACAGTTTTCTTCCACTATGGAAGTCAATGGGGACCATCAACTGTTGGAAACTCAAACAAGATAGGAGCAACTTGAGGGTGAGTAAATGATGACAGAACTTTCATTTTTGGGCGAACTGTCCCTTTGAATAAGACAAAAAACATGCTGATTCACCTGTTTTCTAGCTTCTGAAGAAGTCACAATAGGTAGTTTTTGTCAAGCTGGTAAACCAGCAAACCCAAGCTATTCATAAAATCTGGTCAAGCAGCACATATTTGCTGATTTTCTTGCTTGACCGTTACTAAACCAGCATAAAGCACATCGCATGACTTCATGTTGACAATTACCATTTTAATCTCTAAGGCTTTATTTTTCAGAATTGCTCTCAAAATGGTTTTATATCTTGCAATGTGACCTATTATATGTGACCTTGTGACTTTATTTTGAACTTCATGCTGGCATATGATGGTCTTGGTGAAGGAAGTGATATTAAACACAATCTATATAATATTATATATAGAAAAATAATGCCAAAAATGGGCTGATGCCTACTAAATGTCCTTAAGACCATCTGTGTTGAATTCTCTCTTTGTCTCTAATGATGACCCCCGTGTCTGTATCTATATGATGAATAAGCACAGCTCTCTGTCTTTAACTCATAACTATGCAGATCTCTTGTGCACCACTGTTAGGAACGGCTTGTAAATTTTACACACACACACACACACACACACACAGAGGCAGGAGTATCAGGAATCAGAGCACGTCTTAGCGCCCTGCGCTCTTCTCCCCAGTGTTTGCATGCAGCTCTGTCTGATTCCAGACCTGCTGCCGAGGTTCATTACGATCTGCTGTAACACCAAACCGCTGTTTGATCTGCAGCTCACTGGCTTTATTATTAAGACAAGACACTTTCCCCCCCTCTTTCCTTTACAGACCATAAAGACAGAAGGAGTGCCTGCCCGCGATAGAGGACTGTCTCTGAGAAAGGCGGTGCATGCTTTTTAAAACATTTTTGATTATTTCATAAAAGCGAGGAAACATCAAACCACTGAATAAATATTTGAGGTGCTTTGGAGGAAGGGGTTGTGGATTTCCGTTAGGATTTGTGATTTTGAGACAGAGATAAAAGATTAGGAGAAAGACTCTGAGTCGACGTACCGCCAAAAACAGACAAACAAATGTCGTAGATTTATCATTTTATCTTTTTAGATGCTTTAATTTCCAGTGAAATGGCTTCCAGTTATGTTTTGCAGCAAATTTGACCTCTAAATGTTACTCATGTAGAAGAAGATGGAAAGTCTCATGTTGTTTGTGTGGCATAGGAATTGAATAAGATCTCTCACCTACCCTCATCAAATCTCTCATTAAATTCTCACTGTACTAAGTGGTGTGTGAGTAAAAAAAAATAATTTTGACTTAGCCATAACTATTTCTCCTAATTTAGCTTTTTTTCTCACAATTATGACTCAATGTGACTATTTTAATGGTCACTTTATACCTCACAGTTGTGTCCTCCTCTCTTATGATTTTTTTTTTTTTTTTACATTTGCAACTTTACAGTATGTCTTATAATTGTGAAGTCTGTCTAGCAGTGCAACTTTAATTATTATTTTAAACTGTTCCACAATTACCTGTTATCACTCCCATCCAAACAAGGTACATTAAAGATAGTTCACCCTAATAGGAAAATCTGATGTTTTAGCCTTTTTTTTCTTGTCACAAAAATTTAGTAAGATCTCTCATCTACTCTCATATGGTAATTTTGACTGTTTCTAGTAACTAGTTATCACAATTGCATTTTTTTCCACAATTACAGCATTTTTATTTTACATGGTGACTTTTCCCATTAGTTGCAGTGTCATAATGTCCTTATCTCATAATTGAAACATTATTTTGAAAAGATTGTGACTTTCAATGTTTCAGTTGCATGATTGTGATTTAGTTTATTTGAATTAGTCAGTCAGTAAAGTGCATTTGATGGATTGCACTGTAGTTTAACACACACAAACTTCACTAACAGCTGCACTAACATGTTATGTGGTGGTGAATTTATAAGGTGACCTCAACCTCAGAATTAAAGGGCATTAATGCTGACAGCAATTACTTTGTGAGAGGTTGCCAGTTCACACTTCTTTTGGGTGCCGGTAAATGTTCTTATTCGACTATAGCATCCGGTCGACTCCTATCAGGCGACTCCAACTCTAATTGATAATGAATGAATTTCGGTTGCTTTCTTGTAAATTGCTGGCCCATTACATCAAAAACATTCCCCAAACATATTCAAAAGGTGCATTAGAGAGCACAGGGTCAACTGTCCACTGGTGGTTAATGGGAAAAAAATTGTTTAACTAGATTGTGTGCCTTCCAAATAAAATAAAACCATCAAAGGCCAGCGGTGTTCTCCACATGTCATCGCGAGATGCGACACGAGGCTCCATAAACCACATAACATATTCACCAGCAGACGTCTGAGTTCAGCGAGCGTGAATTCATATTTCAGCTTCTAATCAGCATTTACCTCCTCTAATTCTCCTCTATTAATTTCTCCTTTGATAATGCACTGATGTGTACGTGTGTATACAGGCAAGCACACATATGGACAGTGTGTGTATATGAGTGTATGTTTGTGTTGCGCTACAGCCCACCTGGGATTTCACATCAGGGTTGGAGAGTCAGTGCGCTGCAGTAAAGGCAATGACCCAATTAACAACAAAGTCACATCACCGGGTGGCCAAACAAGCTGCTTCAGTGAGGAACAAAAGGAGGAGGAGAGATGCCCCACTTCCGTTTGAGGGGGGATAAAACGACGTCCGTGCGCGTTTCCATGGTGAACACCCCCACACGCCGTGCATTTTGCGTGTGCTACCTTTACAGGCATTAGTCATAATTAACAAGGCTACTCGGGAGATTATTTTCTGGGCAAACATTTTAATTAAAATTGTTCCCTCTGTTGCGCGCATGCCATCTCTTCACTTAGTGCCAATTTCCACCCCTCTGTCCTCTAAAAGCAGGGACCGCGGTGAGGGGGGGCCCCAGATGGTGGCTAACGGCGGGAACAGAGTAATCGAGTGGGGTAAAAAAAAAGGAATTGAATAAACAGTGTGTTTGTTCTAATGAGATTCTCTCGTGGCCCACACAATCAACTCAATTGCCCTCGGACAGCTCTGAGTTCCCTGAAGCGATGTTTGACACGCCTCCCCTGAACAGTGTTTGTGGAGTTTAAGTGAACACCTGAAGACACTGTATTTAGACTTTATGACATCCTGTAGTTGAGGAAATGGAAAGGCAGAATAAAGAATTGCATTCAATTTAAAATAATTAATATTTTACATTTAATCATTCAGCAAATGCATTTATCTATACAGATTAGGAACATCACAAGCTGTTTATCAAAAGGTCCATCAATATTCTTAGTACCCAAAGCCAAGTTTAAGTGTTAGATAGCTTAGTACACATAAAAGTCACTTATTTCTTGTTAAATTGTGATTTTTCTGAAACGTTTCTGAGCACTTTCAAGAAAAGGAAACCTGTCATTACGTTTACCTTGTGTTTTTCTGTTAAAATGTGCATGTGCAAAAACAGACTCTTGTTTAGAAGCAAACAAAACAATTTGCAACCTATTTTATTTCCAAAATAGCACATATTTCTAGTCAAAACTGGATATTCAATGGGGAACATTTTTATTTATCCATTGGGAGTAGACGTGATCGGGGCTGAAAAAAATAGAACCAGGGAGAAACAGAACATTAACTGAAAAAATTATTTCAGATTAGAATAATATGCACCAAATACCCATTCATTATAAGACCAGGAGTGTCCATTAAAAAAAAAAAAAATAGGGTCCATTTTGATTTCATAATGATTCCAATATGCAGAGACAGATGATGATGATTGTTTAAATGTATAAATGTAGTTTGCCTACAAGCCATAAGCCACAGATCCATTGTAGTGATAATTCAGATGTTAGATAGCCTAACATGGGGCACCACTAAATTCAGTGATTTTAGATTTAATTAGCACCACCAGTGTAATGGCTTTGGGCTTAAACATTAATATTAATATTAAGTCTTGGTCATACTATTTTACGGGGCACCAGCCAAGGAATTACACCTTGACAATAAAGAACAATCTTGGAAGACTGTTGAATAAAAAAGAAGTTGCAAGTTGGCACCTTTCAGATCCAGCATCATGATTGGCTGATTTTTCAAAGGTGGCCATGGTATGGCCTCTGTCTGGCATGAGGTCTATTTGCATAGCTTAAAGTCCACATTTGCAACAATGTCTTAAAAGTTTTTGCTAAGCATTATTCACTATCCAAACCAATTCCAGATTAACCTACACATTGTGCTGAAAATATGAAGACCAAACACCAATTGCGTTTGGTCTGGTGTTTGGTGTTTGTGTTTGGAAGTTGTGGCCTAATGGTTAGAGAGTCGGACTCGTAATCCAAAGGTTGCGGGTTCGAGTCTCGGGCCGGCAGGGATTGTAGGTGGGGGGAGTGAATGTCCAGCGCTCTCTCCACCCTCAATACCACGACTGAGGTGCCCTTGAGCAAGGCACCGAAGCCCCAACTGCTCCCCGGGCGCCGCAGCATAAATGGCTGCCCACTGCTCCGGGTGTGTGTTCACGGTGTGTGTGTGTTCACTGCTGTGTGTGTGCACATTGGATGGGTTAAATGCAGAGCACGAATTCTGAGTATGGATCACCATACTTGGCTGTATGTCATGTCACTTTCACTTTCACTTTCAATGGGTAATGCTGAGCACTGATCCCCACATTCATATATACAGTATATACATTGACAGGTAATGTTGCATACCTGGTTGTATCACACACAGCACTCATTAAGTATATAAAGTTCTGTAAATTGATATGAGGAAGGTTTAGTCAATTTTGTGTCCCTTTTGTGTGAATGCATATAAAGATTTGTTTTCCCTTTTGTGGCTTTGGCCACATGGCAAAACTGTGAGGGGAATTTGTAATCGTTCATACTTTGATAAGAGTAAGGGAGAACAAAGCATTTCCTGGGTGAGCGTTACAGTATGATATTGTTAACCCCCCTTTCCACAAGGTAAAACCGGTTTGGTCAGTCTGAGGTAGCGAGTGATTGTTCACACTTAGGTCTCAAGAATGAAGTACTGCGATCAGTGAAAGACCAGTCTTTGATCCATGAAATGCTGACATCCTTGTCCTTAAAACAAAAGGCATCCTTTGTTTTCCACGGAGCCTGATAACATCAGAATATAACTTTCCACACGTTGTATGGAAAGGAGTCTTCCCATCTTGACCGTTGTTCACTACACCATGATTGTTAAAAACTCATTTTTGTGACAGTCTTTTTTTTTTTTAAACTCCTAAGACACCATTTTTTATGACTGAAGTCTATATGAAGAAACTCACACAGTCAGTTATTTTGTGTGTGTGTGTGTGTGTGTGAGAGAGAGAGAGAGAGAGTCTGGGTGAAGACATTATCTGACTTCCCATCTTGGAGTCTTTCCTCTCCGTTAGTCATGTTCAGGTTCATCTCGCTGAATTATATCACCCGTCACTCAAGCAGAAGCTCTGCCTTCTTTTGCTCTTATCACTGACATATCTTTTTATTTCACTGCTGCCTTTCACAGCAGAACCTCCCACTGTCTCAAATATAGTTCAGTCTAAAGGTTTAGTCAGTTCAGGTCGGAATACTCACTGAAGACCTACTGCAAAGAGGACATAATTAAGCAGAAAATGGGTCACCTAGCAGGGAGAAAACAATGCTAAATGGACAAATAAGTAATCATATCAACTTTTAAAAGAGAACAGCTCTTCCTGTATGTTTTGTTGTTTAAGACTGTGTGTCCAATAAAACTATGATGTTTTGCCACAAATAAATCTGTGATATAACTTGGCAATGTGGCTAATGATGCTAGTGCAATATTTGGCATTAATTTTTGGCATGGTTAATTTAGCCTATTTTTAGGTGAGTAATAAATATATTCAAATGTATATAAATAAAACATGCATATTATACAAAAAAAGCATGCTAATTTGCATATTGTTAGACCCATGCAATAAATAAATAATATTTATCTATAATAAATATAACATATATTAAATGTTTTATTTGTATTTATCATTTATTTTATACATTATTTTTAAAAAAGTGTTTTCACTCTTTGATGTTCAGTGTAAAATCTGTATCCTTGAAATGACCCCAAAATAAGTTATCATTTATTTGCTATTTTGTTCAGTATAATAATAGTGAATTTGAAGTTTTAAAATCCATTCATTGTAATTCCACAGGATAAATGACCAGTACAATCATTCAAAATTTCTCCTTTCATGTTACATATGGATATTGTAATAAAATGAGGGTTAAATGATGACAGAATTGCCATTTTTGTGTAAACCATCTCATAATCAACTAGTTGATTGCCACATCACAAGTACTATTATAGCTTTAACATATTTATCCATAGCTACTCTTATACAAAATAGTGTTTTGTGGTAAACTAAATATTTGAGCTAAAGGAGTTGAAAATATGAGTGGCGTGGTATCATTTTTACAAGTCGGGTATAGGTGTGAAGCAGGCTGCTTGGGTTTACTGTATGTGTGCTAAATGCACACTAATGAGGGACCTGGCTGAGCGAAAGCTGAAAGCAATTAGACGCTGTAGAAATGAACCTGTCAGTGCGTATGCCCATGAGTCTCATCAGAAACCTGATGAGGAAATTTGACTGCCAGGCACAAAGTTTGGGGGAAAAAAGTCCTTGATAGAAAGGAGGATTTTTCTGTCACTTCCCATTTTCTGTCATAATCACCCTGGTACCTGATCTCTGATTGGTCGCAATCAAGTTGCGATCGCTTCCTAATGCCTGGACCTGCAGAACAGAAATATAAGAGCTGCTGGATTCATTAAACTATTTCTCCCTCCATTTCTTTCTCTTCCTCCCATCTACCTCTCAAACCTGCCGCTGCTCTCTTTAAACAGCGATTCCCTATTCTCCTCAGCAGCTCATGCTGAAGGACGTGTCCGTATTTGTTCTAGGTGAACAGGCAGAGAGCCCCGGTCACTGTCTTTAGGTTAGCTCCAATCTGCAAAGTTAAAAAGCCACATGGGCGGGAGCTCGTGAAACTGCCTCAGGCCAGCTGAACTTCTGCACCCGTACCCTGCCTTTCATCTCACAGCTATACACTGCAATTGATGTGTACGCCTTGATCTTACTGCGTCGAGTCTGTTCCCCAAAGCACTGTGAACGAGCAGGATAATCATGGACATGAGTATAACTCTATCACAGAAATACTTACTAGGGTGGAGAGATGGATACAGGGAAGATAAACTATCTATCTATCTATGTATCTCCCTCTGTGTGTGTGTGTGTGTGTGTTAAAAACGATTACAATAGACAATAATACAATATACTTTTTGCAGACCCCATATCACCCCATTCTGTCCCCCCGGAGGTCACAGAAAAAGAGTTTGCAAAACCTAACTAGTGAACTATTCTAAAACAAGTAAATAAAGCGATGCTAACAGAAGCTATCTGTTCATTCTTAGTGAATTCCCCGAGATAATGACTGTGTGATGGTACTTTTCAGCTTCAGGGGTGTGCATTAGCTCGACACCTGCAGTTGGACTGTGAAACCTGGCAGCTTTTTAGCGGAGGGAACGGAGTCAGTCATAATGCCTCGTGCAAATGGACCTCCCTCATCATCCCTCAGGTCCTGGCACGAGAAAGGCAGCCGTTCACGGAAAGAGGAACAGCTACTATATATACCTCACTGACTCCTGGGTAATCACATCCTGCTGTCGCCCAAAGAACTTCTGCTTTAATTGAACTCTTATTAGGTCCGCTGCCAAATCAAGCTCTGAAAATGAGAGTCACCTCCCAGATGTGCTTTCAGCTGCCACTAGCCACCCAAACTCCTGGTTAGCGGCTCAGAGGAGACAAAATGAGGTCTCATTCGTTCTCAGATTGTGCGATCGGATGACTGCGTTATCACTCGGTTTCACATCTACGCAGACTTTGCCTGAGGAAGAAGATCTATTTTATTGTCTTGTATGTCTTTTGTTTTCACTATACCTTTTTGAATACAAACTTATGTAATTAGAAGCAAAACAGCTTGAAAAGTGGGGGAAAAAAATTGTTGTTTTTTTGTAATAAAAATTGTTTTGATATCCGACAAGCAGAACAAGTACAATTACATTAAGTTAGCTTTATGATTCAGTCTGGGGTGAGGAAACATGAGACTGCAGCCAGTTTAGAAAGAGAGATAATAAAAAAAAAGAAAAAATCAAATGAGGTGGGATTTCTTTACTATATATATATAGTTCACAAGGCTTAAACTTCCCAAATTAAGAGCTAATTAGAAGTGTGTTAAAATCACAAAGGAGAAAGGAGCGGATATCTTGAACAATTAATGAGCTGAAAGATAGAGATCTCATCTCATTTCTATTCATCTATCTTATTTTATCCTCTTGTCGTTCCCGTTGCATGTTCCCTTTAGCTTTCTCCCTCTCGCTCGTTCCCTCTTGTCAGAGCCAGCTTTCCATTAAGTGGTCGTCCACTGACTGGCTTCATTTTGAGCCTGGCATCTGGCCATGCTTACAGCGTGCGTGTGTGTGTGTGTGTGTGTGTGTGTGTGTGTGTGTGCGTGTGTGCGTGTGTGTGTGTGCGTGCGCGCGTGCATGTGAATGGCCAGAGGACCACCAGACATCAAAACATTTTCATGAGTGTTATCGCCAGTGTCACCATGTGCCAATTAGACATCCATAATTAAACAGGAACTAGGGTACATGGCCTCTGTGACAAAATGTGCGTATTTGCAGCCTGCACCACCTCTAATAGATCATCACTTTCTTTTTCCTTGTCTATTCTTTTCTAAACATATGTTATGTTATGTTATGTTATGTTATGTTATGTTATGTTATGTTATGTTATGTTATGTTATGTTATGTTATGTTATGTTATGTTATGTTATGTTATGTTATGGTATGGTATGGTATGGTATGTTCTTGTTATGCTTTATTTTTTATGTTTTATGTTGTTATGTTATGTTTTGTTGTTAAACTGTATGTTATGGTATGCTATGTTGTTGTTAAGCTGTATGTCATGTTGTTACGTTATGTTTTTATGTTGTTTTTATGTTTTGTTGTTGTTAAACTGTGTGTTATGTAATGTTGGGTTGTGTTATGTGTTATGTGTTATGTTGTTGATATGTTTTGTTGTAAAACTGTATGTTATGTTAATGTCTTTTGGGCAGTATTTTAAACTTGATGTTTTACTTGCCTAGGGTATGAAAAGTTTGAAAAATAAATGTAGGTAAATGACAGTGTACCCTGGGTAAAAGTCAAAATTAAACTGCATTCACAAATTGTTCTTCTGCTATGCTACTAATTTCCCAAGTGAAAAATGGGATATTCAGTGAGGAAAAAAAGGTGGGACTTGATGTCTCTCTTGATTTGATTGGATGGTGAAAAGTGGTTTTCATATGAAGAGTAGGGGTTGAAAAAGATTTGGTGACGAAAAAAGGAAAGAAAAGGAATGAAAGTTGTTTCAGAAGCATTGTAAGCAAAAATAGTTCACAACAGGAAAGTAAATGGGGTCATTTTCATTTGGACTTTGAACAGTTTGAAGTGTGAAAAGCCCAGAAGAGCCAGAGGAGGGAAATCAGAGAATGAGAACAATTATAGTGGGTGTTTGACACACAGTATGGATATCATACAACTACAGTGTGCTGTGCTGATGTAACTCTGTCTCTGAGGTGGAGGACTGCAGTCCTAATAGAATATTGATAACTGATGCCAGCGTGGAGGAGGAAGCATCTGTGACAAAGTGCTTCATCACTTGAGTGTGTGTATGTGTTTAAGCACATCAGTCATTAGTCTGAACAGCTGTTCTAAGCATCACAACACTTCTTCTAACAATAATCACCACATACACTGGATCCGTTTTTGGTAGACAGCAAAGGTAACTTTTGCACATGGACTTTGGGGATAAAAAAAACAAGCACAATATAATATTTCATTTTAATAATTCATGATTTGATCAAATATAGATTTTGAAATTTATAGCATGATTTTTAATCAAAAGCTATGTTTAGATAATACAATAAAAGTCTAATAGCTTTCAATAAATACAATAAAAGTCTACTGAATATCCCCATTTAGTTATCTAGGTAAATGTATATGTGCAATTGTCTGTTTTATTGCTCATACTGCAAATGTGATGGCGGTGGAGAGGAGGGAGGTGTTACAGAGACACAAACTCTGAAGAAGAGGGAGGAGGCTGTTTGGAAAGAAATGAAAAAAGAACAAAGAAAGAGAATGAACAAGGGGTTCAAAGACTGATTGTGAAAAAAAGTGCAAAATGGATAAACAGAGATACAGAACGAGTGTAAGGTGGTGAAAGGGAGAATGGGTGTCTCTGTAGGTCTAATTTGCCTTCTCTGATTTAATTTAGTAAATTCCTCAATTTCATTATGCGGAAAACAAACAACCTACTTAATATCGGGAACATGAACAAAGCAAGAAAAAAAAAGTAGGAATGCATTATTTTAAACCACCTACGCTTGCTGGCTCACTCTGCCTGATGCAAATGAATACATTTAGCCCTTGAACAAAAATATCATGACACAAAAATGGCATTTGATAATCAAGTCACGCTCTTTTATTCCAAAATTAATTTATAATTTGCTGGAAATTATTTCCCCAATTGTACAATTGAACCTTTTCCATGGAGATTAAATTGTTCAAAATGAGACTGTATTGTCACACATTTATATGATATTTATAAACTGTTCTGGGGTCAGAAACAGGTCAGTCAGTATAAAGTAATTATGTTTTTTAATTTAATATTGCTCATAAAACCTTTTTTACTTAAAGCTACACTTTTTTCTCATTTAAAAGTTATATTTATAAAAATAAATAGTACTTCTGAAAAATCGTTGCCTAAAGGAACTCTTTTATTTTACAAGGAGCGAGTCGCCTCATTGGATAAATGTTGAGATCACGTGACCAGCTAAATAATCACTTCATCTCAATAACCTTTATTACAGGACACTTTCACTCACAGAATAAATAAGTCATGGCTGACTGCAAACAGCACTTTTCTACAATGTCATTTGTCATTTGCCTGATGCTTCATCCACGTCGCAAGATGTCTGTATGTAAGATGACTGAGTGCACTTTCTTATCTGACTTCTTTTAAAAGCATTTCTTGCTGTGTATTTTGTGCAGTCCTAGAGCTGACAAAAGTAGAAAGGAAGTCAAGTTAACTCCAAAAGCAGCCTCACATGGGAATTCACGTTGGAGGGTCACTCCAGGGACAGGACTTTCAACCTCAAAAACACACACTGCACAGTAAGCAAAGCATGCCACACGCACACAGACACCTATTTCAGTCATGCATAATCAAAGCACAGTCTCCCATGAAGTGCCCTACATCCTGAAAATGCTCTAATCCACCGCAAGTCCCTTAAGAGTCAGTCAGAGTGGGTCCTATAATAGAGCGCATAGTTTTTCATTAACACGTATCCTCTGTGTGTGTGTGTGTGTGTGTGTGTGTGGCTAATGGAGCCCGGGCTGGGCTCTTAACACTAGCGCATTCACAGAGGACTTCGGCAGATGGCAGTTCTGGCACTGACTGAAGCCTCTCTCCCATTCAATGATGCACCAGGACTGACAAGACAATACATTAACACTCATTTTACTATAGTACGCCACTTCTCTACAGGGTTTGCTTCAGGACCCAGATTGGACGTTAAGAGGCGAGCCAAAGCGGGTCCAAAATTGTTTATCGTACAAAAGTAAACAAAATTATCTTTTTATCTGCACAAACCTTCTTGTTGCAAGTGAAACTATATTGTAGTATGGTTGATACTTTCTTTATCTTGTAGTTTTGATCATTTTATTTAAGAATGTAGGCATCGCGTATTTAAAAGTTATGTTTATTGGTTTTTGTGCCTTTTGTTTTGCGAGTGGAGAAATGACAGGAAAGTGGCTGAGAGAGGGGAGCAGGATCAGCAGAGGACCTCGAGGCGGGACTCTAACTTGGGCCGCTGTGAGCACAGTTGCACTATATGTCGACACTTTAGTGACTTTAGTGTTATTAGCACCATACTCCTTAACTGTTTGAGCTACAGGAATACTTTGTGCCAAACTATTGCAGAGTTGCACAACTTGTGACCTCAACATAAGATTTAGGTCTATGCAGTTGCCATACATTTGTATCAGTTCATGCAGGGAATCGAACTCATGACCTTGGTGGTGCTAGCAGGCTAATGGAAAACATTTTCTTCTGTTTATATTGCTCTCTTAACTATGCATGTCTATACTGTATTGCACAAACCATCTTTATTCTTGTTGCAGGTGAACCTGTATTGTAGATTGGGTGATATTTTCTTTACCTTGTAGTTTTGATTATTTTATTTAAGGATGTAGATGTCATGCAACCTGTCCATATTGCCATCTGTCATGCAACCTGTCCATATTGCCATGAACTTCTTTCAAGTGCAGTAGTATTTCCATTTATGAATTTGGCAGATGGTTTTATCTAAAATGACTTATATTGCACTCAAAGTCTACATTTTATCAGTGCATGCAATCTCTGGTAATTGAACCCATGACATTGACATTGCTTTGACATACTTTGTGCCAAACTACTGTAAAGTTAACAATCTTTGACAACAAAAGATTTACATTTATGCATTTGCCGTAATTGTTCATGCATTCACAGGGAATCGAATCTATGAAGACTAATGCGAAGCATTTTCTCCTCCTATTTATATTTCTCTCTTAACCATGCATGCTTACATTGTAAGTTGGTTTTGATTAATTTTATTTAGCATTGTTTTTCCTTGCTATCAGCAGCCCAGAACATATTTTGGGGTCGTGATTCACCGCTTGAGATCCACTGCTCTGCAGTCAGTCTTTTTCTCTCTGTGTACCATAAACTCCCTGGCTCCCTCTCTTTTTCTTCCACCATCTCTCCCTGCGATTATTCATGTACGTGTTCTTTTCTCATCTATAGCAATGACTTGCATGTTAAATAATTGATCAGTGGAGAAGTGCACCCAGCTCTCAATCTCTTCATAGAGTGCCCGACAGCATGTGAGAGAGCTATAAAAATAAAAGAAACAATAATAAAGGCTGAAACAAGACGCCATTGGCATGTCATTCCCCGAAGCGCAAAGCGCCTCCAATAAGACGCATCAAATTGTCAGGAGCGCAGCAGCTGTTAACGTTAGCGAGGAGGATACGGGCCCGTAAAGTAAACTTTCCCCAACTTCCCTCATACGAGGGAGGAGGGCTGATATTATGGAGGATATCAGTATGGAGAGGCAGACTGAAGCGAGCAGTCAAACTGTCAGATGGAGGCGGCCAGACGGAACAAAGATGAACGGGAAGACAATTATGACCGTGCAGCAGAGCCGTGGCGGAATCACACAAACGCACACTTGACGTGACACTGATGCATCTCGCATAAACACGCTCTGTGCTCGCACTTACATTTTGCCTAGTGCAGTTGGAGAAGGGAA
This sequence comes from Barbus barbus, assembly GCF_936440315.1. Lineage (NCBI taxonomy): Eukaryota > Metazoa > Chordata > Actinopteri > Cypriniformes > Cyprinidae > Barbus > Barbus barbus. The sequence continues at coordinate 21,458,796 of NC_136717.1, forward strand.
ATTATTGCACACCTGAACCTGCATAATTGGAAATATTTCTACTCTGTCTTTGAAACCTTAGGGGGGACCAATGTTCTGCAATACGCTTTAGCCCAGTTGGAATTTATTGGAAGGAAAAGTCACTCTCAGTAGGAAAACATGGGTATGTTGTTGTGCATGTGTTCAACATAAGTGGGCTTATAACCAGTCCAGATTGTTCTTAAATGAACAATTAACTTATAATCTTCATTCTGTCTGCCACGGTTTGCTTAAGATCAATTTAGGGAGGAAAAATTAATTGTTTATCTTGCAGGACCAATTCAAGTAGAGGACGATTTAATAGTTAATCAATTGGCCTGCAGGTAAAGTGGCTTTATATGTAAGGCCATAAAGGCTTGCAGTAATATTTTTAAGATGAAAAGCTATATTCAGAAAAAGCTGTTTATTGGCATAATCTTTTTTTAGAATTTAATTGCCCAAAATGTGTTGCTTTCACATTTTAGTTAACTTTCTTTTCCTTACATATGGCACAGGCCATGAGCCATTGTCTCATATATTGTGCTTAATATTAGATTCATGATTTACTATCAGATATGACTAAATGGATTAAGGCGAGTGGGTGTTTATAGTTTTTTTTTTAATAGTTTATAGTGTTTATAGTTGCTCAGTCTGGTTTCTAGCTGAGCCATCAGTTGTGATTGAAGATTATGTTCATGTCCTATATTGCTACTAGAATAATGCATGTTTAAACTTATATAATTAAGCAGCAACTATGTCAGCAGATATTACATGGGTACTATTAAGTTTTATTGCAATGTTTGCATGCATATGTATAATTCTGGACCCTGTCTGATTGTTCTCTTTGTTCTCAAGAGTTTCTCTTGGGGAGAAGCCCAGTATGTGGCCTTGTTTGTGTTTCCAAATCTTTCATAAGGAATGAATGGAGCAATTACGCATACGTGTGTAGGTGTGCTAGTAGCCCCATTTCAATACAGAGATTAAAAAGGACTTTGAGTCAGAATAAGCCAGGAAGCCAGAGCTGGATGTTATATAACAGAAAACAATAAAAAAATAATAAAAATAAATGGACATTAATCAACAAAAAAATAAGGCCACTGTGGAGACATGGGGAATGTGTGTGTGTGTGTGTGTGTGTGTGTATGTTTAGAGTGGTGATGGTTTCTGGGGACAGGAAGAAGGCAGATGTAATATTTCACATCATTGTAGAACTCTTGATTCTGATTGGCTGACACATTCCAAAGGTGTCAGTAAATATATTTGCACAACAATGTAGTACAGTAGTTTCAGGTCCATTGACTGCAATACACTTGTAAATCATTTCACCATATTCTTACCAAATTGTTAAAAAGCAACTTGAGCTGCTTTGCATCAAACAAGCAACATTGTTACATCAAATGGTCATTATATTTGCAATTTTTGCAATAATAGCTACAGGAACCTTATGTAACCTTATCCAGTTAGATGATATTTTTATATCAGCAGAATTCACAGTATAACAATGTTCAAAATATCACAGGAAATGTTTGCAAGATACAGCAAGTGATGGTTTCATCACAAGCCCTGGGTCATCGGACCATCCTTGCTGTTGAGCCCTGTAAATACAGGCAGTTTTCTCAGAGCATGACTCAAGAGAACAATATTGCAGCAACTAACTTTCTGACAGTGATAACTCAACTAGTGTTTCATGACTGACGAAAGAGATGGGGAGAGAGCCGCAGTGGGCAGCCAGGGGCGCTTATACAGACTGACACAGCAAACAGAATATCACAGCTGTGTTACATCTCTCTCTCTCTCTCTCTCTCTCTCTCTCTCTCTGACTTCCTTAGTTGCACTTTCAGTTGCAGTAGAACTTGTCGAAAAGTCTGTAAAGCTTCTCCTTCAGGACAAAAAAAAAGAAGAATATTCACAATTTTAACCCCGAAAGCCCAGGGCTGTCAGTGCCTGTGAGTTATTCATACAACCAGTATGTATTCCAGAGTTACATACTGACAATTATACAGACACGTGCAGATTCTGTTGGGAAAGAAGTCCTGGATCCCACACGTTCTCAGGTATTCCACATGACTCCAATGGGAGAACCGGAAAAACTGAGGGGAAGTACAAAGCAATCACAATGCAGTGTAAAAATGAGTAGGGCAAATTTTGGTTTCAGAAACATGCAATTCGCTGTGTGATTGTCTGCATATGTCAGTGATTGGTTTATTCATTTATTTTATCATCTTATTTTATTTAAACTGATCATATATAATAAATAAATGTAAAAAGTCACAATGATTTAATCAACATTTCAAGTACTCCCACAGGACAAGTTATCTTAAGTATCTTATAACTGTTAACTGTGATAACTGTATAACAATGAATTATTTTAGCTTTCAAAGACATAATTTGCATTTTGAGGCTTGTAATGCCAAATGAAACTGTGAAACTGTCTTCTCTTTCATCTCTGCTGTAGGCCTATCTCAACATTAATTTAGCCTGAGATGGTACAATGCAGTTTATTAACAGTAAACACATTATTTGTCTGATACGGTGTCACCAACAACTTTACCAAACACCTGTTTAATAGAATGACTCAAAGGATAAATGATAAGATTTAAAGCAGGCTCTCCCATGGACTGCATTGCCCTCTAGTGGCTCTAAAGTATGTGACACTTATGATCATTAATTATTAGTGATTAGTGGAAGAGCATTGCACTCTTTTGCTAATATATGCTGTGATTTCTTTATATGTTTTAAGATAGAACCTTCTTTATATCACCTGTACGTATATCATTTGAACTCATGTTAGTAGTTCATTACAGAATTCACAAAATGAATTCAATTTAAGCATTGTTTTTTAAAGATTGAGTATTAAATGCACAATTATTAAATGCTCTTTTTTATCTGTTTTTCTTTACTTTTGTAACTTTTGTCTTGCAACTTTTGATTTATTCATTAATTTGGGGGTGAAATAGTTCACCAAACATGCAAATTTGCTGAACGTGTACTTGCTCTCTGGACATCTAAGATTTAGATGAGTTTGTTTCTTTATCTGAACAGATTTGGTGGCATTACATCACTTTCTCGCCAATGGATCCTCTGCAGTGAATGGATGCCGTCAGAATGAGAGTCCCAACAGCTGATAAAAACATTATCTTTATCATCTCATCTTGGATGGCCCGAGGGTGAGTACATTTTCAGCAAATTTTCATTTTTGGGTGTACTATTTCTTTAACAACACAATTCCACGAGACCATGCTATACTGTAACATTAAAATACAAAGTTGCACTGATTACACTGATCTCATTTTTAATATTTGACTGGCAGATTAAAGGACACACGTATATCAGAGGCACTGATTTGTTGCCATAGGAACTTTGCTTGTCCTTTGGTGCCATCTGTGATTGTTCAGAAACCTCTTTGTACTCAGCATGCTTCAGTTTCCAACTGTTCTTAATCCAGCATCTTAGATTTAAGCCGCTGTATTAGCCGCCGTTTTAATTCTGATACGTTGTATTTACGCTCTAAGGCAAGAAGAAAGAAGAAGAATCAATTAATAAACATCGTTATCATCATCCAGTAACTAAATAGCATTAACACACAGTAGACAAACTGAACCTCAAGGCCTAAAGATGTCACTTTATTAATAAACCAGCAAGCAAGGCTGAAAAGAAACCAGTGTGTTGAGTTACATAAAACAGCATAGCAGGACTAAATCAGTGCAGGCTGACCATGTACGTAAGCAGTACTAATACATGTTGGTAGTAGCCTGTGAGTTTCTGTGAGTCCCACATAGTAAAGACATTCAGAGCAACAGGCTAATGTGTCCAGAGACAAGAAGCAGTTACTGAAAAGAGGCATGATAGTGAGCGTGAAGAAAGAGAAAATGGTGTAGAGGAACGAATTAAGTGACTGTGATGACGCAGCCTCCTGATTGGACGTGAGGTTTCAGAGCTTTGTCATCACAGCCTCTCTCACATGTCTGAACAGAAGTTCTCTTCCTGAATCAAGTGATTGCCTTAATCCGGAATAGCATACTAGCATACTACACTGTTAAAAAAAAAAAAATGTTTTACAAGACAATACTAATTCAAAATTTCACATTTAATTCAATGTGTTACTTGCCTTTTCTTTGTAATGTTATGAAATTTATTAGCAACTTCTGAGTGAAAATAATTTCTATATCAATTTTTTTTCAGTGTATTCATACTATTTTCACAATAATTAAAAAAAATTATGAAAAATGATTAATAAATAGCATAGCCTATATACTACACTTATTATTTCTACAGTACACAGTATGTACATTTTCTGTATTAATTATTGGGTTACATACTACACTGAAAAATATGGATGTAGAATCACTTTTTACTCAGAAATTGCAAGTAAATTTGTCAATTATTTACAAAGAACTGGCAAGTAACTTAAAAGTAACTTTTAATTAAAAAAACTTTTTAAGCAGAAAGACTGAAATAGTATTTTCTTGTAAAACATAACTACTTGAATTTTTTTTACAGAGTACCTTTTCATTGTATTAGTGCGCAATGCACAGAAAACTCAATCCCACAATGCAATGCAATCAACTAATCCTCAGTTTCACAAATTAACCAGATGTAATATCTTATTGTCTCATTATTTGATCAGACTGCCACACAAAATTTGATCAAAAATTCAAAATACCCATTTAAATTTCTGACACGACTGCCACTCTCTGAATTAAACACACATCTAATGAGGTCATGTGACAGTGTAGATTATTACAAATTTAGTTAGTGGCATAATGCATATTCAATGCTGAACATTCTATTTTTAAACATAGTACACTATGTAATATGCTAGTATTCCGTTCTAAACACAGCAATTTCTGGATATGTGAGGTTATAAGTCACTTTGTATAAGTGCTGGTATTTGACTTCACCTTATGCATCTTTTATGCTTTTTACCAAGACATGATAATGATGAAATACAAACTCATATCTGGTCTTAATATTTATGATTCATTATATTATGATGTGAATGTTACTGATATAAAATGCTCTCTTTCCCATTCCTTTACACAGAGATGTGACTAATACTTCTCACTTATGCAAATATGTAGACATGATACACTCAAAATTTATGTATGCACATGTGAGTAAATGTAAAATAAAGTTACATATCTATGGTATCAATGAATAGCTCTACTGGAATGTAAGTCAAAGCATCTAGAAGCCACTAGAAGAAGCGAAATGACATTCCACACACACTTTAAGATCTTTTGGCCAGGAGCCAATCAGCATTCATCATGAGGCTCAGGTTTTCCCGACCTGAACTGTGATTGGATGACTGCATATTTGGTGCATGTATTAGCCAATGATTTCAAGAATCCTCCTGAGAGACGACAATGATTTTCTCTGAGAGTTTGTCGTAAGGGTTTTAGCATATAGAATATAGTTTAAATCATTTTTCATTTCTGATTTTTAATAAATACACTTTTCATACGCGCCTTTGGGATATGGAATAGCTCTGTACAATGTGCAAACGCAACAAGCAGTGTGCTTACACTTCGGACTAGCACTGCTGATGCACTGTTTATACAAATACACACATGAAAAAAGGCCTCTTAGTACTGACCACGTATTTGTACTAAGAAGTAACTTTTGAGGAAATAATGAAAGCATTGATGAGCAAGAGATGGAGATGGGGATGGAGAGATCAAATCTGCATGGGGAATGTCCATCAGGTGACATTAAGCACAGCGGGTGAACTGATTGGTTGGCTGGTTTGTTCTTGAGCAGTTAACAGATAGTCCAGTGTCGCTCTCTCACAGGATAAAGTCAAAGGTCAGGTCAGACTTTGCCATCTTCTGTCGGTAAACAGCATCGAACTTTTCATTCATGGACACAGTGAAAATGTCCTTCCAAAGCCCAACACGACCTGAAGCAGAAGATTTCAGACCAGTTAAACTCTTTTGAAAGCATTTGTGGCATAATTTGTTTTAGCAAAGAGAAGAATTCATCTCTTAGTTGTATTTTTAAAAAGCACTGAGTGTGAAAAATGTCATTCAGTCTTTTAACATCCTGAAAATATCATGCACATAATGCTAATTTTATGATACAACCAAGGATACCACTTATAGGAATTACATCAATATGACACATCCAAATAGTATTAAATGTATATAAATGTAGACATATTTACAGCTAAAATTTTACCTAATAACGTTTTAGTTGAAGTGTATACCCTCCAGAACAGTGGCCCAGCCCAGTATAATTTTATTTTATTTTAATACAATTTTTTGACAATCAAACCCAGACCGTTCCTTAAAGACTTGACCTCACCCAGACTCACCTTTCTCACACTTTTTCCATCTTCATGTTCACAGTATATCTTCATGTACACTTATAGTATAATAAATCCCTACTGTATGTAGTGAGTTTTTTCAGCGTCATGCCAAGCCAAGAATCCATGCACTAAAAGAAAAATGAACAAGACACAAGAAAACAACAACAAAACCGAACTAAAGTGCAAATGATAAAATAATCTAAAATAAATTGCAAAAAGTTTTTTCATAATGTTTACTGAATAATAAAGCAAATAACAACACAAAGACATAAAACAGCAAAATAAATTTCCATAGAAATAAAGATGCACCACACATATTCACCACATGATGGCACTGCCCAACAATCCTTCCTTTGTATGACCGATAAAGCACATAAGATTAATTGTTGAGCCGTCAGTCATACAAGGGGCTAGATTTTATACATGCATGTGAAATATATTAAAATTCACTCTCACTTTTGGCCTGCATTTATCACTGCATGTGTCCTTCCTTCCTTGCCCAAGAAGAAATCTCTGTGAATCCGTTTTTTATAATTCCTCTAATGATAGGCTACATAAGGTATAGGGTCAGTGTGCTTCGGGTCATGTTAGCTCAGAGAACAGGACATGCAATGACAGACCGCTATTATTTTTCTTCCTAGTTTCAAGTGTTTTTTTGCTATTTTGTAATGCACTTTGAGTTATGATATATTAAAAGTGATTTTTTCCCCCTTTTTTCCGGTCTTCTCTCTTACCCCGACAGATGGACAAGGCCTCAGAGTTGCAGCACTGCTCGATGAGTTGGTTACAGCTCTCCACCATGCTCTCCAGCTGGGCTTTATCACACGAGATGCCCAGAAAGCGAGCCAGCTGCTCCACCAGGGTCCCCAGATCCTCCAGAGAGGGAAATTACGGGTGGCAGGAAAGGTGGAGAGAGAGAGAATTACAATCTTTTGGTTATGTAATCATGACGCATGCCTTGGTCTTACATAGATGAATACATGAAAACATAATTAGCATACGTAATTAACTTCAGTTTTTAAATGATTTCAGGGACCTTGAGGTGCAGGTGACTTTCTTCTACCAGATGCTCTGTATCCAGAAATAATGGAAATTGCTAACTGTACATTATGCAAAGCGACCAATTCAAGTATGTGCATCTGTTTATTTTATTGTCAGATTAGTTGCACTGATATACCCTGTTTAAATAATAGTTTCATTAAATTAATCATTTCAATTAATAAAAGTAAAAATAAATTAATAAGATTGCTGAATATATTTAATACTTGATTTGACAATTTTTGAGTTAAAGTAATAACTGTATATAAATAAGTTCATACAAACAAAATTAAGAAAATTCACATTTTATTATTTTTTTATTTTAGTAAATAAATAAGTGTTGCTAATTAAAGTTTGGAACATTGGAACAATTGAGTTATTATTGCTTAATTTTTTTACATTTAAGAATCAAATGTTTACTTTATATTTATTTAACTTTGTTTAAACTGAGAATTAAGGAATTAAAGTTTTGTAAAAAAAAAAAAAAAAAAAAAGGAATAAGAATTGTTATTTTTATGTATTATATTATGTTATATTATATTCTAGTATAGTATAGTAGCTATATAGTATATTATTACATTTTAATATGTTCCAGTAGACTGTAGTTCATTAAACAGCCTGTCTACATGCTGAACATGAAGGATATTATATCAAATATGATATATAAAAAAAGAATATATATATATATATATATATATATATATTAAAAAAAAATAAATATATATATATATATATATAAAAAAAAAAAAATATATATATATATATATATATATATATATATATATATATATAATATTGTTTATGTCCAGCATATAGACAGGCTGTTTAATGAATTACAGACTACTGGAACAAGGTGTACTATCTATATGTTTTCTCTCTATACATTAGTCTATTACATCAGAGGTTATGCCTCTGTCACATGCAGTATGTCTCTATTTGTGCTTTCCTGCTGGACCCTGAGATCTACTAATCACATTACTCCATAAAGATATGGAATCAACACGCTTAAGCAGACTGACAATCAGTGATTCTCCTCTATTATGCATACATAACACTGCTATCACAATTTCTAGGAACTGTTGCCCTTAAGACATGAATACAGCTGTTTGTGAGAATGAAATGTGCTAAGAGTGATTATGGGTGATTGTACTGATACTACATGGTCAAATAGTAGATGTGTGGAGGTTTAAAAAGAGACATTTTTATGTAAAACTAAAAAAATATTCTTAGTACTTAAAGTAATGCTGAAATATTATATATAATTTTAGATTAAAATAGTGCTGAGCAACAATTGATCGTGATTAATGCATGCATGTATATATTTAACAAAAATGTTATGTTTATATATTAAATATATTTATATATAATATAAATTATATAAATACAAATATATACATGTAAATATTTTCAAAATATACACTCACCTAAGGGATTATTAGGAACACCATACTAATACTGTGTTTGACCCCCTTTCACCTTCAGAACTGCCTTAATTCTACGTGGCATTGATTCAACAAGGTGCTGAAAGCATTCTTTAGAAATGTTGGCCCATATTGATAGGATAGCATCTTGCAGTTGATGGAGATTTGTGGGATGCACATCCAGGGCACGAAGCTCCCGTTCCACCACATCCCAAAGATGCTCTATTGGGTTGAGATCTGGTGACTGTGGGGGCCATTTTAGTACAGTGAACTCATTGTCATGTTCAAGAAACCAATTAGAAATGATTCGAGCTTTGTGACATGGTGCATTATCCTGCTGGAAGTAGCCATCAGAGGATGGGTACATGGTGAACATAAAGGGATGGACATGGTCAGAAACAATGCTCAGGTAGGCCGTGGCATTTAAACGATGCCCAATTGGCACTAAGGGGCCTAAAGTGTGCCAAGAAAACATCCCCCACACCATTACACCACCACCACCAGCCTGCACATAACAAGGCATGATGGATCCATGTTCTCATTCTGTTTACGCCAAATTCTGACTCTACCATCTGAATGTCTCAACAGAAATCGAGACTCATCAGACCAGGCAACATTTTTCCAGTCTTCAACCGTCCAATTTTGTTGAGCTTGTGCAAATTGTAACCTCTTTTTCCTATTTGTAGTGGAGATGAGTGGTACCCGGTGGGGTCTTCTGCTGTTGTAGCCCATCCGCCTCAAGGTTGTGCGTGTTGTGGCTTCACAAATGCTTTGCTGCATACCTCGGTTGTAACGAGTGGTTATTTCAGTCAAAGTTGCTCTATATCAGCTTGAATCAGTCGGCCCATTCTCCTCTGACCTCTAGCATCAACAAGGCATTTTCGCCCACAGGACTGCCGCATACTGGATGTTTTCCCCTTTTCACACCATTCTTTGTAAACCCTAGAAATGTTTGTGCGTGAAAATCCCAGTAACTGAGCAGATTGTGAAATACTCAGACTGGCCCGTCTGGCACCAACAACCATGCCACGCTCAAAATTGCTTAAATCACCTTTCTTTCCCATTCTGACATTCAGTTTGGAGTTCAGGAGATTGTCTTGACCAGGACCACACCCCTAAATGCATTGAAGCAACTGCCATGTGATTGGTTGATTAGATAATTGCATTAATGAGAAATTGAACAGGTGTTCCTAATAATCCTTTAGGTGAGTGTATACTGTAGGTGTGTGTCTTTATATATACACAATACACACACATATATTATGTACACAAAATGTTTTATTTTGGATGCAATTAATCGCGATCAATCGTTGCTCAGCACTAGATTAAAAATATAAAAAACAAATATTAGAAATATTGCCTTGGCAACTAATTAAAATAAGTACATTTTTTTAAAGTACCAAAAGTTCTAAAAATGAAATAAAATGTAATAAAAGCATAACGGAAATATTTTTAAAACAATAAAAGTGACAAAAGAACATAGCAGAATCACTAAAATGAACTAAGATTAAAAATATAAATAAAAAAATAAAAAATAATGCTCATTCAAAATATGAATTAAAATGTTCATAAATTAACACTGATATAAGCAATAAATGCTTACAAATCAATTGCTCGAAAAAAGCACAATTTTAGTTAGATTTTGAAAAAACAAAAAGGGTAAAACTCCATACTGTGAATAATAGAAACAATGGACGCTGCATGTATAATATGTAGTGTATAATGTAGTATACTATTTCAAACATAGCCATAAAATAAGCAGGAGGAGAAAGTGTGTGTGTGTCAGTACCTTGTACATATCCTCATATTTCAAGAAGAGAACATTAGAGTCCATGCGATGCTCCCAGAACTCCTGAACATGCTCAAACCAGGAGCCGTATCCCACTACAAGGACACATAAACAAGACACAAAAAACAAGAATGAGACAAGAAGTACACGGAGCAAATATATCAGTTTTGTGTCAAATGTGTCTCACTCACACTTGTCGTTCATAAATCGCCTGCAGAACTCCTGGAACGTTCCCCGGTAGCTCATGGTTCGTAAAGAGCGATGAAACTGGTAGTAGGACACCACCAGGTCTTTAGGGTTCCTGGCCATATAGATCACCTAGAGGACATGGATTGATATGTTTGTGTAAAGGCATATTCATACCACAAATTATACTCTTTTCATAGATCTGTTCACATGTTAAGCATAGTGGAAAAAAAATTAAATATTTTTGATTATTAACTATTCTTATGCTCACTAAGGCTGTATTTATTTGATCAAAAATAGTAATATTGTGAAATATTACTACTGTTTAAAATAAATGTTTTCTATTTTAATATATTTCAAGCAGGAAAAGCAAAGTTGGCACACCACAGCTCCAAAAGTAGATAAAACTAGTAACAAGATTATATTTAAATATATATAATAAATGTTTAAACATTTTCATCAGCCATTACTCCAATCTTCAGTGTCACATGATCCTTCATGGTGCTCAAGAAATCGTTCTTGTTATTATCAATATTTTTGTGGAAACTGTAATACATGTTTTTTCTTTGATGAAAAGAAAGTTCAAAGAACAGCATTTATTTGAAATGGAAATCTTTTGTAAGATTATGAATGTCTCTACTGTCAATTTTGATCAATTTAATGGAAATCAATTTCATCAATTGGAAGTCATGATTAATATGTTAATTGTGTTTGACCTTCCCTTCTCCATTGTGCATCGCTGTGGGCAGGAAACGATGCGGCAGGTGGCTTTTGATCAGACGAGGCGATGTCAGTTCCTACAGAAACACAAAACTTTATCAGTCCAAGAGGTTAGGGGAAAAAAATAAATGTCATTCCCATGCTGAAGGCCATTGGTTCAGTAAATATGTGCGTGTGAGAGAGTAAACACCTGGATGATCTCCAAACCCGGCTGTGGATATTCCAACACAGGAAGCTGCTCATCAATATTCATGAGCCCGATCTCATCTGGGTCCGCACCCTGACTCACCAGATACACCACCTCCTGTAACAAGCTCGTACCTACGTGCATGAGAGGAAGAAAGCTAAGTTGTTTTGGATGAATTATTGATGGTAAAATTATGACTTTGCCAGCTACACTTAACTGCATTTACCTGAATATAGCCTGACCTGCAACCTCAATGGTTTCAAATCATTATTTGGTGAAGTGTTTTCTGTTTGTTTTTTCAGTTTCTTCACAGTGTTCCCTGACACGTGTAAATCTAAGGCATCAACAGTATCCTTACATGCAGGAATTAATGGTGGAATGCACTGAAAACATCTAAAGGATCTCCCACAGAAATCATATCGATTTTCCTTTCAAATAATATTGATTTGTTTTAACTGATTTTTCTAAAGTTTGTTCTGACATTTATAAAATGATGTTTTGTCACATTTCAAGAAAAATGTGCTAAATGATTAGCCTTGACAAATTAATTGTAAAAGTAATTCTGGAAGGGACACAGCTGGTTTAAACACATGACTAGCATTAAACATTTGACAAAGGAGCCTTTAAACCCCAACAAGTCTTATTTGGATCCTCTGTAAAGTATGAAAAATGCAAGTTTGTAGACTGTTCACATTAATACAAAAGCTTATATCAATTACACTGATGTTATTTTCTTATTTTTTTTTTTTGTAATGACTCTGGAGGCATATCAGTGTCCCCTTTCACTTCTTATTTTTGGCCCATTTCAAGGAGATTTCAAGAGTACAAAACAAATATAAAATTACAAGAATGACCTTGAAATGATCATAAAGGGCCTCTTTCACTCTCATTCAGCAGTTTTGTTTACTCTCGGCTAGCTTGGGAGCATACATAAACAGAAATTAAACACGCGTGCTAACTTTAACATGAACAACATACATAGAAATATCCATACAAAAACAACCCAACTAGGGCTCTACCTTAAAGATTGAATAATTTGCTGCACAGAAACAGTCTTGTGTTAGCTACTTTAAAGATCTGGAACAAATTAAAATCTTAAGGGCATAACAACAAATACAAGGAGGTTTTATCTTTCGGTACGATGATGACGTTTGATTTTAAATCAGTTTTCAAGAAAAAAACACCATCAGGGTCACATGACCCTCTGGCCACTACTGGACTGCAAAACAAAATAAAGCCACATAAAGTGAAAAGCTATCTTGCAAACACAATTTGTGCACTAGCAAAATTTCCCTGATTGATAGTTTTTATTTACACTGTTAATTTATAAATTTCCAAGCATTATATTTGGGGAATATCAAAATTGATTGAAATACATTTGTTCAGACAGTTTAAAATTATGAAAATATTTAATGTGGACAAAATGGAGCCTGAGAAATATCAAGAAGCATATCATGTTTGACTCTGCTATTCCCATCACAACTATCAACAAGGCAATGTCTGTTTACTCCGCAGATTCGACTGGCAGTGCAACGTGTGACTCTATTGACCTGTCATCCATCACGGCCTGCTGGAGACACACATTTCAGTGTGTAACACTCAGCAGAGCTCGGCCTTCCCTCGGCGCTCCGAACTCAATTACACAGATGCTGGTGCGACACAACATCCTCTGCAAAGCCAAGCAATTTCAGACCCTCACGCTATCATTCTTACTATCCTGCTGTCTGTCGATCCCTCGGTTCATCTCTTTATAACTGCACACTGGTATCTGTATCATGTTATATAACAGCTGCATCCATTTAGCCATCCTTTGACTGTACTAATGTTGTTTAGACTTATGGTGGTTTTCTTAGTAAAACTTTACAGTAAGGTTCCATTTGTTAACATTAGTTAACATTAACAATGAGAAATAATTATAAAGCATTTATTAAGCTTAATCAATGTTATTTCAACATATACTAATACATTACTAAAATTAAAAATGTTTGTTTTCATTATTTAAAGGCCTGAGCGGAAATGAAGCAAAAATTAACAATTGTATTTTTATTAACGTACATTAAAAGGAACAGGTCAGATCACCCAAAAATGAAAATTTGCTGTTATTCAAGATGTAGATGAGTTTGTTTCGTCATCAGAACAGATTTGGAGAAATTTAACATTACATTAATTGCTCACCAATGGATCCTCTGCAGTGAATGGGTGCCGTCAGAATGCGAGTTGTCAGAATGTACAAATCCATCATTAAGGTGTTTAAATTTTAGCCTATTGCTTCTGGCCAAAATACAAATCCATAATCCACAATAACACTTCCTCTAGTGAAAAAGTCTATCTCCTGTTGCCCTCTCACATCTCCCAAAATATTTGTTTAGAACTGCTGATCTGTGCATATTTCTGACTTTTGTACTGGAGAAAGCAATATTATGCATAAAGAACTTGAATTTCAGTTGGAAGCAACAGTTTGAAGTTTGTTTCTTACAAACATGCAGCTTTTCGCTTCACAAGATGTTAATTGGTGGACTGGAGTCGTGTGGATTATTGTGATGTTTTTATTAGCTGTTTGGACTCTCATTCTGACGGCACCCATTCACTGCAGAGGAATCATTGGTCAATAAGTGATGGAATGCTCAATTTCTCCAAATCTGGGAATCTACATCTACATGTTGAATGGCCTTAGGGTGAGTAAAGCAAATTTTCATTTTGGGTGAACTATTCCTTTAACAAAGTGAACTGCTCATTATTTGTTCATTTTAGTTAATATGCACTAAAGTAATGGAACCTTATTATAAAGTGTTACTGTTTTCTTTTTGGCTTCTCATGTGAAAGCAATAAGACAACTCTGTAATACATCTGAACTTTCCAGTCTAATTAGCTTTTTTCATTGCAGGAATCTGTAAATATTCATTTGTTTTCATCTGACTTATTACACAAGTAAATCGACATAGCAACAAGCATGCGTGGGAGAGAGTGATACATCCTAATAGGAAACAGCGCCCCTGCAGTGAATGAACATGTGTGGGCACCGCAAAGATTTCACCTTGCTTTGTTTTTAATTTCACATCAACACACAATAGTTCTGATTTTTCATTCTTATCATCCAAAGATCACACAATCTCTAAAATAAGCAACTTTTCACCTTAATATTTTCATCAAACTCATCTATTTCATACAGCAGGCCTGGCTCAGATACAAGACTCTCAGGAAGGTCCGGACATGATTAGGTGGGCCAGGCTGGTTTCATAATATTTTGAAAATGCCTCTTTTTTTATTAATAATATTGCCAATGTCATCCAGGCTGTTGATGAATCATCCATAAAGGTAAACATGTATTTATTTGTCTATAATTTAGAAAGTGCTATTTTACTAAACAATATAAATATGCATTAATATATTTCGTTTTTTTATTTATTATATTAACAAGCAATCTAAAGCATGCTTTAGCACACTCTAAATCATACTGTATACAAATAAATATGCAAAACAAAAGTGACGTGCAGTGATGCTAAAGATCTCAGATGACCCTTTATTTTGGTAAACGCCTTAAATAACGGCATCCTCTATGAAAGAAATGCATGTAAGCTGTATTCTGACGTGTGCGTTTTGATACCTGATTTGGGGTATGTAACGATCCATATGTCGCTACTTCTTAACGAAAAGTTGGCGATTTCGTCCATCTTGCCCCTGCAGAAAGGAGGGAGTCGAACTCCATGATATTCGAAGTATTTGCTCTCGTATTCAATCGGGGTGCTCGGCGTGTCCACCTCGCTTTCCGCCATCCTTTCAAACGATAACAACACGAAAGGCTTGAAGGGATTGATTTTTTAAAAGATTAGGGGAGAAGAGGACGCATTTGATATCCAGCAGCCTCCGATTGTTTGGCAAAGAAGACGTGCCGCTTTGCGTGCGCCTTGACCGTCAGCCAATCAGAAGGAGGAGAGATGATGTAATGGGATTCTCTCAGCATCAGCACCAGTCTTCTGGGCGGTTCCTCGAGCAGGCCGGATGTTCATCGCTTATGTAAATAAACAACACGTTTCTAAAAGTAAAACTATAAAATGTGGTTGCTGAGGGAGGAAGACGAATCCAGTCTTGCATTAATGCTATAATCTGTTTATCACGTTCGTCTGCTTTCTCATAGCCATGATATGGCATTTAAATGTTAATTGATAAGTAAATGTCGTCAAATTAAACGATTGTGATTGGGCTGTCCCGATGAATCTTGAGAAAAGTAGCACCAAGCACGTGACAAGGTTGAACTGTATACATAACAGCATATATAAGCCCCGCCTGTTTAGGAATTTGTTAACAGAGTTTCTATTTCTACTGGGCTGGGGCAAGTTTTCTATTGGCTCCAAGAGCAAAACACCACACAACAGTAACAACCACTCCTTCTGCACAAAGATATGCAAACACCTTTACAGAAGATATGACATTAGTTACAGCGCGAGCAGGAGCAGCCTGAGACTTTGCCGCAGCCATGTTTGATTTAAAGGGAGGCTGGAATCTCTCGTTCGCTGGATGCGGCTTTTTAGGCGTCTATCACATCGGTGTCGCGAGCTGTCTTCTGGAGCATGCGTCTTATCTGATCCGCGGGGCCACTAAGATCTACGGAGCCTCCGCAGGGGCTCTCACTGCATCCGTGCTCACTACCGAGGCATGCTTAGGTATGAAGATCACAACACTGTTGTGTTTCAAACCCCTGATTAGATGGTGCTCAGTAAGGCTGGTTTTGAGTAGACATCTAGGTTTTTTGAGTCTTCTGCAGTTTCTGCTGATAAGGGGATTTCTGGATTCTGCTTCAAGTTAATATTGGAAAGTAACTACAGCCGGTATATGTAGGGTGGTGGTTAAATAGAAACTCACCAGTGTTTTATGACTAATATTTTTATGTGTAGCTTGCAGATATTTTTATTATTCTTGCATTTTTTTTCTCAGATACTCAAAAGATGGTTAATAACAAAATGCACACAGACACACATTCACACATATAAATATTTACTTTGTAAAATATACACGTATAATAGCCTACGTACAGAAAATTGTACTATTGTTTCATAGTCAACTATTTATTATTCGGATAAAAAGCATACAAAATTATAATAAAATGTAAAATATTCATTTAACAATTTAAGCAAACCGCTCAAATGATCAAGTTTATGTGCCTGTGAACACCATTGTTTTTGTTGAGGCGGTATTATTTTAGTATTATTTCTATGCTATTATAGTATTTATTCATTATGAGTAGGAAAGGTGTGTAACAAATATAATCTATTTTATTTATCAATTTTCATTTATTGATTTGAATCTGCTTTTAGGTTTATATTTTTAGTTTTCATTCTGGTTTCAATTTAAGATTCAGTAATTTTGTTACATGCTTTTTTCATGTTTGTTTGTTTATTTGTTTATATTGTTTGTTTATATTCTTTTAGTTTTAGCCATTTTAGTATGATTTAGCATTTATTTTTACTTATTTATTTCATGACCTCATGTCACTTTGTTTCAAGCCCAAAATATTTGAACTGCTATCTGAATTTTATTACAGCATTTCATTTAATACACTGTAAAAAAAAAAGGGGGAAAAAAGTTTAAGGCAACCAGCTTCAGCAGATTTTTGAGTTTTCTCAACTTCTTGTTTTAAGTTTATACAACAAAAAGTTGTGAAATTTCCTAAAAAATGAGTTGAGAACTCAAAAATCTGCTGAAGCTGGTTGCCTTAAACTTTTAAGTTGGCTCAGCTTCTTTTTTTTTTTTTACAGTGTAGCTGATCCTTTGTGTTTGTACTCCAAGAGCTGTTTCAATTGTGTATTTAAGCAAGACTCAGAGGAAGACAAGTGGAAA
Organism: Barbus barbus; assembly: GCF_936440315.1. Taxonomy (NCBI): domain Eukaryota; kingdom Metazoa; phylum Chordata; class Actinopteri; order Cypriniformes; family Cyprinidae; genus Barbus; species Barbus barbus. The sequence continues at coordinate 21,476,276 of NC_136717.1, forward strand.
GTGTAGAAAGCGTAGAGTGGGTCACTTTGTACGAAAGTGTCAGTTAAATGACAAACTATGGGTTTTCTTGTTGCAGTACCCAACCAAGAACTGTAAACTGCGCTGTTTGTGCATGTCTGTGTGATATCTGCATGACTTCATTCTTTCACTTTCATGTAACATCTGAACTAGAAAGCCGATTCAGTCTCTAATCAACCTTTGGTTTATTACAGGTTCAGAGATTGTGTGTATTGTCAAGATTAAAGATGAAAAAATAATTTTCAATATATCTGCATTACAGTTATTTTTTGTTCATCTTATGTTGACTTCCTTTTCATCTTGCCTGTGTATTGCTTAATTCATCGTTTGTGTCTGTTTCTTTCCACTGATGCAGAGAAATGTTGTGAAGATGTCATTAATGTTGCCAAGGAGGCACGGAAGCGTAATCTGGGCCCTTTGCACCCAACATTCAACATAGTCAAGGTGATACGCGGAGGCCTGTATCGTGACCTGCCATCTGATGCACACTCGCTGGCCTCTGGTCGACTGTGTGTGTCCCTCACACGCGTCATGGACGGCCAAAACGTTCTGGTGTCAGACTTCAGCTCCAAAGATGAACTCATCCAGGTTAGAGCTTTACCTTGGAACAACTCAGAATTTGATTTTCTGTCACCACTTTATATTATTCTGATAACCCACGTTTATATACTTTTATCTACATGAAAATTATTTAATGGGGCCATAAACATGACATCACACTAATTAACTTAATCTTATGATAAATTCTCCATAAAAATGAGATTGTAACATTTTATTGAAGGAGTTCCCAAGAATCATCAGCCGAATCCCCTTGCATTTAAATTATTAAATATTGTAGTTATAGCTATCAATAGGAGCTCTATTTAACACATTCTACCATGTTTAAATCCGCAGAATCAGGTTTCCCTCAAAATCAGTGCAAAATTGCATTTTTTTTACGTTTGGAATTTAAAATAGCTATAACTAATATATACATTAGAAATAATCAATTGAAAAAATAATAATAATATAATTATATATATATATATATATATATATATATAAATAAATAAAATAAAATAATTGAAATAAAGCAGAAAAAAAAAAAACCTTGAAAAGCTCAAATTAAAATCCTGAAAATTAGAAGCTAAACTAAAAATTTATAAAATAAAAAAAAATGAAAGCTACATATTTAAAAAAAAAACTGAAAAAATACAAAAGAAATACACAACTAAAATTTAAAATTAAAGTCAATAAAAAAAAAAAAGCTAATTCAGAATAATATAAATACTGTAATAGTATATAAATAATACTAGAACACTGTAACGAGATCAGCTGTGTAATCAGTGAAAACAGCTGTGTGTGTGGTCAGTGCAATGAATGATGGGGATTGTAGTGAAGTGCAAGAGTCCATGCGGTGAGTGGGTGACCTCTGGTGGTGATTAACCGGAAATGCATGGACCAGATTCATGACAAACACAGTGTCTTTATCTTTGTTTTGCTTCTGTCTTTCTCTCTCTATTTTCGCTTTCTGTTTTCTTTTCATTCCTAGGCTCTTATTTGCAGCTGTTTTATTCCTGTATATTGTGGTTTAATTCCTCCTGCCTTCCGTGGCGTGGTAAGTAATAAAGTTCATAACTTTAATGGTATGACGTCATTTTTTAACTTGAGCCAATCCATGAGGCACTGTATGAGGTGACACGGCAGGAAAGTTGTATCATTTCACATGGGAAAATTAGGACATTGCAACAAGAGTTCATTGCACTTACTTCAAAGAATTCAGTTACTGGGGCAAAGTGAACTAACACTGGCCTCAATAAGAGAATTAAATGCGCTTATTGTTTTGATCAAGATTTTCTTGTTGAGCTGTTACTCAGTGTGTCTGAATGAACCCACCCTCAACCCCACAGTCTGTACATTGTGTACTTGTTCTTTAGAAAGGGGAGGAGACTTCAATGCACAGAAATAGTTGAGAGGTCAAACCAACAATAGGTTCAGCTCTGTTTGTATTAACACTTACAGCCCAGTAGTGTTCATTATTTGGTTACTATAGGGAATAATTGTTTCATTACATTCCTCAACTTTATTAGGTAATACAGATGATACTTTATTCATACACATGCCAGTTACTTATCATGACTTGCATTGAAAATTTAAACCCATATTAATGAATCTATCAAAACTTTAAGTAGGTTAGGCTGTGACTAAAGTGGTTCATTGAGTAAAGTTTAGCTGTGAAGTTGACCTATTAAAAGGACAAATAAAGGCTGTTATGCAAGTCTTTTGGTCTGATCACACCACCACCTTACTGCTGGTCAGTCCTGATCAGCCCACCCTCAACTGAGCCCCATTGACTCTTGCAATAGCCTGCAAATCCCAATTGGCTCATTACAAACAACACATTTCCCATCAGGGATCATGAAACTACTGCTATCTGGATAACTAGCATTTAATCATTAGGAAGGCTGGATGTGTCTTTATATATTTTTAAATATTATACATTTAATATTTAAATATTGCTAATGAAAAAGGTGGGTCTTAAAGTTCTGTTATTAAAAATAAAAATAGTGGTTCTACAATTTACATTTATTATTTTATTGTTCTGTTAGTCAAACTTGAAAAGAACAGTAAAAGAGAGGTGAAAGAAAAGTTTGTGGTAATCTTGACATACTATGCTAAAATACTTTTAAGCAAATAAAATGAATATTATATTATATATATTATATTATAATAAACATTATATATTCGGTTTATGACATTAATAGAGACTGCATGTGATATTTCTTATTTTAATATTATAAATATTTCTATTTGTAATTTAGAAAAAAATGTGTACAACTATATAAAAAGCCTATATGTGCCCTCCAAAAGTATTGGAACAGTAAAGACAAAATTGCTCTGTTGGCTGTGGAGTCATTTAAAAATATGATTAAAAGATGAATATGAGACAAAACTACAGAATGTCACATTTTATTATTGGGTGATTCAACACATACATGTTTTACCAGCTAAGACGTTCAGCACTTTTAGAGTTTCATCCCTCTATCTGATGTGAGCATCAGTATTGGAACAGTTGCCTCACAGGTCTTTCTAAGTGATCAGCTGAGAAAACAACAGTAGTTGATGACAGACAAATCATAAAAGCTGTGAAAATGAACCCTAAAAGACGTGTCTGTAAAATCACCAACAACTTCCAGAAAGCTGGGGTGATGCTCTGTCCTCAGGAGACTTTGACACAGAATTACAGATGCTACACAGCGAGATGCAAACCTCTGCCCAGCACCAAAAATAGAAAGGCAAGATTAGAGTTTGCAAAAAAGCTCAAAGGTGAGCCAGAAGAGTTTTGGAACTGTGTTCATGGACCGATGTGACAAAGATGAACCTTTATCTAAGATGAACCTTTATCTAAGTGATGGGAAAGCAAAAATGTGGAGAAAATAAAGGGAACTGCAAATAATCCTAAGCATACAGTCTCATCTGTAAAGCATGGTGGAGGTGGTGTCCTGGCATGGGCATGCATGGCTGTCTCTGGAACAGGCCCTCTCAACTTTACTGATGACTTAATGTATGATGACAGTAGCAGAATGAATTTGGAAGGGTACAAAACCATCTTGCCCACCAATATTCAAGAAAATGCCACCAGATTCATTGGGAAGTGCTTCATATTGCATCAGGACAATGACCTAAAACACCCTGCCAGTTCAGTCAAGGAGTTTATAAGGGCAAAGAAATGGAAAGTCTTAGATTGCCCAAGTCAATCTCCAGATTTAAATCCGATTGAACATGAATTTCTCCAGCTGAAGAGGAGAGTAAAGGCAGAAACTCCCCAAAACAAGCAACAATTGGAATTGGCTGCATTAAAGGCTGGGAAAAGTATTTCAAAGGATGAGAGTCTGGTGATGTCTATGGGTCACAGACTCACTGCTGTGATTGTGCGCAAGGGATCTGCAACTAAATAATAGCTTTTATATCTGCCTTATTGTCACAGAACGGTCAGGCTCCACCGCCACTCAAGCACAACGATCACTATCACCTGAGTTCTGATTACCGGCACCTGTCACGCATCCAATCACCTCATCACCAACCAGTACAAAGGCACACACCTCAATCAGCACATTCGTCTGGTCTTGTACATGCAAAGAGGACTCTGTACAGATCTTGAAGATACTCACCTGTGTTACTTATTGCGTGTTCCTCCACAGTCATCCAATTCTCCTGGTTTTCCCTCGTCTCTGCTCCCTGAGAAGTGTGCCTCGTCAACGTGTCTCCTGTTCTCCCGCATTCCTGTAAGACAAGACTATCAGTTAATTCTCCGCTCCATTATTCAAGAAGATTTCTAAGGACAGTCATACTCACCCGTTTATCCTCCTGCCTATCTCTCCATTTGACTCGTCTGTGCAATAAAGCATTTGTCAATTATACTTACCATCTGTGTCCAGCCACTTCTGTTACACTTATGTTCAACGGTCCCAATACTTATGCTCACATCAATGAGTGGGATGAACTCTAAAAGTGCTGTTCTTTTTATTTGGTAAAACGTGTGTTGAAACGGCTAATAATAAAATGTGACATTCTGTAGTTTTCTCTCATTTATCTTTTAATCATATTTGCAAATGTCTTGACTCCACAGCCAACAGAGCAATTTTGTCTTTACTGTTCCAATACTTATGGAAGGCACCGTATAAAAGAATACATATATTCTTTGATATACATTTTTTTTTTTTTTACACATCTCTCATCAGCGTTATGTGGATGGTGGGATCAGTGATAATCTGCCCCAGTCCGAGCTGAAGAACACCATCACCGTTTCTCCATTCTCAGGAGAGAGTGACATCTGTCCAAAAGACAGTTCCACCAGCTTCCACGAACTGCGTTTCACAAACACCAGCATACAAGTGAATCTAGACAACATGTACAGACTGAGCAAAGCATTGTTTCCCCCAGAGCCTAAAGTAAGAACACCAAACACACACACACATTCACATGGTGTGCATGCGCTGCAGCGCAGTTACACAATCACTGTATTCAGCCTTTAAAAAACATGCTGTTAAATGCTGGTCTGTCCTTAAGCCCTCTGATGCACGGAGAGAACCAGGCAGATTAAGTCTTTTGGTAAAATTGTATTTTATTGAAAACATTTATTGAAGACAAAATTATAAATGATAACAATTACAGATCATAATCATACTGAAAAAATTAAAATTAAAGAAAAAGTGTAAAAATGAATATAAAATCCAAACTGAGTATATTCTGCTAAAATTTCTAAGAGAGCAATACAATCTAAGTGTAATGATCTTCAGAAGTCAAAAGACACAGGCCTTTTGAGCATGTGATGTGAGCAGAAGCAAAGAAGCTGCTGCCTGAAAAGTCAGTTGGAAATATATATAGACTTACATCCTGTTACAGCAAAACAAGAAATTTATGTTTGATCAAAGGAATTTATTCATTGTGTCACTACATATGTCTTGCCAAATGTTTTTCTCCTCCTAAATTAACTTGGTCATGTTGACATGACTTCAATAGGCAATAGATAAGATCAGATAAAAATAAAGACGGGGCTGTGGTTTTTCACCTTTTGAGCAGAAACAGCAGATCTTTGCATTCTTCAAATATCATTTTGCACTTTGCAAATACCAGCTCTTGAAAAAGAACACTTAGTACTAAGAAAAATGAGAAGACACCTTTAGCAAAACATCCTTGCATAAAAAAATGCTGAGAATACTTTTCCATCATCCTGTAAACATCTTTTAATCATAACAAGATGTACCTTTATATGTCAAATCTTAAAAGAAAATACTACGTCAATTGAATACGAGTATAAATGAAATTAACAGTAATAAAACAGAATAAATGAATAATACTTGAGTATATGAGTAAAATAAAACAGAAATATGAATATAATGTGGAGTAACAATGAAAGAATCATAAAGAGTAACTTCCATCTTTTAACTTGTGATAATTTCTTTCATTTCTGTTTGATTTTAAATGAGTTAAGTATAGTAAGAAAATCCCTATAGTGTTTGACCTACAGTATTTAATTGGAATCACTCATTTTCATAATTATCTAAGCCTCATTTAACCCTCATGATGTGTTTTAATTTTTTGTCCAGTCATATAATTGTTACGTGTCAGTTTCCTTTCAGTTCTCTTTTGCCCTTATTTGGTAGTTCCTGTCCTTGTTTAGTTAATGATTGTTTAGTTAATCCTATTCACCTTAATTATCTCGTTTACTCCTTTGTTCCTGTTCCTTTATAAGCATTCAGTTTTGTTCTAACCTTCGTCGAGTCTTAGTAAAGTTAAGTAAAGTTTCGTTAACGTTATGTTGGTGTTGAGAACTTTGTTTATTGGAACCTTTGAGTTATTAAAGCTTATTTTCACGGAACTCCCCGTTTCCTGCCTTCCCTGGTGCACGTTACGTTACAATAATAGGTCTTACTGATCAGAGCTTGCACCTCAGTTTTTGAGTAAACACTGGCAAAATTATCCACAAATACTGCTTTTTTTTTTTTTTACTTAAACTAAGTGCATAAGCTCAGATCAATGAGGCTTGTGAGCAATCAGTTCCAAAAAGACACACAAACCTGTGCTAATTGAAAGAAAACAAGTTGACAAAAAGATTGAATCTAAGATGTGGTGATAATATAGCATAATAAGAAATTGACATATCTAATTAAATCATATCTATCACACAATGAAATGTCTGTGCATGTGATTGGCAGGTGCTGGCAGAAATGTGTCAAAGCGGGTATAAAGACTCCCTCCGATTTCTCCAGGAAAACAGTGAGTGCTCTTTATCTCTAATGTTCATTTATGTGTTATGCCAAACTTGATATGTGCTGCAGTTTAGAAGATAACAGTGATGTCTCTTTATAGATTTGCTACAGGCGGCGTGTCCAAGAGCAGATGTGGCATTGATTCAGACCACGCCCACCTGCTGCTGCCCAGGCAATAGGAATCCAGTCGTGACGGAAACCACAAAAGAGTGGGTGCTGCGGAGACTCCGCCTCTTGAGAAAACACCACTGGTGGTTGGATGAACAGCTTGTCAATAACCTGCCAACACCCATTAAGAAAGGTAGAGTAAGAAAGGTAGAGGGTGTTTGCACAATGAGTCTGAAACTTTCGCACATCAAAAAAATAAATACAACCTCACGTTGTGTCGAAACTTTCATCCATCATAAAATTTTGGATCAGGTTTGATTTTCAGCATTTTCGCACCCGTAAAAAGCATTTTGATAGGAAAGGATGACAAATACGGAAAAAAAACTAATGCTGTTACGCGATTAATCGCAATTAATCACATCCAAAAGAAAAGTTTTTGTGTACATAATATATGTGTGTGTGCTTTGTATATTTATTATGTATATATAAGTATATACCCATGCATTTTATATTTTAAGAAAAATGTGTTACATTTATATATTAAATATAATATAAATTATATGAATATAAATGTAAAAACATGTAAATATTTTCAATATATATAGTGTATGTGTGTGTATTTATATATACATAATAAATATACAAAGTACACACAGATATATTTTGTAAATAAAAACTTTCATTTTGGATGCGATTAATCGCGATTAATCGCTTGACAGCACTAAAAAAAACTCATATGAAAATTTCGGACTCAGTGCAAGACCTTTATACTTAAATGTACTTTTAAAGTTTAAGAATGTACTGTATAATGTGACTCTGTTAACTTCATACTAGTGCTGTCAAAAGATTAATCACAATTAATCGCATCCAAAATGAAAGTTTTTGTTTACATAATATATGTGTGTGTACTGTGTATATTTATTACATATATATAAATACACACACATACAGTATATATTTTGAAAATATTTACATATATTTATATTCATATAATGTATATTATATATAAATATATTTAATATAAAAACATTTTTCTTAAATATATACATGCGTCTGTATTTATATATACATAATAAATATACACAGTACACACTCATATATTATGTAAACAAAACCATTTCTTTTTGATGCGATTAATCGCGATTAATTGTTTGACAGCATTACTTCTTACTGTATTATGTGCATGTGTTTGCAGTTTTTTGCGATGCCTGCAGAGAAAAGCAGGGTCTGCTGGCACAAGTGACTGGTTTCCTACCGTTACGTGTGGCGTCCTACATGCTGATGCCGTACACGCTGCCAGTGGAATCAGCGTACTCGGCAGCTCAGAGGTCAATATTTTTTAATACACTACCATTCAAAAGTCAGTAATATTTTTAAATGTAACTTTAAATCATTCTGTTCAGCAAGGTTGCATTAAATTGATCAAAAGTGACAGTTAAGATATTTGTAATGTTACAAAAATAGTGATATTTCAAATAAATGCTGTTCGTTTGAACTTTCTATCAAGCAAAAAATTATATCAAAAAATTAATTACGTTTGCAATATTAAGCAACACAGCTGTAAATATTTGAGTGAATGTCACAAATGTTGGATCCACGCAAGTTTTTAATTTCGGCTGTGTTTGAAAGGTTTTTGGAATGGATCCCAGAAGTCCCTGCAGATGTGCGCTGGCTTGCTGAGGTAGCAGGCGGTGTTTATAGGCAGGCATGGAAAGGTGCAGTGTCAGAGACAAGCAGGTAAGATCCCTCATTTATTTATTATTCAAGGCAACTATTAAAGGAGTAGTAAACTAAAAATTAAAATATGCTGAAAATCTACTCTCACTCAGGCCATCCAAGTTGAGTTTGTTTCTTCATCAGAACAGATTTGGGGAAGTTTAGCATTACGTCACTTGCTCACCATTGGATCCTTTGCAGTGAATGGGTGCCGTCAGAATAAGAGTCCAAACAGCTGATAAAAACATTTACATTTAGTCATTTAGCAGACACTTTTACATTTAGTCATTCAGCAGTCCCGAAGTGACTTACAAATGATGACAATAGAAGCAATCAAAACCAACCAAAGAACAGTAATGTGCAAGTAGTACTATATTAGTCTAACATAGTACATGTATCAAGTTTTTTTTATTATATATTATATTATATAAAAACATCTCAATAATCCACAGATTTTTTTTTATGTCTATTCTGATGGCACCTCAAAACACAGCAATCTCAAATTTGAATAATTCCAGGTACATTAATTTATTGATTGGCATAGATATGTGAAAGGTAAGTCATACCTAGAGTCTAATAAGCAATAACAGATCAATGTTTTTCCACAATGTCATGAATGTCTTCTTGTTTATTTTGCAGTGGTGCCCCTTTGAGAAGATGTGTGAGTGAACCACCAATGGTAGATTTACAAATGTCTGTCTCAAACTACAATGGACACATACCTCATTCTGCTAGCAACCTTGATAGTTACAACTGGACTTTTCCGGGTGACTTCAATACAGCTTCCTCTGTCGACCCACGGGACAGTCCCATCAAAGACACAAGCGCCTCCCCTAGGCAGATGTGCTTTTTTGTTGACTCAGAGAAGCAAATGGACCAATGCAGGACCTTTTCAGCTTAGAACAATATATGCTCAGCCTGACTGCTATGGTCGTGTCATGCTGCAAATTTGGGCAGTGGGAGAGACTCTGGAATCCAGCATCGAGAGTAAATATACATGACATGTCAAACACTCCTCCTGTAACATTTTGGACATTATCCAAAAGTGCCTTTCTTCTCCATTCAGAACCAAAGATGTGTTTGATCTGTTGTGTTAGCCTGTAGGCTACCTTGTGTTTTGCTGATAATTGACGCTGTTTGTATGTCAGAGTTTACTTTGCAGTTGGTGCTAATACTTCTCTCTGAGACCTCGAGCCATACAAGTCCATACCACAGAGGTGTACAATCAAATAAAGAGTCTGAGGCCATGCATCTTGCATTTGCTTTCATATAACAGCCCCTTGCTGGTCTTTCTTGGCAAATACCAAATCTTTCTTGGTAATGAAAATTCTAAAACACAGTAGTACATGATAAAATGTTTTTATATTTTCTATAACAAGAGAAGACAAAGTGTTAGAAGACAAATATAATTCAGTAATGATATGTTTGCATGGAAAGCTTTTGATATGCTGTGGAATAAACTAAGAATGTGCACAATTATAGTTAATTACAACTTTTTATTTCACTTTCTAAAGTAATATTATTGTGGTTTTGGTCTTATTTCTAGGCTGTTTGTTTTCTACATTGTATTGAATATTTTTAGATAATTAATTTATGTAACCTAATTTATATAGAAAGTTACTTACGTTAGAATAATGGCTCTAAGTAGGCTACATTCACAGTATAATTCAGAGTAACTTGAAAGAGTAATACATTGTCTCCCATTGTTTTGATCGCTTTGCAAACTATTTTATTTATATACGCTCTGGCCCTTTAAACTTGTTTCCCATAATGCACCGCTGCACGGTTCACGTGTGAGTTGTCAGAAAGAAAACTAGCAAAGATGCAGAACGGTAATGTGAACGGAGAAGAGGATGAAGAGTATCAGCTCTTCCTCTCTCAGCACAGTCCTGCTTTAAAGGCTGCGAGAATCCCTCCGCTTTACTGGAAGAGTCTGCATTTAAAGCTTGCCAGTGAGGTAAATACACAGCCAGCAGTCCTAGTTTGACAGTGTCTGGAAATAATCTTGTGTGACATTTGAAATGTTCATTAACGTTAATATATTTGTTTTCCTTAAATAATAACCAGAAGTCTTCAAAATACTAGAATTGGAGTTCTTTGTATAAAACCAGGTACTCCAGTGCTGATTGAACTGTTGGTATGGACAGATACGTTTATCCACTTCTTTTCTCTTTTAGGTATTTGATGCTGGTGAGGTGTTTGGGATCATGCAGGTGGAAGAAGAGGATGAGGAGAATGAACGGACAGTCAATCCTGGAGACGAGCTGATTTATCAAGTGATTGTGACCAGAGAAAATGGCCTGGAGGCTGCTGATCCCACCAGGTGAGGGCAGCAGTGAGCCATTAGAGAGGCAGTCCAGTGATCTTATTGGAAGCATGTTAAGAGATTTGTGATAAAAGGGTTTAAGGAAAAATATCTGATGTATATGTGACCCTGGACCACAAAACCAGTCATTCGAAATTGAGATTTATACATCATCTGAAAGCTGAATGAATAATATTTTCATTGATGTATGGTTTGTTAGGATAGGACAATATTTGGCCGAGATGCAACTATTTGAAAATCTGGAATCTGAGGGTGCAAAAAAATCTAAATATTGAGAAAATCACCTTTAAAGTTGGCCAAATGAAGTAAATGAAGTTCTTAGCAATTCTTATCGATTTTGATATATTTACGGTAGGAAATATAACCAATAACCCTCTAACCAATAAGATAAAAGATGACATATGTTGTACACAAGCCAAGAAATATACATTATAAAAAATGGAAATATATTCAGGAAGTTTTGGACATATTAGGGATACACTTGGACGAGTGTCGATAGTACAGACTAAACTCAGTCACCTCCAAGCTAGAAGGCCCTCATCCTCAATTGAACATTTGAACTCCCTATAAAATTGATATATGTGAGGATAAGAGAGATACAGTCAAACAGAAGAGAGAACGAGAGCACCGATGGGAGGAGGGAGTAAGACATAAAGTGAAGAGGAAAAACACGTACGGGAGGGGGGAACAAAGAGAGTGGTAAAGGGAGGGGAGCACAGACAAAGAGGGGAGAGGGAAGAAAAATACAGAGTCACTATATATATATATCAAGGTCAAGGTACATTGAAGATCCTTCCTGGGGACTGCAGATAAAGAGGAAACACATATGCACTAAAATAAATGTATGTGGTTAACAGATGATTTTCTCATTAATGTAATAGAAACTCATCTGACATCGTTTGGGTGAGCTATTCATTTAAAAAAAAAAGTAAGATCAGTAAACTTTTTACACTTTATTAAAAATAGGCTAATTCTCATACTATTTTAATTTAGTTTTATGTTGGTACCTTTATAAATGTTCCATTTGTGTAAAATGTTTTTTCATTCAGCAAAAAATTTGTATGTACCTAACAATGATACTACTGTCGTTCTCATGGGTGCAAGAAAGAACCTTTTTAAGTTTTTTGAGAGCAAATGAAAAATGTTGTCAAACTTTTTAGCTAGATCACCTAGCCCTATCCTGTAATAAAGACGACAACATAACTACTTCATTTCTTCCTTAAGGTTGAAGGCTGGAGACTGTAACTAGGCTCTAACTTTCCCTAATAGTTAAGATAAGATACTTTTCGCATAATCAGAGTGTTAGACAACACTTTTTATTTTCTGGAAATAAACATCTTAAATTGCTGTTATTGTTATTTTTATAATTTTATTTACTATTCAGTTTACTAAAACCCATGGCTTTGCATTTGCTAGCATCATGCTCAACTGTTTGAGCATCAGGAACTTTTGGTTTTGTTGATTTTGAAAATGCATTTTTCTCTCTTTTGGTTTGTAGTGTGTTTCTTGTAGATCACGCCTGGACATATAGGGTGGAATGCGCCCGGCAGCAGCTGCTGGAGATTCCTGGACTGCTGATCCGAATGGCCGGTCTGATGAGTTTGCCTTTTCACGGAGAGGCACCTGATCCGGACATCGTGGATCTGGTCCTGGACAACATGTGGAAATATAACCAAACCTATCAGCTTTCCCAGGGGGTAAGAGAAGGAGAAAATTCTATTAAATGAGTAATTCACCTCAAAATTGATATTTGTTGAAAATTTACTCACTGTCAGACCACCCGATATGTAAATGAGTTAGTTTTTTCATCAGAACGTGTGGAGAATTTTAGCATTACATCACTTGCTTACCAATGGATCCTCTGCAGTGAATGGGTGCCGTCAAAATGAGTCCAAACAGCTGATAAAACATCACAATAATTCACATGTAATCCACACAACTTCAGTCCATCAATTAATGTCTTGTGAAGTGAGAAAGTCTAAAATTGCTTCAGTCTAAAATACAGAGTCTTTTATCCATAATATTGCTTTCTCCAGTGAAAAAGTCATCCATACTAGGACAGAAATATGGCAGTCCATATTTACAGCAAAGCAAGTGATGTAATGTTAAATTTCTCCAAATCTGTTCTGATGAAGAAACTCATCTACATCTTGTGGTAAGAGTATATTTTCAGTAAATTTAACCATCCTTGAGTTGTAAAAAAGTAAACATCCTTGAGTTTGTTTAATCTGCCAGTGTGCATTCTGAGATATCATGTTGCTGCTGGACTTGATTTGTTGATAATGACGATGTTGCAGTCTGCAGAAGAAAAGGTGCCTGTGTGGTACATCATGGATGAATTTGGATCTCGGGTTCAGCATTCTTCCCAGCCGACTTGCTGTATGGCTCCTCTGTTCTACGCTCCACAACAGATCGCTTACTCAGTGCTGTGGCCACTACAAGACCTGGAGAATGGAGGTATGCATACACAAAAATATGCGTAACAAAGCAAAAAGTCATTTTCAGTGCATCACAACTTTCAGGAACTTTTTAATATAAATGTAATGTTGTGAAAGGACAGATATCAAACAAGGACACCCTGAATACACTACCCAGAATATATTGTAGGAGAATTTAAAGTTAAAACCCAAGGACCAGGGGCCTCATGTATAAAACTCTTCGTAGATTTAATCCTAAAAGTGTACGTACGCACAAAAGCTAGTTTTTGCATACGCATAAAAGTTTTCAAATTTATAAAAGCACACGTACGCCAAAACATAAGCAAAAATCCCTTTATAAACCCCAGTCAGGGGAAGATTGTGCGTACATGCATCTCCACCCCGTCTCCTCCCGGAAATCACCATATATGGAGCTTACAACGCCTAGTTTTACGATGCATAACCTCATCTGCATATCATTTCCATGCGTATTTCCATCCATGTGACACCATGTTTAACACTGTCAAAGGTACAAGACGTTAAGGAAATATGAGATACGGACTAAATGCCACATTAATTTTTATTGCCAAAATCATCCAGAATGTTTTAGAATATATCAAAATATCCATAAAATCAAAACTGTTTAGTTATCAGATAAATAGCCTATTTTAGAATTTACTTCACCTCATTATTTACACTTTCCAAATAGTATTTCAATTGTTTTAAACAACTCGAATCAAATAAAATTGATGTAGTTTTGCTGAAAAGGTGAACATCTTTTAGCTATTTTTAGTAGAAACAGGTAAGCCATTTATTGCAGTGTAAATACAATTGTCGGACTCGCGCGTCACTGACAAAGTATTTTAAAAAGGAAACACGCAAATCTTACCGTCCTTTACCGGCTATTATTCAAACCGGACAATGGACAGTTCGACCACCGAATCCAGCAGTGTCTGCCATAACATCGAAGAAAGTGTGCATCATTGATCATTGTTCTCGCTAAAAAAATTCTCATAACATGAAATCCACAGTTTAGTTTAAATACATGAATTATTATGGCACTCATCGCTGTCATTAAAACATTGCATGCCACAGGAAAAGTGATTAAGTGTATCAACTACAAATATATCTAAATTCATATAATTTTGTAATTTTGTGTAATGACTTTATGTAATTTCAGTGCTTATCTCCATTGATGAGAGTGGAATATTTAATGTAAACGTGTATATCAAAATGAAAACAAACTTAAAATCATTGTTTACTTCATTACTCCAGGAAAAAGAGTGCATACGCACAGTCAAGAGCATCCGTACGATGCGCACATATTTACGCCGTTTATTTTTTTATAAATCCAGATATGTGCTTGGAAAACGTTTATACATGAGGCCCCTGATTTGATGAAGGAAGACCAGGAGTCAGAGATGCAATCAAATTAAGAAAAAATTACTGAATAAAAAAAGGTTGCAGTTTCATCAGCAGGAGTCAGCTTCAATTATACTCTAACAGAGCTCACTAAATACATCATTAAAAGGATTTTGATTGGTCAAAACGTAGAAAACCAAGCAATATCTTAATACATTGTTTTAGTATGGTTTCTGTTTTCAAAACTGATGTCAGACAAATGTGGTGCTAATCAGCAAGAGGAGGTGCCAATAAAAGGTCTGTACACCATACTAATCAAGCAGTACAACTGTTTATTGTTGACACACAGCTGATATCAATAATAATGATAATGATCATAGGTAAATGCATAAAAGAACAATGATAATCAAAAATAAACGCATTAAAGAAGAATAATCATAAACCAGTGCATAATATAAGAATGATCATGAGTAAATGGATAAAAGTTAATAATCATGAATGAATAATGCACACATTCGAGCATACACTAAAACTAAACCCCAAGCCAAGTAATAGAGCAATATACAACCTCAGAACCGTGCCATCATCTTCACTCTTTAAAAGACTGGGGAGCCCGTTTCAGTCACAGTAGAAGACCAACACTTGTTTGAGAATGCCGGGAGATGTGTTTCTGAACTGTTTCTGAAAGAAACCCCTTTTGTATACTTTAAAATTAGGTGCGGTTTAAGAACAACCCTCCAAGTGAGAGAGAAGGCAAACTGGCCAGGCTTGCGCCCCCTCCCAATTGGGTGCACTTAGTTTTAATTACAGAAAAAGATGAGTTATTATTTAACAATATCTCTTAGATTTTGTAATCAATGTGGTGTCTGAATTCTGCACCTAGTCCTGCTCAAGCGTCAACAGTATCCAACCTTATCTTGAAGGTCAATGCAATAGACTCTCTGTACCTTCCCAAGAGACAGTGATGTTATTATGTTATTATCCCCCTTAAATTCCATTCCCACACTCTTCATCCGTTGAGCGCACATAAAAAAAACAAAAACAACCCATCCTTTACACACACACTGTATTTCCAAAAGTATTGGGCCACGTTATCACGTTTGTGGAGATCTGGAGATTTCATTAGCTCGAACGTTGGTTGTAAAACCATCTCTCCTGGTCGATTACATCATTGAATTTATGCGTTAATGGTCAGGAGATATCAGGGAGGGTCTGTGCTCGAGCCTTTCCAGATGCCAAGGTCTTCGTCCTGTTTCTGGTTGAATTATGCTTAAGTGATAAGAAACAACCGGGAAGTCCTGTTTTAAATACATTCCAGATTTTTCCACACATACATCCTTTATTTTAGGGGTCTCGTGAGACGTTAAGTAGAGCAGAGCAGGATGCTTGGGCGCGGTGCTGGTTGTTAATTAATTTTACGGCCACAGATAGTGAAAAGAGCAAATTTCTCCGGAATGTGCTGTCCTGTTAATAGATGTGTGTGTGTGTGTGTGTGTTCTTGTTTCGACAAAGTTCTATAATATATAACACAATATAAAAATAAACATGACTCTAAAACACAGCAAAACATTTACTATAGTTTTAGGTAACAATAAATGTGAAAGAAAAAACAGGCCTTACATTTTTCAGAGCACTAAGAGGTAGATCCTTACACAATGCATTTAGTTGAAGTTGAATCAAACAAAAACTCACAGACCCTTAGCTTGTCCATTGTGAAACTGAAGGTCTGACTGCTTCAAACCCTCACAGAGAGATGGGAGGGGTGAGGGAGGAGATACAGACCAGATGTTATGCTAGTCAATTCACTTTTTTTCCTGAGTGAACATTTTGAATGTGCTACATTTATTGAAATATTGTATTAGTGCAATATTGCTTTAAATTTTAAATAAACGGTGTTCCCTACCACTTCAATCCTATTGTAGAAATATTCTGACTGATCTTAAGTATAATTTGTATTAATCAATTTCTTTAAAAGTTTCTTCTTTCTGCAAAGATTCAACCAGCCTTTTACCTTGGTCAGTATGAGGTACGATGACAAAAACATTGTTACAAAAATATAACTAAACTAGACATATTGAACTAGGTATGTATGCTCAAACAGGTCAAATCATTAAAAATAGCTTCAGGGATACATTTTTAATAATAATTTTAGAAAATATCTCAACTGTTAACCTAATATACAATATGTATTAAAACTATAGAATTGATTAATTGTGGTAATTCTTTAAGTTAAGGGTTCACATGCCTCAGATCTATATGATTTCACTTTTTTCTTATTTCTACAAAGATTCAATTTCAATTACATTCCTAATAAATGTAAGGACAAAACATGAAATTACAAAAGAATCATGTTGACATATGTTTGTTGCTGTGTTTTTTTACACAAAAATAGAGAAGGCCATATTCCAAAACTCCAAACAGATACACACACACACACACACACACACTATGACACCATTCAGGAAGGTCAGCACACACATGTAAGCTAGTTTTCAAACTTTTTCTCAAAATCAAGTAGATTATTCTTTCTTTTTGACAAACCTACATTTAAAATGAGTTTCCCAGAGTTATCATCCGAGTGGATCTTGTCAGAACTTGAGATGGTGCAAACATGCAATACAGGGATCCAAGTTTCTTAACCGAACAAAGAAAACATATTTTACATTCATTCAACATTTTATTCAATATTTTTGCAGCAGTACCATGGTTTAATGCCTTTTTTTAAAAGGCTTGTCTAATGCTTTAGGTGCATCCCCATCCAGATTTTCGACATCCAACATGAATTTAAACATGAAATGAAAGTTGTATCAGCTGAGCTTGTTTCAACTGTTTATTACCATTTTACCATCCTTAGGTTATTGTATTTGACTCAAATAGGTATTGAATAAACCTTATGTTCCATGCTTTTCTCCCTATACAGACCCCAAAGATAATATCCAAACAAGATCTCTGCAAGCACAATTGTAAATGAAAGAGGCCTAGTTACCCAGAAAGTGTTTACATCATATAAGAAAAGTGCCATATTATGCATACAGAGTACACGGCTATAATGAATGCATACTACTGCAATATTCTCTTCTAAACTATTGTTACAGTTTTTAATGGTGATTGTCTGCCCCGCTAGCTGATGACACTGTGATGCAAAATCGAATTCACGTCAGACGGTTGGGTTGAAGGAATATGCAAATTTATTTAAAAGTTCCAAAAAGGAGAACTATAAAACAACTTGAAAATGAAACATTACATTTTTAATAATCATATGCAATGACAGCATCCTACAAATTAACTGTTATTACAAGTTTAGTTAAGACCCATTATAAGTCAAACCGAACATATCTAGAACAGTCTGAAAAATTAAAATAAATCTAGAATTGATTTTAGAATTAATAAAGCTCATCTGGAATGAATAACAACATTATGAAGAGAATAAAAACCTTCATAAAAGATCTTAAGTTTGAGGTGCACCCGAACAGTGAAGCCAAAAAGATAGAGAAGTAGAGAGGAGAATGAAAGGAAAAGTAAAAAGGGGTGCAGTACATTCTCTTCTTATACCCTTCCAAGATCAGATATGCAATTAAATGTACAAAAGGCCAATGTGCTAAACTCAGACAGCTCTTCTGATAAATATAAAACCTGTCAGATAGCAAGAGTCCTTAAGCTCAATGTGTGTTAAACATCCTCTCATTAATATTTCAAAAACAGAGAATCCTAATAGTGGATTAGATGCATAATTATAAAAAGTAATTTTATTAATCATAGTTAATATATTGAAATAACTTATAAGAAATAATTAAAACATTTCAAAATACATAAGATGTATCTGAATATGCAAATTCTCAAAGGTCGATTCACCACACTTGCATACCTTTTTCATTGTTTTTGTACCAGTTTTGTTACCATTCTGTGCCCATCATCCGATATTTCCACCACTTAATCAAGCCACTCTTCTTTAAAATGTGATGCCGTTTTATTTCACATGTTATTGCGTTTGCGTTAGCTCTCGTGTTGAGCTAGTTCATCTGCAACCATTAAAGAAAGTATTCGATTTCTACAGCACCTCGTTTGGCGCACGTCATTCCCTTTCTATTGGGCTTTTCACACTGCGCTTAACCCCGGGTTATCGTCATTCTAAACACCGCTTTTAACCACGGGTAGAGAAACGTTACACACCTGTAATTTGAAAGCTGTGTTAGTACCGCTTTTTACCCGGGGTTATGAAACCCTGCTCCGGAGCTAAGTTTGTTCAGTGTGAAACGATGCGGTGTTTGCACGTTGCTGCTGGACGCTTGGCAACAGACAGCCAATCAGAAATTGAGCAGCGAGGCTCGTGGCACGTCAGTAACAGGAAACACGCGTTGTGTAAACAGCAGCCGGTGAGAGAAAAGTAAGAAATGTCAAAAGATGGAAAGCGTGTGAACTGGAGTGAAGAGGAGACTGTATTATTCACTTAAAAGAAATTCCAAGAAATATTAACATACTTTGCTCCGTGTTTTCTTTTTATTGTGTATTTTAGTCTTTGTTTTCTTTCCTTTGTGCGTCTCATGAGGCTAAAAACGGCTAAAGAACTACACGGCGACTTTTGTTTTTTTAATAACCGGAAAGACGTGGAAAAAGCCGTGTAAACGGGTTGCCTGTATGCAAAGAAAAACGTTAACCCAAGGTTTAGGAATGTACAGTGTGAAACGACTGTTAATGAATACCCAGGATTAACAGTTAACCCCAGGTATAGTATGCGCAGTGTGAAATGTGATTACAGATTTCCATTTATAACAATTTCAAGTGTGAAAAGCCCTTATGAAACCTGTAAACCACATTTACTGGTTCTAACTCTATAGCAACTCCTACTCTATAGTGGTTTGGCCGAGAATTGCAATTATTTCGCATTTACTAGAAAACAATCAAATGGCTTTCCCAACTCGTTGCTTGTGCGCAGCTGCTGCAGTATAATATTTCTTTACGCCATTGGTGCACACACGCACAGCTTAGAGGGAACATTGCACACAACGTGTCTCTCCCCAGCTGTATATCTGCCACCCAGACATCAGGGTTATGGAAAATATGTGTTCCCTCCTGTGTGCCGTTTACGAATTTCCCTGGAGACTGGTTTTGCACAGACAGATAACAAGCACTTATTTATTTCAAAGTTGAGTAGCATATCAGATAGTGTTCCCAAAACACACAGACAATGAGTGCAGCTTCTCAGAGAGAGAAAAGGAGAGAAACTCGTACCATATTCAGCTTATTCTTTAACATACAGACATAGAAAACAACCTAAGCTGATTTTCCACCAAAAGTACCTGGAAAAATTTGACCCAGGAACTTTTTTTTTTTTTTTTTTTTTTTTTTTTTTTTTTTTTTTTTTTTTTTATGTATGTATTTCCATTGCGGTCTTCGTACCGAGAAGAATAGGCAAATAGTCTGGTGACATAGGACTGTGCACATTTCTCAATACCAATAATGTTCTGAGTACACATCGGTCATGTAGATGAGAGGCCCTGATGGCCTCAGTGACCTGGGCAATCACCGTGAACCTGAGGAGAAAACAGAAGTTCAACATATGGAGAGACTTGCTTCTCAAGAACAAGGAAAAAGCACATTCCAGTAACAGGATACATTTCAGTGTCTGTCTACTACTAGTATATGGTAACTCGTAGCTTTATTCAGTCAATTAAAAAAAAAATATATATATATGTATATATGTGTATGTGTGTGTGTGTGTGTGTGTGTGTATATGTGTGTGTGTGTGTGTATGTATATATGTGTATATATGTATGTATATGTATGTGTATATATATATGAAGACTATAGTGGATCCGGGATTCCACTCCTTCAATATAAATGTCTTTTCCAAAATACATTTTATATTTATGACACACAAGCCCCTTTCACACTGCACGTTGGTCCCGGAAAATTGCCGGAGTGCCTTCTGTGTGAATGCAAATCCGTCCGGGGATTAATTCCGGGATCGATCCCAAGTTGGGGACCTAGTAACTTTGCCGGGTTCAGTCCCGGAACGAGCTCTGTGTGATCAAAAGCCAGAACCAATGCCAAAAAGGCTGATGACGCGCGTTATCATGCGACTCTTTTACCGGGTGTTTTGAAGGCAGATCAAAGTTCACACAATGAAAAATGTGTAAACTGGAATGAAGCAGCGATCAGGGAGCTCCTCACTATCTGCGTTGAAGCTGAAATTGTTCGCCAGTTTAGTGAAATGGTGCGCGGTGCATTATACGTCACGTCACGTGTCTTTACGGGATCTTTGCGGGTTGTGTGTGAACGCACGCACAGGTTCCGGAAAATCACTGGTAGTGTGAATGAACCAAAATCAAACGATCCCGGGATGATTCCCGGAACACATTACCTGTGTATTTTCCGGGATCTCTGTGTGAAAGGGGCTATAGTGTGTATAACACACAATTCAACTTTTTTTTTTTTTTTCTTTCTTTTAATGAATCAAACTTGAGTCAAACTTGTCGAATTATTCTGAATCACACATGGAGTCAGAATCATCTGAATCGGTCAGACAACTCTCATGCACACTCAATCGATTCATTCTCTCATTGAACTGCTACATGAAAAGAAAAAAGAAAAAGTTTTTTGTCCCAACTCCAGAGCTCGTTACAAAACTTCCTGTGTGTTTTCAGCTAGATGATGTTTTTCCAGAGTGCATATGGCCTGTCCTTGACTACTCTGATAACAAGCTTTAACATACTTATTTTCTTAATGGAGTGCAGACTGCGTCTTCAGCTGTCTGCTTTGTGCCAGGTGCACAGAGTGATGAGAGATTATTGCGAACTAGCATTTCATGATTAAGGCCGTGTTAGATTCATTTTCAGACTATTTGTAGTCTCAGTGCTATCAGTTATCAGATGTGAACCAGGGAGTCAACCCCTTTTGATGTAGAGCAGCAGCATGGGATCCTGGGAGAATGATTAAGCAGATGCAGAAAGCGAACGTACGGCCACAATATTGTCAAATTTAATAAGGAAGATGGGTCATGTTTATACAACACAGATTCATGCAATAACATACAGAATGTCCTAGGCATCCAATCAAAGTTTTCAGCGGTCAAACATTAGCCTATATAAATATTATGAGGAATAGTGACAAGTAAGATGTGTGCTTGAGTATATGTGTGAGTGTGTGTGTGTCTTTGGTTTCCGTTTTTGTGCAGTTGTGTCCAGGTGTATCAGTGATGTGCATATAGTGAGATGAAGTTACACAAGGGCAGTCTTGCACAAGGACTGAGCGTATGCTGCTTGTGTCCAGCGGATATTCTCCAAAATGGTGCTATGTGGAACCAGAGGAGACGAATTGTTGAATAAAGTCATTGTTTTGTTTTCTTTGCGCAGAAAAAGTGTTCTCGTCGCTTCATTAAATTCAGATTGAACCACTGATGGCAGATGGACTATTCTGACGATGCTTTTCATACTTTTCTGGGCCTTGACAATGTTATTTACTATGCAGTCAATGGGACAGTCACAAGCCTCCCAGTTTTCATCCGAAATATCTTAAATTGTGTTCCGAGGACAAAACAAAGCTTTTACGGGTTTGGAACAACATGGGGATAAGATGATTAATGACAATTTTCATTTTGGGGTGGAGTAACCCTTTAACATAAATGGTTCATACAGCATTATTTTCAGCTTTATATTTGGTATATAGTAGTTATCTGTAAAATAAAAAAAATTCTCAGGGTTTTTCATTGATTTTCTTAAAATAACCTAAAATAAATAAAAATGCTGATTTTTACATGCACACAAGAAACTTTTTTGTGTGCCCTCAAGAAACTATTCACATGTGCATGGTAATGTTTTGCATGCTAACGCATTACAATTTCTAGTTTTACATAACCTATTTCCTTAGCTTTTCTTATGGTAGTACCTCTAATATCAAGGCCTATTTCTAATATCAATGTCCAATTTAACTCATCCTCTGTGGTGGTGGAGAAACTTTGACACGAAATGGGCTGATGGCATAAAATTTGCCAAGTTGAAGGAAAAAAAAGACTGGTACTGTAAAAAGTGTTTAAGATTTGGCTTTCATTGGGGGCAATATGCCATCTTTTAAGGCCTTAGGTCTCTTTATTTTTATTCTTGCAAAGATTCTTGAGGAAATTTAATATGGTGCTAAACCCAAAATGCTTATAACCTGCATTTTGCATAATGAGAGCGCACAATGAATTCATTGCTTCATTTGATGATCACTAAAGAATCACTAAACAGCTGCCATGAAACCTCACTTCTTGTACGATAAATTTATTTTCATTAAATTCTTAATTTTCTATTTTAAATAAACCAAATGGGGGCAAAAGTCTGGAAACACAAATATTTTTCCATACTCTGCTTTCTTTTTTTCACACATCTATGAGTGTGATATTGCGTTTACACAACAGTTCAATGGCACGAGTGTAAATAATCTAGAAACAACAACGGAGTATCTTTAAAAGCCCTCTTTTGTGCAGAAATACTTTCTTCCTCCATGGATATTAATCTAAAGTTAACAGTTTAACAGCTGAGCCCAAACCTCCGTTACTAATTCCAAAACGTCACTTTAGAACTAGTAACAAAGGAACTTTGAGTTGCTTCATTGAAAACTTATTGTATTACTGTAGTAAAAGCTTGCTGTATTATGTAAAATAAGCATTATGAGAGAGAGATGGACTGGGTGACTGTGAATACCTGCATCTGATACAGGCATCTCATTCTCCTAACGTTACTTACAATTAAGTTTAAATGTCCACTGAGGAAAGCGGTATCTTTGTCTTAATGTCAATATCCTTTCATTGCTTTCTGATGACAGCGCTCCTCAGTGCATTTGTTTGCTGCATCAAGTGTTTATTTTTCAAAGTAAAAGTCTTTACTACAGTGCTGACTCATAAAAACAGTCTGTTGTCGGGAACAATGTAACTAAAATCACAATCACGAACACACGCACCATGTCTCAGTACTAAACACTATTGAATACTATTATTATTTATATAAAATACTAATAATTGAATAATCATATTTAATAAACAACAACAGCCATCATAAAAGTTGCTAGGCAATTCAGTCAACCGTAAGCAAAGGCACTGCGATTATACCGCATTGAATTTACATAAACATGATAAACTTTTGCCAAAACTATTTGCTCTGGAACAAATAATAGTTTGAGATCAAAGACTGGCCGTTAGATTTACTCGACATGAATTATATGTCGTGTTTAACCAGTATAGAGATCTTATAGCCAGTGGTAAATTCCTGAAGACCTGGCCGCGGTGAGGCACTCTCTGCAGGTATAATGAGCACTGAACTGCTGGAGATCCTGTTTCCGAAAACGTTGAAGCAAATTTTCAAATAGACCTTATCTTTATTAACAAACCGCATCTTTTGAGTCCAAGCAAGCACATTCTTGCCTAAAAAATCCTTAAAACTGCATTCCGTGACACAAAACAGTATTATTTTTTAATTATAGTAGATTTGGGCGTCCGCCATGACACTATATCAACAAAACGTAGACCTGGCTAGAACAAGCAGAGTGATACAACATTGTGAAAGGGCGTTCCTGTAGCGATACCAGTGCAATATCTTGCGGTTCTCAACCAGTCAGATTTGTCTCAACAAACTTGTGTGTGTGTGTGTGTGTGTGTGTATATGCATCTACTTTAGCAATTTCTATGAACACAAATCTTAATGTTTAAGCATATAATGATATTCTAGGGAACAATCTAAACTCCATACACCATAATTGTAAAGCAAAAAACAGGTTTTTAACATCTTTGCAAAATTTATTAAAAATAAAAAACTAAAATGATTCCATTGCATAAGTATTCATACCCTTATCTGGCACAGTTGAAATTTAGCTCAGGAGCATTCCTATTGCTTGTACGTTACTACACTTCAAGTGAAGTTAACCTGTGGCAAAGTCAATTGAATGGATATGATCTGGAAAGGCATACACATCTGAATAAAGGGTCTAAGAGCTGATAATGCATATCAGAGCAAAAACCAAGCCCTGAGGTCAAAAGAACAGTCTGTAGAGCTCAGAAACAGGTTTGCGTCAAGCCACACATCTGGGGAAGAGTTCATAAAAAATTCTGCTTCATTGAAGGTTCACAGAATCATGTAGTCTCTGTTACCCTTAATGGAGGAAGTTTGAAACAACCAGGACTCTTCTAGAGCTTGTTGTGGCCCGCCGCGGTTGTTGCTGGTCTGGATCGCAGTCAGTGCAGTCAGAAAGGCTCAAACAGCAGAGTTTCATGTGTCAAAGGAAGACTTTATTACAAAGTAACAAAGCCGAGAGAGAAGCCGCCACATCCACTGTCATCGACCTTGGTTCTTTCTATTTCTATTTTTTTTACTTGCCATATATAATTTTTTGGCTCGCCACCAATATTTTGCACGCCTTTTGATCCGTTATCTAATGGTGGAATATTGGCCCTTTTTAAATATAGGGCCTCCCCTTGTCTGGAGGCCATTTTATCCTCTTTGATGTCTGGTGGCCTTCCCTGCACCTGGCATCATGTAAACTCACAATGAACTACCATGTGAACTCACGATGAACCCACAATCTATGCTACTTTAACACATTATTCAATACTTAATATTATTAATAGTAATATTAATAAGATAATAACATGTCTGTATTTTACTACTGAATTACACAATAAGCTGGCCTCCTGGCCAAACTGAGCAACTGATGGAGAAGGCCTTTGGTTATAGTGGTGACCAAGAAGCTGATGGTGTAGAAGATTTTTATTAGTCAAAATATGAATTAATCAAGTATAATTAATGTGAATTTAGCCATTTATGTATGTATATATGCCTGTGTGTGTCAGAGGCCTGCATACATTTCCTACGTCATTGTTTATCTTCTTTTGGCTGTGCCTCCATCTGCTTCCTGGAGCAGATAATAGGCCCCAATTTACATTACATTAAAGGAGGAGACCCTATCATGTCAAAACAAGATGTGCAGCTTTATCTTACACCATACCTCAGCACATTCCATTCTTCTGCAGGCCTCTACGAATACAATTTTATAATAGAATAACTTGATACATAAATGGCTATGTTCACATTGGTTACACTTGATTAATTTATATTTTGATTAATAAAACTCTTAAAACCTACAGAAGGACAAACATCACTACAGCTCACTGCAAACTCAATCCTCTCCTCAGTGAGGACACATCAAAACACGCTTGAAAAAAGCACCTAAAGGACCCTCAGACTCTGAGAAACAAGATTCTCTGGTCTGATGAACCTCAATTCTAAGCATTATGTTTGAAGGAAACCAGCTCTGCTTATCACCTGCAGAGTACCATCTCAAAAGTAAGGTGTGCTGGTAGCAGCCTCATGCTGTGTGGCTGTTTTTCAGTGGCAGGGACTGAGGGACTCCTCAGAGTAGAAAAAAGCTCAATGCACCAAACTATTGCGATAGCCTTAATGAAAACCTAGTCCAGAGCATTCAGAACCTCAGACTGGGCAGAAGGCTCACCTTCCAACAGGACAATGACCCTAAGAACACAGCCTGTGTTCCCAGAGCCTGGGATTAAACCCAGTTAAATATTTCTGGAGAAACCTGAAAATGTGCATCTGCCCCCATCCAACCTGACAGACCTTGACCAGTTGTGAAAATAGTTTTTTGCTTTGTCAGTATGGTGTATGGAGTGTAGATTGATGTGGAAAAAAAGTAATTTAAAGCAGTTTAACATAAGGCAGCAACATAACATAATTGAAAAGTGAAAAAAATGAAAGGGTATGAATACTTTCGCATGGCAGTGTATGTTGATTTTGTGATTGTGATTACATTCTGAATAAATATAATATTCCATATCGGAATGAAAACTTATATGA
This sequence comes from Barbus barbus, assembly GCF_936440315.1. NCBI lineage: Eukaryota > Metazoa > Chordata > Actinopteri > Cypriniformes > Cyprinidae > Barbus > Barbus barbus. The sequence goes on from NC_136717.1 coordinate 21,502,812, forward strand.
AACTCTAAATGGAAAACAAAAGAAGTGAGACTAGACTGGTTAGGATTCATAATAGGCAAACATGGTGGTTACAGATATAATATTGAATTATGCAACAGAGTGATATTTCGTTTTGGAATGATCTGATGTATCCTGTTTTTTAAAGGCAGTCTCTGTGCCATTTCAAAAGTGGTTTGAAGAGGATTTCAGTCTTGTGTTTAAGGAAGAGGTCAAAAGGGAGTCTGTTTTGTAGCTCTGTTTTAAGTCTTGGGAGGGCAGTCTCCCGCATTTGTCTTCAGTCATGATTCTTCATGTGATAGCTGGAATGTGACATCATCTGGCCAATTTATCTTGGGTTAACTGCTTAAAGGCAGTGCCGGATGGGGCTTTCACAACTCATACAATAGTCCATGAAGGAGTAACAAGTTAAATCAGATTTGCTGGTTCCACATTGACAGGATCTTTTATTTTATGGTCCTGGAAGGTGGAATTGGGCCTCTTGTGAAATTGTACTACTTGCTTTACTTTGATATAGTTCTGAAAATCTCACCACCTCATGATTTTATGTAAGGTCCTGTACAGTACTGTTCAAAAGTGTGGAGTTGATTTAATTTTTTTTCTTAGTGATCACCATGGCTGCATGTATTTGTTTAAAATATACAATCAAAATCGAAATATTATGGAATGTTATTACCATTTAAAATAGCTGTTTTCTTGTATGTTTTAAAATATTATCATTATTATCAGTGTAAACAACTATGATTTTTGTGGAAGCAGTGATATATTTTTCAGGATTCTTTGAATAGAATGTTAGAAATTAGTTTGAAATAGAAATTTTCTATTAATTATAAATAACTTTGCATTTTACGTTTTTGATCAATTTAATGCATTCTCAATTTAAAAAAATAATAATTAATTTTTTAAAGAATATGACCCCACACTTTTAAAGGTTAGTTTACATTACCGGCTTTCAGTGATAAGTTTATGCAGGAATGATAAATCGGGTTGTTTTTAAACAATACAATGAATAAGAAAACAGTCTCCTTTTGATCACTTTTGTCAAGTCTTTTTTTTTTTTTTTTTACGTCTTCAACAGGCAGATAACTGTTTAATCACTGCATGCTTTAAAGAACAGATACTACACCTCATTCTTTTCATGCCTTGAATGACAAGATCAAATAGATTTTTATCTATCTGCCCTTAATGCTCCACAGGGAACAAAGGGGATTAAACCACAGGCTGCACCCCCCATGGAAATGAGCTTTTTTTTTGTCTGTGCATGATGATAAAAGACAGATCAAAGATGCTCCATTAGGTCTAGTGGTCAAATATTCAAGTGGCAACCCAAGACAGGTGTTAATATCAGATGTTAACAGGACCGTTATCATTTGAAAGACAATTTGCAGTCTTTAGGGCTCTAAGCCTTACACCCCACAGAAAACAAAGGCTATCGTTCACACCATCTCGCAAGTCATTTACCGCCTGGCTAATTATCACGCAGCAGTTAGTGATAATTAGTCATTTGATCCTGATAAGTCCTTAACTCTCTGAAGCCTGACATATATGATAATGGCCGCAAAGTAAGATATAATAGTTTGTAATAGTAAATCAATGAGATCTTTATAATAGTATCGCAAAATCCTGATAGTTAGATGCAGATACATCCAGATGAGAAAATATCAAAGATCAGTTTATTGTATAAGGAATAACATACTTTAGTAAAATAAGAAGTGAGTTGAGAATATTGATGATAAAAATCAATATTGTATATTGTGTTTGTGCTATTTGGCACATTGTTCATTTTTGTATATTTGTACATTATTTATTTTATTTTTTATTTATTTTTATTTTACTATCTGTGTCCTGTTGCTGTCATTCTGTCGCACTGTGGAGCTACTGTCACTAAAACAAATTCCTCGTTTGTGCAAACATACCTGGCAATAAAGCTAATTCTGAATTACGAAAACAATGTATTGTTAATGCTCTGGTTATGGTATTTAGTTAAAAAGAGAAAGTAACCAGCAGGGCCCTGGGAACTGCAGAATGTTGAATTCTAATTAAGAATTTACAGTTACAGCCCAAGATAGAGAGGGAAAGTTTCTTTGGTGCTCCTCTGACCTATGTTTGAACTTGCTCACCACTCTGTCATCATTTTAATATCTCACAATTCTGAGAAAACTTGCCATTGTGAGAAAACAAAAGTTAGAATTATGAGAGAAAAGGTCGCAATTGCCTCTTAATTTTTATTCTTTGGCAGAAAAAAAAACTGAATTTTGAGAAAGTCAGGATTGTGTCACAGTTACCCTTTTTTATCCCATGGCAGAAATGGGTTCCCTTGTGAACAGTTGGAGGTGATAATTTTCTGAGCAAATACTGTAGGTTCTTGTGGTTTTGACACCCTTGATATCAGATCATGCATTACCTCATGTTTCTGCAGACATGAGGTAATGCATGATCTCATATCAAGGGTGTCAAAACCACAAGAAGCAGTAAGCTTTATAGGGCTAACAAGTATTATGTAAGGCTCATCACACATACAGGTGCTGGTCATAAAATTAGAATATCATGAAAAAGTGGATTTATTTCAGTAATACCATTCAAAAAGTGAAACTTGTATATTAGATTCATTCATTACACACAGACTGATATATTTCAAATGTTTATTTCCTTTAATTTTGATGATTATAACTGACAACAAATGAAAGTCCCAAATTCAGTATCTCAGAAAATTAGAATATCAATTAAGACCAATGCAAAAAAAAACGATTTTTAGAAATTCTGGCCAACTGAAAAGTATGAACATGAAAAGTATGAGCATGTACAGCACTCAATATTTAGTTGGGGCTCCTTTGGCCTGGATTACTGCAGCAATGCGGCGTGGCATGGAGTCGATCAGTCTGTGGCACTGCTCAGGTGTTATGAGAGCCCATGTTGCTCTGATAGTGGCCTTCAGCTCTTCTGAATTGTTGGGTCTGGCGTATTGCATCTTCCTCTTCACAATACCCCATAGGTTTTCTATGGGGTTAAGGTCAGGCGAGTTTGCTGGCCAATCAAGAACAGGGATACCATGGTCCTTAAACCAGGTACTGGTAGCTTTGGCAGTGTGTGCAGGTGCCAAGTCCTGTTGGAAAATGAAATCTGCATCTCCATAAAGTTGGTCAGCAGCAGGAAGCATGAAGTGCTCTAAAACTTCCTGGTAGACGGCTGCGTTGACCTTGGACCTCAGAAAACACAATGGACCAACACCAGCAGATGACATGGCACCCCAAACCATCAATGACTGTGGAAACTTTACACTGGACCTGAAGCAACGTGGATTATGTGCCTCTCCTCTCTTCCTCCAGACTCTGGGACCTTGATTTCCAAAGGAAATGCAAAATTTACTTTCATCAGAGAACATAACTTTGGACCACTCAGCAGCAGTCCAGTCAAGACGCTTCTGACGCTGTCTCTTGTTCAAGAGTGGCTTGACACAAGGAATGCGACAGCTGAAACCCATGTCTTGCATACGTCTGTGCGTGGTGGTTCTTGAAGCACTGACTCCAGCTGTAGTCCACTCTTTGTGAATCTCCCTCACATTTTTGAATGGGTTTTGTTTCACAATCCTCTCCAGGGTGCGATTATCCTTATTGCTTGTACACTTTTTTTCTACCACATCTTGTCCTTCCCTTGTCCCCCCAAGTTTCACATTTTGAATGGTATTACTGAAATCAACTTTTTCATGATATTCTAATTTTATGACCAGCACCTGTATATGAAAAAATGTCAGTAAAAGTTATGTTTCTGTTTGAAAGTACATTAACTATTGATTCTTTAAGCATTATATAGTGTAGTAATGTTTGGTACTAAATATTAGTATAAAGTGGTTTTATTCTGTTTTGGTATGGTTTCTGTTCTCAAAACTGATGTGAGACAAGTGTGGTGCTAATCAGCAAGAGGAGGGGTCAATAAAAGGTCCGTACACCATACTAATCAAGCAGGGGCCCGTTTCAGAAAGGAGGTTAAGTGAAAACTCTGAGTATGTTAACCCTGAAATGAGGGAAACTCTGGGTTTTCAGTTTCAGAATGGGAGGTATGTTAAACCTGAGAAAGCAGAGTAAGTCAAGCCCGTTTCTGGAAGAGAGGTAACTTATACTCGGAGTCAGTTACCGTGGTAACTTACTCTGTGAACCTAACCTGGTCGGGAGCAGGTTTTCTTTGGTAAACCCAGAGTTTCTTTCGGTCTCCTCCACCTTTTTAAAGTGTAAGCGATGTTTTAATACCTCATTCGTTCATTCACGCCGCAAAATTGCTTTTCTTACTGAGTATTTTTGTCTTATTTCAAGTACAAACATTTAAAATTTAAGTTAAGATGCATTTTCTATACATGAAAATAATTTTTTTAGATATTTAGTCTTGTTAAAATATAAAATTGTTCTACAGAGTGTAAGAAAAATAATCTTAATGCAAACGGAAACAAGAATAGGCTAATTTTAATTTCTTACCCCATTGCCAGATAATTTGGAAAATAAAATAATATTTTTATTTTCTTTTCCTTCATGGAAACAAGACTAAATACCTTTATAGCCTATTATTTATGTTATTATATGTTTTTTTTACACCGTATTCATGTGCATATTTATTTGAGCGGTACCTTTTTAAATGGTAGTTTTCTTTTAAACATCAGAGATGCAGAGCACATTATAAGATATGCAGATTTTAAGTAAAGTGTGCATCGCTCTCACGCGCTTTCTGGGCAATTTTTTTTTTTTTTTTTTTTTTCCTGGGCACAAATCCGTCAAAGAGGAGTATCACAGGACTGTAGGTCAATGGTGTAGCAATGGGTTTAAATGAGGCTAATCTGATAAATGATGTTCACTTGATAACATCTTTCTGTGACCTGTGGAAGTAACCTGAAATAATCAGAATTTCCTTCAGGATTTCCAGTGTGGTTGGATGCATTGATGACAAGCATGATTACTGTATGAAATGGAAGGATGCCAGATGGATGGGTAGTACGAGCCATAACCACCACTACAGCTGTTAAATAAGCAAATTATTAAAATTTTTTGGTCATCTTTATTTCCTAATACAAAAGCAAAAGTTATTATTTTTACTTTTGGATTTTAGAAGTCTTCCAATACTTGACCATCTCCTCTTCATCTGTCAGTGGTGCTGGTCCAGGTTCTCCCTCTGCCTTCTTGTCAGTAATTAATTTTATTACTCTAATTAAGAAATGTATCCGGTTGGATTAGAGAATATTTAATTATGTGAAAAGAGTGTTAGACGATGTGGAAAAAGCTGCAGCGCATTGAAATAGACACTGAATGATATTTAATGTCAAATGTTTGTAAAGTCATTTAGCCCACACCCATGAACCTTTCATGTTTAAAGCTTTACCTTGATTCATTTGTGTTTTTATACTTCATTTTTAGCTGCTGCCACGTTCTTGTTTCTTTTTCTGTCTTTTTTTTTTTTGTGGCCATGAGATACCATTAAAATGAATATTAGTTCAATAATTTACAGTTTTCACCTCAGATATTATAACCGTTATTAAGTTATAGACAGTTATTAAGAATTAATGTTACGCATTGACGGAGGTATGCGCGCTGACGTCTTTTTGGCGGGAGCTGTTGCCATGGTGAATCGTAATTTCGGCGCTCCATTGATAATGGCTTTTTATAGTAGCAGTGCACGAGCTTAACTCGGAGTCAGTCAACTCAGAGCTGATTGAACTAACTCATTTCAGCTGTTCTGTAACCGAAAACTCAGAGTTTCCCATCTCAGGGTAAGTCAACTCAGAGTTCAAGTTTTAACTCAGAGTTGGTTGAACCTCCTTATTGAAACAGGCCCCTGGTCAACTGTTTATTGTTGACACACAGCTGATATCAATAATAATGATAAATATAGCTGCAAGCAGCGATGGCGGGCCCAAGCCGTCAGTGCCAACGCCACCCCGGCAGCATCAGGAAAACGGTGCCCAGCGGGCACATGCATTACAGTAACACTCTGGCAGTCTGGTTTTAAGGGATACAGCAATTAAAGGGTTAATCCAAACCACCAACTCTGAAACACACACACAGAACAATATATAAAACTTTAGTAATACTTTACAATAAGGTTTCAGTTTTTAACATTAACTGTATGAATTAACATGAACAGTAAGTACAGTTGCATGCGAAAGTTTGGGAACCCCTTTCAGAATTTGTGAAAATGTGAATAATTTTAACAAAATAAGAGAGGTCATAAAAAAATGCATGTTATTTTTTATTTAGTACTGTCCTGAGTAAGATATTTTCCATAAAATATGTTTACATATAGTCCACAAGACAAAAATAATAGCTGAAATGATTAAAATAACCCCATTCAAAAGTTTGGGAACCCTTGGTTCTTAATACTGTGTGTGTGGTTACCTGGATGATCTACAACTGTTTTTTTGTTTTGTGATGGTTGTTCATGAGTCTCTTGATTTTTCTGAAGAGTTAAACTGAGCACTGTTCTTTCCGAAAAGTCCTCCAAGTTCTGCAGAATCTTCAGTTTTCCAGCATCTTTTGCATATTTGAACCCTTTCCAGCAGTAACTGTATGATTATGAGATCCACCTTTTCACACTGAGGACAATTGAGGCACTCAAACACAACTATTTAAAAAAAAATTAAAACATTCATTGGTGCTCCAGAAGGAACCAATTACATTACATTACATTTTGGTCTTTTAATGCACTTAGAACAATAACGTCGGTAATTAACCAATTCAAAACAATCTTTTTGTGGAGCTCCCACACTCGTAACAAATTTGCTTTTGTCTATGCTTCTTCCTGTTTCTTTCAGCATGGCGAGTTGCACCACAAATTAGGTAAGAGATGGATTGGTTGAGTTTGTTTGCAACCCGTTTACAACATTCCATACATTGTTTGATTTTCTTATTCGTTTTTTTCCCATCTACTCATCAAAATCAATATCCCCAACAATAAAATTTAATCATTATGTAAATAGCATCCTAATAAAAAAGCACTTAAAATTATAGATCCTAAAAATCCCCATAAACTTACTTTTCCATTTCTAACTATCAATATTCCTATCAGGTATATTGCATTAATTAAAATTAATGTCATGTCACACCACATAACAAAATAATTTATTTCAGTCAATTTCACAGCATCTTGCTCCATCCTTCGGAGACCACAATTAAATTACAGACCAAAATAATTTTACTTATTCTTTTCATCAAAATTATTCTAAAATTACGAATGTGTGCCACCAGAGATTTCTGCTTACTGGATTATAGCCCATAAAATATGTACCCCATTTTCACAAACCTGAATTACAGTTTCTGAACCTGCTGGAGGAATTTCTCCGTTCACTTCAGCTGTTCCGTTGGTAGTCTGATTATCTGTCCAGTTGGATGCCATTTCTCAAACCTATTAAATTTAAATCTCTGTTGGTCTTAACATGAACAATTGGTTCTTCAAAAAAAACGTTTGATTCCGTTCAATTATATTTTGTCTTAAAATTTGGAGTTGTAGTATTGGTAGTCACCCCCTTGAATGTGTGAGTGGCCTTTTGTCTGTTGCATATACCCTATATTTTCTATATGCACATGACTCCTCCTACTTCTTATACGTTACTTTTGCCCTAACAGGTGTCTTTCCTTTTTGTAACTGTTGTCATACAACAAAGGATCTTCTGAAATACTTTCTCCGCTTTTTAAACCGTTTCTGTTTCTTATCTTGGAAGTCAATCAGCTTCTCTTGCACTGCTAACTCGTCACTCTTCTCTATTGTCTTTGAGCACATTCGCAAACCTAAAGCAGTGCATGAACATTTCACAATGATGAACAATAATATTACTGCTAATAAAGTCAACCCTATGTATAACACGTACCAACTCGTGTTGACTAAGAAATTATCTAAATTTGCCCACATATCTTTCGTAACGACACTTAATACTGCATTTGCTGCTTATTTGATTCCTTGTATGCCCTCTCTCACAAATTCTCCATGGGCCTCGAGCCACCTAGGTCCGCCTTTGACTCGTTCCCCTATAATTTCTATACTTGTATTAAAAAGACTATCTTTCATCCAATCCAAACCTAGGTAATAAGTGTCGTCCTTGCCTTTACACCATTTCTCTTTCCAATCCTTTCTTTGAATTAAATGAGAGAAATCATCGATTGCTATAGCATCAAGTCCCGTTAGTGGAACATTTTTGCCCCCTTTACGAAGCCTGTAACGTATCATGCAATTTATTGCGATCTGCGCGGGACCGTGTAATACTTTTCACTTCAGATTTCTATCTACTATCCTGATAACTCCTCCTGCTCCGAAACTCATCTCGTATCTGTTAGCTATTTTGCTCCTTTTAAATGTCCACGGTAACGGCATGATTCCATTTTTCTTATAACATAAAACCGCTCCCATTTAGTTGATTGTTATAGAATTGTGTTCAGAAGCACACTCTCCTAATATTTCTCCGCATTCTAACCCTGTTATACCATACACTGCATCTTCAAAGAAGACTAGGCCTTGTCTGAAAACACCTTCTTTATCCTTTCTCCTGTAAATGTTTACTTTTTTCATATATAACTTCCTTCTTACACTTAAAACCTCTGTTGTTCGATTCCCTGTGAAATGATCTGTGCCATTAAGTAAATCACTACAATCCATCACCTCTCCATCCTTATCACTAAAATTTGCGTATAAAAATGTCTTCCCATGTCTTCTTCTGCTGAGCTCTTTTCTCACGCATTCATCCAACAGTTTAACTTTTATTCTCATAATGCTCCTTAATGTCTTTTTCCATTTTCAACCCTTTATTTAATTCAATTTTGGTTAGATACACGTCTGTTTCCCATTTTATGTTATCTATTTCCCAATATCCTATTTTAAAATTAAACTTAACTCTGGGAAGTGTCATTCTTTTCTTCCAAATTCACGGACATGTTTTATTTAACTAAGTCGATCCATGTCTCAGATCTAGACTCCTGCATAACCCATTTTTCGGGAACCTACCAGTCTGTCTCTCGCCGCTGTTAGTAAAATGAATTCACCTTCGGGGTTAAGAATTCTACTGGTTTTTATCCAATCTTTAACATTCTTTTTTTATTTTGACAGCTGAGATAATTTTTTCCTTTTCTTTACTTCTCTTACTCCTCTTTACTGTTCCTCTACGTTTGCACTGGCCTATTTTCCACGGATCAAAATTCTCCCGTGTTCGAAATATCCAACATCCACCGACTTCTTCATTCATGCTGGTTCTGTAAGTCGGCTCAATAAAATATTTAACTGTTTCGTTCCCGTTCGGTTCTTCAATAAAGCTATTCTCTTCGTATATTTCAATTCCGTTCATATGCCAATGTCTTATTCTAAAAGTACTTTTCAGCTTCACTTTAGGTTTCCTTTCCATATAATACCTTATTTCATCTGTACTAACATCATCTAACCATTTCCAAAAATGCGTGTTATTCTTGTCTATTTCTCTACTTTTTCCTCTCTGTATTCCCCAGACTGTAAGTTCATATCCCGCAACGTTCTCTCTATCCACTTGAACTTCGGCTAAGACTATTCTTCCTACCATAATTTCCCATTCCAACAGGTAACTCACTCTAATATCAATAAAAATAATATAGCTGCAAGCAGCGAAGCCAAGCCTGTGAATGGGCTGTAGCGCGGTGCAGAGCGAGAAGATCAAAAACAGCAGAAATAGAATGGTTCAGAAGTTCAAAATTGAACAGAAGTTAGGATGAGAACAAACAAACACACGTTTCTGATTCGAGACAAACACGCACGGAAGATCCAACGTCTGGAACAAAAGCAATGTTTGCACCGCTTCTGGCCACAGGACCTCTCACGGTCTGGGCTTATGCCAACCGGGATTCAAACCCTCGACCTGTAAAGTTGAGGGCCAGTGGCTTAGCAGAGTGTGCCACTCAATCTCTGCACGTTTGACCAGCTTCCGAGGAGAGGTTTTGGTGTGAGATTGAACTGACAAAAAAGTTCTTTAGCATTTTAACCAGCGTAACACATAAAGTAAAGTTAATTGTAATGCAGCTTATGGTTAATTCAATAGCTGAAGAGTCACAATAAACAGAATGGTAATTGTTTAGCATGTAACTTAAAAGAATGGTAAGATTAGTAGTATAAGTCAACAAACACAGACATGGGCAAGTTCCGAGAGGTATTTCTCTGGAACTGTAGTGAATATCAAAAATCTGTTCAGTCATTTCTGTGCGACTCGGTCCAAAGATTATATGATCAGATTTTGAACAAAATTTAACAAAATTTGTAGGAAGAGTAGCAAAAACACTGTTTTTCATTTGCGTCAATATGGCGGACAGACACCATGATGGAAAATGACAAATGAAACATTGTCAGAATCGGCATAACCCAGGGAACGAAACGACATAAAAATTACACATTTTGGACAACATTTTCAAAAGTTATGTGTTTTTGTTAGAATAGTTATATCTCTGGAGCACTAGGTGGCGCTGTCTTCAAACTTTTGTGGTACCTCCGGGGCATGGTGTTCATGATCCCTACCGATTTTTGAACAGATATGTCAAATGGTTCAGAAGATATTGCAATTTATGTCAAATTTCAAAATGGCGGACACGTGGTTCAGCCAATCCTGGCAAAATTGACATCTTCTGATTCGGCATGACGCAAGGAATCCATAGACACAAAGATCATAATTTTCTGATTGACTGTTCAAACGTTATAAGCGAAAATGTGCATTTTTGGTATCTCACGACCTGTTGTTATCGCGCTGTTCCCAACTTTGGCATGAACCCTCAGACCATGCTGTTGATGAAGCATACCAAGTTTTGTTTTGATTGATCAAAGTTTGGCCGAGATACAGCTTCTGAATCAATTTTGGGTCGACCTTGTTCACAACATCATAACTTTTGTTTTCACGAGTAGTCAAATTCGGTTCAGTTATGTTCAGCTCAGTCCAAAGATCATCTGAGCCAATTTTGGGAAGAATTGAATCCATTTTCAAGGAGTAGTAGCAAAACGACAGAATACTGTACTTTTCAAAATACTGTAATGGGTGGAGTCTTACAGTAAGCTATTGAATGTGATGAAGAGAGTAATCAGGTGTACTAAGTTTTATTTTTCTACAACAAGGGGTTCAGGAGTTTCAATTCAATGTTGAATTTTTGAACTGGTGGTGGCGCTATAGAGTTGGATCTAGAGACCCCAAAGTTGGTCAGATCACTATTCTACAAGTATGCCAAATTTCATAATTTTCCTCTGTTCCGTTCATAGGGCTGCCATAGACTCCCATTGGGGAAAAATAATACTAATAATAAAACATACAATTACAATAGGGGCTACAGCCCTTTGGGCTTGCCCCCTAATTATCATAGGTAAATACATAAAAGAATAGTGATAATCAAAAATAAACACATTAAAGAAGGATAATCATAAGCCAGTGCATAATATAGGAATGATCATGAATAAATGGATAAAAGATAATAATTATGAATGAATAATACACTAATTTGAGCATACACTAAACCTAATACCCCAAAGCCATGTGTCATAACAAATATACAACCTCAGAACCATGCCATCATCTTCACTCTTCAAAAGACTGGGGAGTCCGTTTCAGTCACAGTAGAAGACCAACACTTGTCCGAGAATGCCGGGCGATGCTCGCTTTTCCCACGGCTGAGCTTCCACTGTTTTTTGAAAGAAACCCCTTTTTTATACTTTAAAATTAGGTGCGGTTTAAGAACAGCCCTCCAAGTGAGAGAAAGCAAACTGGCCAGGCTTGCGCCCCCTCCCAATTAGGTGCATGTTTTAATTACTGAAAATGATGAGTTCTTATTTGGCAATATCTCTGAGGTTTCGTAATCAATGTGGTGCCAGGATCCTGCACCTGAAGATGATCAAACGACAACAGTTTCCAACCTTATCTTGAAGGTCAATGTAGCCTCCCGCTTGTACCTTCCCAAGAGATAGTGATGTTGTTGCATCCATCACAACCTTGAAGATATCCCCCTTAAATTCCCTTCCCCCACTGTTCATCCGTTGAGTGCACAAAAAAAACAACCCATGCTTTACATATTCAAATTGATGTTTTTGATTTTTAATGAGAGTTTTAACATTTATCAGATGAGGTGACACGTGATTTTGCATATGGAGAGACAGACTCTTTGGTGAGGAGATGCCGCCTGTTACCATGGCTACCTGATGAGCTTGAGGCCGTGAGCGATGACATCCAAGAACCATCTGACCTTTACTATGAAGTGAGTGAATTTAATTATTCTTAAAATATTGTTTGCTTTGGAAATATTTGTCTATGTGGAATCTTATTGGTTGTCGGCATGTTTTAAAATGCCTGGGTGCTTTTTGTGGACAACATTTTGATTCAGTAAAGTCATTAAGTGCCATTTTCTCTCTACATCTCTGTACTTTTCCAGACAATTCTGCAGGAGAACAAAGAGAAGCTTCCTATGGACATCCAGCCTTACCGTGTACCAGATGGAAAAGTGCTGAAGTAAGTCATTGTGTTAAAGTTTGAGTTATTGTGTTCTTTGCAACTTTAAAGTTTTTCTTCCTAAAGTCAACCTTTTAAAAAAAAAAGATGTTTCCATTCTGTCAAAAGTTCAAATATCTAACCCTTTTTATTCACATTTTAATCCTTTATCATTCATATTTCAGTAATTTTAATCATTCATAATTCAAGTTTTTTGTATAATTTGGATGTTTTGTATAATTTTGTTAGTTTGTCTTAATTTCCAGAAATGTATATGTTCTCTTTATAAAAGGTTAAAAAAGTCTGTGTGTGTTGAGGACAAAATTGCCCCTAAAATTAGATAAACCTGTCTAAACTTCCCTGGTGATATTTAGGGATGTTGGACAAAACATTCAAAACCTCAGCTGGACAAAAACATTCAATATTTTTTTATTTTATTTTTGCATACTTTAAGAATGCTAGTAAGTGCTAGTAACTTAGGGTTAGTAAGTAAGTGTGTGTGTGTGTGTGTGTGTGTGTGTGTGTGTTTAGAGGTGTAATTGAAGGTCTGGAACATGTCCGTGCATGCAATAATTTACAGCCCCTAATGAATATCTGTAAATCATGGGTCATAGTCAGCAGTTTGTGTTCTCCTTCTAGATATAAACATTCTTCCTCCTTCAAGGCTGGAGAGGTTTAAAAAAAAAAAAAAAAAACATCAAAGCTGTCAAGTATTTAGATAAAACACAGAGATTTTCCACTTATGAATAAGCAAGTATACTGGATGGCACCAAAAATTTAAAGCACAGAATTTAGAAGCATGAAATAATCACTTTACCCTAACCACAACAATCACTTTACTGCTTAACACACACTTTTATGTGGTGTTTGCTCTGTGGTTGCTCACGTTTGCTCTGTGGTTGCTTTCGCTATCACATTCTGGTTTATGCAATTCATGGCTTAATGCTTGCTACTTATGTAATATTTGGAGCCTAGAATATCTGTGGTAGAGCCAGCTGTCCTGCAAATTTTAGAGGCCCCAGAGCAGATGGAAAATGCTTACGCTCATGCATATTCCTGTCAAAGTGTTTAGATTCCAGCTTGAATAGTACATGTATTTAAATGCTTGCACATATAAAATAGAAAAGGTAAAAACTTTGATTGAAACGTGTGGAAAATTATTCATTGTGTGTGTGTGTATTCACTTGGTTGCCATTTCCTGTCTACACAAATCAGGGTTTACACTGAAATGAAGCAGGTTTTAGACCATCTGAAACATCCACGTTTCCAGTTCACCGAAAACGAGGAAGAAGCTGACATAATCTGGGCCTTCTCACATATCCGAGATTATCGGTGAGCACATTTACCTTAGGCTACTTCTTGTTTTATTTCAGTGTTTTTTTGTTTGTTTGTTTTGCTCAGCTGATTCATTTACTCTTAGAAAACTGAGTGAGGAACGGCCTCATGTCCTGCTCAACCAGTTCCCCTGTGAGACGGTGCTGACCACTAAAGACTGCCTGGCATCTGTGGCACGGAGAGCCAGGGGAGGTCAAGGGGCTCTGTGGCTCCCTAAAACCTTTAATCTACAGACGGAGCTCCCACAGTTCGTCAGACATTACCTACAGAGACAGGAGAGGTGAGCATCTGTATGATCATAGTGCTGGAAAAAAATTAACATGTGAGGGACTGCAATAGCAATTTTTCACAAACTTTTCCAGACTAAAGGTGCTTGGTTAAAACATACTTTATTGGGGAAATGTCTAGGAGTCATGGAAGCCGTGAACAAAAAGATGCACACACATTTATAATTAAAAATGTCATGATTGCACAGACTAGGCATATCATAAGACAGATCTAGTTACAGCATCTACTTCCTTCATTGTTGTTAGATGGGCTTTTGACCTTCCTAAACATGGAAAGTACTTGTCAACATTTTGGATTTCAACATGAGCATAAAACATAAACTTGGAATAAACTCTGTACCCAGCCTACTGCTTATTTCTGCTTTTCTAGTTTAATATTCTGACATTGTAAACTGTGGTAGTTGCATTCACTTTCTGCCCCATTTCTTATAGCTACTAATTATATTATAATATAGTATAGTATATTATGTATAATATTAACTATAGTAAATGTAACATTTTAGTATATTATTATTTACAAATGAGTTCCAGAATCTTTAAATATACCTTTAGTGTTGATTTAAGGTAGGTTTAAGAGTTTTCTAACAATTTCTATGCAAATTTTTATGCATAGAAGACATTTCACTGCATTAAGGAATTCCCATCAGTGAATGCAAAGCAACATTATACACAAAACAGTCTGATTAATATGACATTCTCATAAAAGATGGCTCTTAAGTGAAGTCTGAAATATTAAGCTTTAGTATTATGCCTAAAATTATTTGTAGTGTATAATTTAGGTGACCTTACATCCTCTTTTTCCTGGACTGAGATTTTTAAATTGCCTAAAACATCTGGCTTTTGCCTTTGGTTTTTCTATCGTCTTCATAGTTGCTCAAGGTAATGATAGAAAACTAGTTTCATCAACAGCATGCAGCCATTACTTGTCTCATAATTTTCAGCATTTTTGGCCTGGTGCTCTGTTGCCTCTCACTCGGGAATACATAGCCATGGGAAGAAATGAGCACAGACACGAGTTTTGTTCAAGCTTCTTCAGAGGTTTATTGCTCAGTGAGGGTATGCACTAGATGCCAGAGATGCAATCAATTGAAGAAAAATTTACTGAAGAAAATATTCTCACAAATGCACATACACAGACAAAACACTTATCTACTTCAAGGTTGAGTAGCTAGACTCTTATTCCTATCAGGTACTATTCTCAAAACAGACTGATACCGGTGCAGAGAGAGAAGTTTAGGCAATATTCAACTTTTATTCTTTAATGTTTGAAAGGAAGAAAAAGTAAAAGCCTAATTATTAGTTGGCCACATTTACTTGAGACCCTTCTTTTCCCCTGGTACCTTAGCTTGTTAAGAGGGTCCTGGGAAGTACAAATGTGTTTACCATGTGTTAGAATACTAGTGTGAATTAAAGTTATTTTAACTAACAAGTCAAACATCTTTTAATCATTTAAATTTAATTATTTACTGATCAGTAACTTGAATAAATATGCATTGAAGTTATATATTGAAAGGATATAAGTGGATGCGACTGGAGATCTAATAATCCACTACTTCTAGGTAATTCTGAGATACAGGGTACCAGGGGATATGTTATGTCTCCAGACATAGATAAGGAGCGGAGGGTTGGGGGGTTGGGATTATGCACAATACACACAGCCAGTACTTTGCTATTTAACTGAGAACTGAAAGCAGATTTTTATTCTTACAGTAAATAGTCAATCAGTCATGGTGTGCAAGAAGATGGGATCTACAGAGAATGGTCAAAACAATGCAAATATATAATATATGAGGACTGTAAGGAGCACGTCAATAAGATAACTCTGATAAATCTGGACATTTTGGGCAATTTAGAAGTCCTACTAACCCTAAAGAGAACGTATAATGTTTGTCAATAGGGTTGTTGATTTAAGACATAAATTTGGTGTGATTGTGTCATCTTACATTGTATGCAGTTGCTGACAAACATGATGCAGGACGACTGACTGCGTGATGTGTCCTTTTAGAATGCAGTTAATATGCCCCTAAAATTCAAAATAAAAGGGCAAAAATGCCCCAGTATCGGTTTTTATATCATATGATATATTTTATCAATATTACACAAGCAAGAATGCATTTTTTCCCCAAATATCTGCATGATTGCAAATTTTGATTTTATACAACAGTTCAGCAAACAAGGAGTATATTGTTACATTTTAGACATGTTAAAGTATTTGAGAAGATCTAATCTGGTTGAGCAATGGAGCACAGAAAGCGGGTACCCGGGAACAAGAATGACACAGACACAAATAGTGTAGTTTAGTTTAGTTAGTGTAGTAAACATTAGTCACCTATAAGTTGTCAGCAATTATTTAAATTTTACATGTGTACACAGTTTTATATACAATTATAAAATAAAACAAATTATAATGGTATTCGTCAAAACAACAAAAATATTCTGTCATTTTTGATCATAAAGATAGGAGTAAGACATTTTAAAGGGACTACTTTTATTTATGTATAGTCACAGTAAGAACCAAACTATGCCCTTGTCAAATGTGCTCTCATCCTTCTGTTTCCTTAAACGTGTGGTGCAGCCATAATTTTTTCCCCTTTTGTTAATTATTTAACTGAAACACATTTCGTCTAGGCCTTTTTATTTTTTTACTGATTGAAATGAGATCCAGTCAGACGAGTCAATGCAGATGGAATATCAATTTATTACTTATTTGAATAAGCAAATTAATAACAAAAATGATTATAAATGAAACAAGATTAAATTTTAATAACCATCATCAGTTAATCATCTTAAAAGATTTCTGAGTAAAATAATTCTACCTTAAAGGAACACTCCACTTTTTTTGGAAATAGAATTAAACAGTTGAGTTTTATCGTTTTTGAATCCATTCAGCTGATCTCCGGGTCTGGCGGTAGAACTTTTAGCTTAGTTTAGCATAAATCATTGAATCGGATTAGACCATTAGCGTCTCGCTCAAAAATGAGCAAAGAGTTTCGATAATTTTCCTATTTAAAACTTGATACTTCTGTAGTTACATCGTGTACGAAGACTGACGGAAAACGAAAAGTTGCGATTTTCTAGGCCGATATGGCTAGGAACTATACTCTCATTCCGGCGTAATAATCAAGGAACTTTGCTGCCGTACCATGGGTGCAGCAGGCACAATGATACTACGCAGCGCCTGAAAGTAGTCTCCAGCTATATCATAACTAGTTACCTAGCTGGGGACTACTTTCAGGTGCTGCGTAATTGTAATTTTGTGGATTAACGGATATGAAATGAACATCGTAATGAATTAGCTCAGTCAGTGGAAATTAGATGGACTTTAGTGTCTGTTTGAATGCATTCGACCACATGAGCATCCACACTATGAGCACAGTCCGGTCAAATGCATTTTCAACTACCTCTGGAAGTGGTCAAAAGTGGACAAGCTTAAAACATTTTAGACCCTGTTCACACCTATATTTAGCGTTATCCACCTGTGATCGGATCTTAATACCAGGTGTAAATGGGGCCTAAGACAGTGACTTGATCAATTAGATTAATTAATTGGAACATCATGTAATTAATTAGATAAAAAATGTAATTGCTTGACAGCCTTATTTGTCAATGATAATTTCAGAGGACTGGATAACCACTGGATCTGCAA
Source organism: Barbus barbus (assembly GCF_936440315.1). Lineage (NCBI taxonomy): Eukaryota > Metazoa > Chordata > Actinopteri > Cypriniformes > Cyprinidae > Barbus > Barbus barbus. The sequence continues at coordinate 21,520,519 of NC_136717.1, forward strand.
ACCTTGGAACCTGGCCCGTGGTCTGGACACACACATCACGGACAACCTCGACTACATAATCAGACAGCGAGAGAGCACCCCAAAGGTATCCCACTTTCTGTACTGTGTCTGTGCCCACAGAATTACATGAAAAGTACAACTTAGAATTCTCACAAACATCCGGTCTACACATCTACTCTTTTATGAAGTCTGCTGAAAGTGGTGGTTTCTGCCACTTCTGTGAGAAATCATTCCTGAAGTCTTGAGGTTTTGATTCCAGAAGATAGACTTTATTATCAGAGATAATGAAGCCGAGAGACTCTGCTAAGAATCCATTGAGTCGGTCTCTGCACACTTCAAACAAGACCTGTTTAATACATTTCATACATTGTTGTCATTGTTAATGCATTTTTTAACCTTTTTTGGCTCTGTTTTTTATGAAGAAGACAGGAGGCCTCAATTTATGTTAAGTTGAACAAGGAGGCCTCATTATATATTTTGTCTGTCAAAATAGGATGTGCAGTTTCACCCTATACTGTCTTTTTGTAAGACTGCACATTCAGTTCTCTTGCAAGCCTCTATACACACAGGCAAATGCATGATTATAATTGTAGACTAACATGATACATGTCTATATTTACATTGATTATACCGGAATAATTAATATTTTGATTAATAAATATGAATATCTTCTTCAGAAATCTTTTGCAAATATATTAGATGTTTCATCAGCTGAAAAAATTGCCATGTTGTTAAAGGAACAGTTCACCCCAAAATTTAAAATTGCTGAAAATGTACTCAACCTCAGGCCATTCAAGATGTAGATGAGTTTGTTTCTGCATCAGAAAAGATTTGGAAAAGTTTAACATTCTATCAGAATAAGAGTTCAAACATCTGATAAAAACATCACAATAATCCACACGACTCTAGTTCGTCAATTAACATCTTGTGGAGTGAAAATCTGTGTTTGTAAAAAAACAAATCCTTCATTAAGAAATTTGTAACTTAAAATTGTTGCTCCTCTTAATAATATTGCTTTCTCCAGTGAAAAAGTTGTCCAGTCTGAATCAGGAGAGAAATATTCACAAATCAAGCACCGTTTACAAGCAGAAACAGTCCAAAACAGTTCTAAACAAATATGTTCATAGATTTTGATGCATTTGTTTTAAACACTAAAGGGAGGGTTATGATGGATTAGGATATTTCGGCCAGAAACAAAGGTTAAAATACCTTAAAACAAATGGATTTGTTTCTTACAAGTACAAGACATTAATTGTTGAACTGGAGTTGTGTGGATTACTTGTGTATTGTTGCAATGTTTTTATCAGCTGTTTGGACTCTCATACTGACGGCACCCATTCGCTGCAGAGCATCCATTGGTGAGTAAGTGATATAATGCTGAATTTTTCCAAATCTGTTCAGATGAACAAACAAACTGATCTGCATCTTGGACGGCCTGAGGGCAAATTTTCATTTCTGGGTGAACTATTCTTTTAAACAACAAAACAATCAATTGAACGCACTGTACTCCATTCCGGTCAAAAATGAAATCTGCAGCTGCCCTGACTAAAGTTTATTGAAGAAGCACAAAAAGTTTGCCTGTTGTACGCCTCTGACCAATCAGAGGTGTTCAGATGAGTCATCGCTAAACTGCCAGCGTTTTCTTCACTCGCTGGCTGACTGAATATCTCTTTCTGGCGAATTCTCTCGTTAGAAACAAAGTGCAGATGTGTGTATGAATCTGTAAGATATTAATTTCACAGTGTTGTAAGTAATCTTTAGAATCATTGTTCTAACTTTAGCTTTTAGGGAATCACTCTTAAGATTCGATATTTATATGATTAATTGAGATTAATCAGAATGTCCAATTTATATCTTGTTAACGATACCTTATTAACGACTTGTCCAGCAAGCATTAAAATCAGCACGTTATCTCTTAACAGTTTTGTTTATCTTGTTCGCGGCCAACGATAAAACAAAGTCTTGAGTAATTTCAAGACTTAGAAAATCACATAGCAACAGACATGAGATTTCTTAATAGAATCAAAGTTTATTTCACTACTCTAACACAATACTAAGCTAAACAACACAACACAACACAAAAGACGTAAACAAACACACACATTCGTTGCAATGAATTGTTTTGATCTGAAGAGAGTTTTAGGTTCTAATGCTCGTTTTCAACCTGAGGGAAATCACACACACATGGAACTTTTCTGTCTTTACTCTTAGCGATGAATACAACCAGTTTCCAGCAAATTTAGGAGATTTTGTCTTACTTTCTTTGCTTTCGGTTGAGTTCAGTCTTTTCCGGTTCAAGAATGCTCTACTTCAACTTTCTCGCTTTCAGTTGAGTTCAGTTGTTCCTGGCTCAGGAAAGATTGTGCGCTGATTGGCGGCTTGGTAGGTTGTTGTCACGAGAATACTCTTCAGTGGTTGGTTGGCCTCGTTCTGACTTGATGATGCTCCCAGGAAGTTGGTTTCAGTTTCTGAGGCTTTTAGATGTTAGTTCTTTGGAAGCTTGAGTCTTGATCTCAGTTTACTGCTCAATCATGATGTTAAATGACTGAGAGCATTGAGCAAGGAGCAAGCTGAGCTTAAGCTTTTCTTTTCAATTTCCAACAACAACCAACCCTGAGACACAGTTGGGTATCTGTTTTTAACGGGCCGATTTGGGATCTGCCCCCCGGGCGACTGACCCAATCGGATTCTTCCTGTGGGGCAGAGCCCCGCCCTGCACAGCTTCTTTCCGTGCGCATACCTTATCTGTTCAGTTATTTATCACATGAAAAACTTATTGACAGCAGATTTTCTATTCGTATTGTAATCATGCATTCGTATTGTAATCACACCAGCTTACTATTAATGGCATCAGCTTTCATCTGAAACCAAACACCACGTATTTGACATGCACAAAAATACATATATCATTTGTATTCATTACACGGTTAAGCCATAGAAGAAACAATCTTTAATTCTAAATAATCACATCGAGCATGTGAACTGAACACTAGTCATCAGGTAAAGTTATGCATCAAAAGATTACAACAATATAATACGTTCCACAAGCCTTTCAAATGACACGAAAACAACCTTAATATATGTTGTAAATATATTGTATATAGTGTTTTTTCGAGTATATTGCTTCAATAGCAGAAAGTAGTATAATTTGTCCTCTTTTAGATACTTGAGCAAAGCGTGGCGTCTCTTTGTCTGTTAGGGAGCAACAAGGTGCGTTCCTGGGATGTGCTGATAACGCGAGGTCATAATGTCACTTTTTGTGGAGATCTGGGAATTCAGAGTCAGCTGTAAAAGGTCTTTGAATTACTGCGCTAATGGAAAGGAAAATCAGGGATGGGTTGTTTCAGAGTTATCCCCGATGACAAGGTCTTTGCCCTTGTTCGATTTTATTTATGATAAATCCAGCCAAGCACTTAAAGTTGCTCTTCTCTAAAGACATCCAGATGTTCTTCTCCAATATATCCTGGTTTTTATGGTCCCAGGAGATAAGAAGGTTCGGGGCGAGCTTGCTTCAGGAATGTGTTGAAATTAGGTGTGTGTGTGTGTGTTCTGGTTTCGACCAGGTCTTACAGTGTAAACCGCTTTTTGAGAGTGCTTGATCTCTAGACTGTCAGTGAAAATGTTCTTTGCTCTCTTTCTGTACAATGAAAGCGTTATAAGTAGCCTAACTTACAATGTTTTTATTCACATTAATTTTCAATGTTAAATTCAAATTAAATATAAAGTCAGTCGTATTAAAACTATGTTATGGCATGACGCCCATATCTGTTACTTACACAGGTTTTTATGCATAGTTAATAGACTACATTATTAGGCTACTTTGACAATCACCCACTATAGATCAACTAACATAATCTATAAAGGTGAGAATTGAGATATTTCATGATATTTAATGCATTTGGGAATGTTTCGAATAAAAAGGAAAAAATAAATAAAACATAAGTACTATTGTAGCTGCTGTCACATGACAATCCACAAAATTATCCACAAAAATAATGAGTGCATGATGCCCCTGTCCCCAAGGCACTGAAACAAAACATTGAGATAGAACAACCCCTTCACACAGACTCAAGGAAGAAACTACTGCATCTTTTATCGACTACATTGTTTCCACCTTCTCGTGTTAATTTTTTTTGTTCCTCTGTAGTCTTTGACGTCATTGTTTTGCTTGTGGTTTTCTCACCTCTGTACTTTCTTGTGCCCTTTAACATTTGTTAAGATGGAAACATTTGACCTTTTTCAATCTTTGTTTCATACTCGTTTGTCTATCTATATTTCTTCCAACATGTTTAAACTATTTCCTCATATCATTTTAAAGCTCTTCTTTTGTTCACATCGAACCTTATTGTTCAGTGTTTCCATGTTTTCCTATTAAAGTTTCCTCTTAGTATATATGTATTGAATTTTATTTCTTTTGTCTAATCTATCTGTGATTGGCTACAATGCTCGATGCTGCAAAAACGCATTACAAATAGAAACAAATGACCAGTGGAGATAATAATGGTATACTGCAGTTTCCAAATGTTTTTTCTTTCAGCATATTAAAAACATCAGACCGATATGTAGACAATGCTAAAAACTTGACCATTAATACTTTTATTCAGCAAGGATTTATGAAAATGACAGTAATGACATTTATAATGTTACAAAAGATTTCGGTTTCAAATAAAGCCTGTTCTTTTGAGCTTTTGTGGAAGATTTTTATTAGTCAAAAGATGAATTAATCAAGTATAATTAATGTGAATTTAGCTATTTATGTATCACGGTATTTTTCCATTATAATCATATGTGTGTGTGTGTGTGTGTGTGTGTGTGTGTGTGTGTGTGTGTGTCGAAGGCCTGCATGACTGTAATGTGCAGACCCTCAAAATAGGTAACAGCTGTAAAAATGCAAGAGGGGCTGCTTTCCCCTACCATATAGGGAGCCCTTTCTAAATATATGTAAGGAAAACACAGCCTAAAAAGGTGAAACCATATATGAAATGTATTGAACACGCCTAGAGGAAAGACTATTTAAAGAGGATGCCGATTACATTCGAGAGAACTTTCCTGCAGGAGGCTTCTCGGCTTTATTTTCTTGTTTTAATAAAGTCTATTTTCTGGCATCGAAACCCCAAGATTTGAGAGAGATTATTCATAGAAAAGGCGGAAGTCACCACACTTTCTATTTTTTCAAGTCTATGCTGAAAAAAGTCACAGTTTCCACAAAATTATAAAGCAGCCCCACTGTTTTTAACATTGATAATATTAGATTATTTCTTAATTTCTCTGTACCGTCAGACACTTCTCAGTCCCCCAGATGTCCAAGCATCAACTTTTATACATTTTCAAGGGGGTGGTGTATAGCTTGACCAATAAGGATTATACATTACATCATCGACTTTATATGGTATAAGAGCAGATGTGGTCTGGAAGCAGAAATCTTTGACTCGATAATTTTTTTTCTAGGCTGATTTCCAAGAGTAATACATGCATGCAGAAAATATGTATAAAAACAGATGTGTTTGGACCGAATACCCAGTCTCCATTCTTTTCCTGCTCTCCAGAGTTATTGAGTTTAAATACAGAGAAAGAAAGAGAGAGACCGAAGTCAGGGTGAGATCAGATCATGTTTCCTGAGCAGCAAATCAGCACATTAGAATGATTTCTGACGACTCGTGTGACACTGAAGACTGGAGTAATGATTCAGCTTTGACATCACAAGAATAAACTGCATATTAAAATATTTCAAAAGAGAACGGTTAGTTTGAAATAATGATAATTCACATTATTACTGTGACCAGTAATATATGTATCTAAAGTGTGTTTTTGCTGTATATATTGTTGTGGGGGGAAAAAAAACTTTTTCAATGATTTTACATGGTCAGGGACCGATCCTTTTTAAAATATTTATTCTTGCAAGAAGGTCAAACAGTACAAGAGTGAGTCCTGCTGAACCAAGACAAGTGAGCATGCGTCTCTGATTATATACCCTTTTGACCCGTTGTTTTCACAAGAAGTCTCCATAATATTGCCGTATATGGTTAAAAAAATGAGAAACGAATTTGTTTCATTTGTCACATAGCATCATCCCAGCTTTCTCATGATATCCTGTTTTCCTCAGCAAGGTCATTGTGACATTTTCTCATAGCAGACCTTTTAGCTTAGTACATCAGAAGACAAAACTTTGCAGTGGAATACACAGTAAATACGAATAAACTTATAAATATGAATACTATGTGAGAGTTTTCCTTCTATAATGTCTGCGCAAAATTGCAAAAGCGCACCCATCAGAACTTAACCTGTATGTGTATCTCTCAGGTGGCGAGTAAGTACTTGGAGGACCCTGTGCTGTTTCACAGAGAGGAGGTGGGCATGGTGAAGTTTGACATCCGCTACATGGTGCTGCTGCGGTCTGTGGAACCTCTGCGTCTTTATGCATATGATGTCTTCTGGCTGCGTTTTGCTAACAAGTAAACCTCAAAACACAATCCACATCCTTCAGGCATACCTGAAAACCCTTCATCCAAAACAAGTCATAATAATGTCATCCAATAATATACTTAATCATAGTTTAAAAACAGTGAGAATCCAGGTCAGCTAAAAGTTAGGGAGATAACAGCAATGAATATCCTGATTCCTAACCATAGCTGCGTTCCACTTTGCTTTTTTAGACACACACTTGCAAACCTCCCTGAGCACTTCACCTCGGTGGAATTCCCGTTGACGTTTATATGAACAGACCCTCGAGTCACCGAGAGGGAGGGGGGGGGGGTTAGCAAGGGAAGGGCATGAAAAAAACGAACTGGAACGCAGCCCATGTGTTGTTATATAAATCAAGTTTATTGCTAACAGGAATTTAGCTTGAATGAGAAGGAATGAAAGAATAGAGGTATTATTTGTCTCTTAGTTACTTATTCTCCAACACTTAACAACATCACTTGGCAATTGTCGTCATATTTGTTTCTATGCATTTACATCAAGCATCTGCATATGTAAATGCATTAAGATGCTTGTCTTTCTTTCCAGACCTTTCTCGCTGGATCACTTTGATGACTATCAGAAGCACTACACTGTGATGAACTACGCCGCTGATGTGCAGCTCAAACAGGTACTAAAACTCTGCTTTGGCTGTATGCTTGGCTCTGTAGAGTTGATCTCAGATGACTGATGGTTTTGTTTCCCGTCAGATTCACTATGATGAATTCATCCCCATGTTTGAGAGCCAGTATCCGCAGTATCCATGGAAACAAGTTGAGGTATGGCTTTATGCACTTTAGCTTCAATCTATCCATCTACACCACATGCAAATGGTTATGTTGTGAAGTTAAGTTCACCTCTTTTCCAAGAAGTATTCAGCTGTGTATAGCATCAGTATTCATGCACACATTTCCAAAAGCTTCTCACCTCAGGTTTCAAGTCTTTATTCTTTAGTTTATTTAAACAGTAAAACTCAATGCATTTAGCCATTCCGGGAAATAATTGATACTTTTATTCAGCGAGGATGCAATAAATTAAACATAACAGAAAAATGTATCCTTGTTTCCACAAAAATATTAAGCAGCACACCTGTTTTCAATATTGATAATAATAAGAATATTTAATGAGCTCCAAATCATCATATGAGTGATTTGTGAAGAATCATGTGACACTGAAGACTGGAGTAATGGCTGCTCAAGATTTAGCTTTACCATTACAGGAATGACATCATTAAATATAATAAAATAGAAAACAGTTATTTAAAATTGTAATAATATGAATATGTGTGATAGAAATTTCCCTACCCACCTGACTTAAAGGGATAGCTCACTGTCATTAATTAATCTTCGGAACACAAGTAAAGGTATTTTTGATGAAATCCGAGAGCTTTCTGATCCTGCATAGACCGCATCGTAGGGCCCTATGAAATCAGTTTTATTTTTTCCCAAATTCCATTCTATTATTTTCTAAATTCAGTTTTTTTCCGTTAAAATTTTTCTGGATTCAGTTTTTTTCGGAGTCTCTTCAAATTAAATTGTATTAATCAAAAAGCATGTCTAATTAAAATCATGAAACTTATACAATTTATTAAAAGTGTAACAAAAATTACATCATGTTTAGGGCCGTATTTACATTTACATTTATTCATTTAGCTGACGCTTTTATCCAAAGCGACTTACAATTGCTATATATGTCAGAGGTCGCACGCCTCTGGAGCAACTAGGGGGTTAAGTGTCTTGCTCAGGGACACATTGGTGTCTCACAGTGGATTTGAACCCGGGTCTCTCACACCAAAGGCATGTGTCTTATCCACTGCGCAATCACCACCCACCGTATGAAATGTTTTTTTCTCACCTTATGTTTTATTGTTACCAAATTCTGTGTTTTAGCATGTCTGATTATTTGAACGCATACAAACAGTTTTTATTTATTCTTACAGTAGCCTTATGAAATGTTTTTTTCCCCCTCAGAAATTCTGTGTTGTGTATTTAAATGTTACTGGTTATCAGATGAAGGCATAAAACATTGATTTAATTGATATTTTAATTAATGAAAATTAAACATTAAAATTTTTGGCAAATAAAGGGGATTTACTATTAAAATCTAAATATTTTGTGATTATTTCTTAAAAATAATTTTATTATTTTTCAGTAGTAGTAGTAGTAGTAGTAGTAGTAGTAGTATTACATAGTATTACCTCGGGTGTGCATTATTTTTCTAATAATTCAATGGTCCAAAGTAAATTATTCCACTTATACTATGGTTGCCACACCTCAAGACACTGATCAGATGATAATGATGATTTCAAGGCATTCGTCCGGTTTTTCTACTTCAATCACTATTGTGAGTAGGATTATTTCTTCCGCATCTTAGTCTTACTAAGATGGCGGTGCATGCACACGCTGCGGCTTCTGTCTCTCCCGACAGAACAGTGTTTTATTGTTTCTTATCTTGTGAGTCACAGTGTTTTTGTACGTATTCGTCGCATCTATTTGTTTTAAAGCGCACATACAGTCGTGAGTTTCTGTTCGATGCCGGCAGAACCACATTTTTAGACAAACTTTGTGCATGCCGAAGAGCTGCGGGACCTCGGTCTGCTCAGGAGGTCTACAACATCACCGTCCCCCACTACTGCATCTCGCCCACAGCGGAGGCGCCACAAGCAGCGCGAGAGGAGTAAGCTCGGAGGTTTCCGGGCAAGGCTAGCGGCTAACCCACACAAGCCAGCTATCCCCACCATCGTACTGGCCAACGTACGCTCTTTGGGCAATAAACTGGACTACATCCGATTACTACGCTCAACTCGGAGGACCGTAAGAGACTGTTGTGTTTTCACAGAAACGTGGCTCAGCAACAGCGTGCTGGACTGCGCCATTCGGCTCAGCCAGCTATCATGCTATCGAGCAGACAGAGTTCTCAGCGAGGGAGGTAAGACCCATGGCGGCGGGCTTTGTGCTTGCATAAATGACACGTGGTGCCACGACGCTGTTGTGGTCTGCAAACACTGGTCACCCCTGGTGGAGTTTATAATTATTAAGTGCCGGCCGTTCTATTTACCGAGAGAATATACAGCCATAATGCTCGCTGCTGTATACATCCCTCCCAACTTCAACAACAACAGGAGTGAGGCACTGAATGAACTGTACCAGCACATCAGTGAGCAGCAGACAGCCCACCCAGATGCTTTTCTCATCTTGGCTGGAGACTTCAATCACGCAGACCTAAAGAGTGTGTTCCCAAAAATACATTGTAACGTAAAAGTAATATGTAATTTAAAGGGAAACAGTTTAATTAAGCTCAAAGGGAATCATTTATGATTTTATAGGGAATTTGAACAGAATCACTGTTTTACGGCTGATCACCGAGTCAGCAGCGATTCAGTGGACAAGCCGTAACATCAACTCTGGATATTAAAATCCAAAATATAGTGAAAACACTATTTAATAGCACAGAAACAAGATCGGCAGATTAAGACATGTAAGCACAAGACACTTCTCTTTTCAATATAAATAAGATTTTATTTATATAAACCTAAGACATAAACTAATCTAACACATGAACACAAGCGTTCACACATTGCAGAAAGAGAGAAAGTGATGAAAGGATGAGTTTAAGAGAATGAAAATGTGAAATCCCAAGTTTACAGCAATATGTGCAATTGCATAGACCTGAACAACCATCAATCACCTATTTAACCCTCACTTTGAGTTTCTCAATGAGGCAAAAATTTGTATTAACTGCACCAATTCAGTTAGAACCTGGAGGTTACTTGCTTGCTTTGCTAAGGGATTCCTTTAGTCGTCGTCGTTGCAGGAAAGGGTTGCTGATTGGCTGAGAGTTCAGTAGTCGTGAAGTGACGTCTTGGGAAGCCAATGGTTGGGCGTTGGCTGAGGATGCGGAGTTGTGGCTGGTAGAAGTTTTGAGGCAGTCACAGACTCGAGTTGAACTCTGAGACGAGGCGTGGTGGCAAAACTTAAACTGAGTACACGAAACTCGCAACGGAAAATAAAATAAAGGAAAAGAATAAAGGAATGTAAAGAGACTAGGTGGGTTTACTTCTCATTGTGGTAGCAGCTGGCACGTAGGCCAGAACATGCTCAAAGAGCAGCATCAAAAAGCGGGGGCAAAAGCAAACAGAGAAGAGAGAAAAGAGAAAGAGAAAAACGCAAGAGAGGGTTTGGTGTCCTGAGTTTTTAAACTCGGCTTCTGGACACATCCCATCTGGTGTCTTGACCAACTAGATAGGCTATTATCTTAGCTAGGGGTGTTCCTTCCATCATAAATCAGCATGTTATTAGTCACATGTTCCGAATTTTACACACTCTTGCAAAGTATACTTTCGAACATGATTTCTATAACAAGACTGATACTTTTGACAGAGAATTGATTGGAAGAAACATTTAAAGCTCATACATACCAAACACACATATGAATCCTTCAGCTATTCAATAATGATTAAAAAGACATACATAATATTTGATTAAAACATGATAGTCTAATATGTGAGTTACAAACATAGTATGGGGTTCTGCATAGAAATGTCCTTTTAGGATGATTATATGTGCATATGGAAAAAAAAGTCTCTTGTGTAGTTCTATGGAGAACAAAGGCATGTTCTTTAGACAAAGGAATTTCGGTTTGGTCTGTCTTCTATGTGGGGGAAAAGTCAGTCTAAGGAAGCTTGTGACTTCCAGCGTGGAACCCATGTGATGGCCATCTCTTTGACCATCAGCCTTGAATACTTGCCCCCAAATTTGATGGTCTCCTTCCTGAATTGGAATTATCAATAAGTGTTCTTTTGTCTCAATGTTGCAAGCTGTTTTGTGAAAGAGTTGGTTAGTTCGCTTGCTTCAGACTAGTGGCACCAGAATCTAATTTATGATGTTGTCCTGTTTTCTTGGGGCCTCTCTGTGGAATTTCAGCTCCTCATGTTTCTATGTTCTGATCGAATCTTAAATTTGTCTGATTCGGTCTCTGATATTCTACAACATCAACATGTTGACTTTCCAACACGGGGAAACAACACTCTGGACTTTGTTTACACCACCCAGAAAGGAGCTTACAAGGTCCTACCCCTCCCCCATCTTGGCACCTCAGACCACATCACTGTCATGCTAATGCCTACATACAGACCGATCGTTAAAGTCACCAAACCAGTTCACAAAGAGATTCAAGTGTGGCCATCAGAGGGTCATCAGAGGCTCTTCAAGACCACTGACTGGAATATGTTTAAGCAGGCTGCCACATACAACAACTCAGAGTTCTCAGAGACTGTCACTGCCTACATCACCAAGTGCATTGATGATGTAACAGTCACAAAGACCATCACTGTCCGGGCCAACCAGAAGCCGTGGCTGACGAGGGAGGTCTACAGACTCCTGAAGGCTCGGAACGATGCCTTTAGAGCTGGAGATGAGGTGGGCCTGAGGACAGCTAGGGCCAATCTATCACGTGGCATGAGAGAAGCTAAGAGACAGTACTCCAGGAGGATAGCCCATCGTTTCAGCGACAGCAGAGACACTCGGAGCCTGTGGCAGGGGATTCAGACCATTACGGACTATAAGCCCCCGCCACAGACCTGTGACCGCACCATCCCCCTGCTGAATGAGCTAAATGCCTTCTTCGCTCGCTTTGAGGCACAAAACAGCACCACTGTAGAGAAGAGTCCACCTCCTCCTGGCAACCAGGTGATGACACTGTCCCCGGACAGCGTGAGGAGATCCCTCAGCAGGATCAATGCATGCAAAGCCCAGGGTCCTGACAACATTCCTGGGCGTGTACTGAGAGACTGTGCAGTGGAACTCACCGATGTCTTCACAGACATTTTCAACATCTCGCTAAGTCAGGCTGTTGTCCCCACATACTTCAAGGCTACCACCATTATTCCAGTCCCGAAAAAGTCATCTCCATCCTGCTTCAATGACTACCGTCCAGTCGCGCTTACTCTTATCCTCATGAAGTGCTTTGAACGACTAGTCATGCACCTCATCAAGTCTGCCCCCCCCCCCCCCCCCTCACCGGACCCCTTCCAGTTTGCAACCACTCGACTGATGACGCCATCGCCACTGCCCTCCACCCAGCCCTCACACATCTGGACCAAAAAGACTTGTATGTCAGAGAATGCTGTTCATAGACTTCAGTTCAGCATTCAACACAATCATCCCTCAACAGCTCACACACAAATTGGTCCAGCTGGGGCTCAACACCCCTCTGTGCAACTAGCTGTTGGTCTTCCTGACTGGGAGACCTCAGGCAGTATGGGTCGGCAGTAAACCATCCAGCACAGGCTGAACTCCCTCCCGAACTTGCCCCCCCTCCCTTCTTTTACCACATGCACCATTGAACGCTGACCATCCAACCCCCCAGCCCCCCCCCCCCCCCCCAGCTCCCCACATCCCCAGGACCCCCCCCCCCCCCCCCCCTCCACTTACAAACTGTGACCCGCACCAGTCACTTTGTGCAGCATTGGACTGATCACTCATCCAGCATTGACTGCAAACTACCTCTTCTGATAGTCTGATTAAAGACTGTTCTCTGAGCTCTTATCACTTTAACAGACTGATAAGCTCTTTTTGCACTACACTCATTATACATATATACAGTATATCTGCACAGTTTTGTTTATTTAACTGGTTTGCACTCTATCTGCCATGTGCCTTATTCCACTTTATCTCGGGAGAGCGGGAGAGATAGGCTATGTGCTTTCCGTACATAATAAAAGCGTAATTTTGTGGCAAAAACATGGATATAATCTGTCGATTGTATCCTTTTTTTTTTTTTACTATATTTATTTTTTTGGCCAGTGTCGTTGTGTGTTTTGGTTCTTTTGCTGTTTTAGGCTGTAAGGACCTTTTGAAATAAAGCAAATCATTTGGCGAAGAGATATGGACATGTAATGCGGTGCTTGGAACTACATTCGTCGTGCATTTCCCTGAAAATAACCGCACACCTTAGAACGTTCATCAGCCAATCAGATTCAAGCGTTCAACCAGTGTAGTTAACCCTAACTGTAAATTCCGTTTTTATGACTGGATTCCGCGATTACTGATTTTGCATTACTGTACCCAACTGAGAATTGATCAGGGAATTGCATATTTATTGGGTTATCTGACAAAGCAAATGGCATAAGGGCGAGTAATTAAAGACAGAATTTTCATTTTTGGGTGAACTATGCCTCTTAAGTTTAACTGGGGACATCTACTAGCGACACAAAGTTTAAACTCTGGCACGTCTACTGGTAACACTACTGAGTCGGGCGAAGTCTCGCCCCTTTTGAAAACTATCACTTGGGACTAAGATCTCTAGTGTTCCACTATACCTTCTGCGCAGCACTAACCAAACAGACTCCAAACAGTGCCCTTGAATATATATATATATATATATAGGACCTCATTCCAATCACTGAGAAACCCCCAAGCAACAAGGATACAGCAGTTTATATAGGAAAAGTTCATAGCAAAGGTAACATTGTCACATTACATCATTCTACTCTAATATGATTGGTTCACTTATATGGCAAATCAGCTTGTTCCCCAAATCATGAGATAACTATTGTTAGACAGATGTATAGCCGTCTCACCTTTGTCCATGCTTTGTCCAACACTACTAAAGGTTAGAACATTTCTGTTCTTTAAAACTTAATTTTAGGCCTGCAGAAAAAAAGGAAATGTTAGTCATCATATATGATCAACTGATTTTGATTAATTTGAATACAAATATCTAACATTTTTAAAAAATATATTTAAAATATATCAAATGTTATATAAAAATAACATTTGAATGGCAGTGTTAGTTTTTTAGACATTTCTCAGATCATCAAAACTAGTTGTTGAGCAGCCACATCATCCAGTCACTTGTGCACATCATAAAAGCATAAAAGCATTTTCTTATTCTTTTGAACAAAACGAAAATGCTTTGGTACGTTCATGCAGATGATTATGCACTAATATGTACTGTTTACTACATTGACAATTGCTTTTGTCATGTTGATCAAAATATATTATTCTGGTTTCGGTTCCTTGCATAAGTCATTAAATGCAAAATGGTTGAACTAGCTGTCACACATGTTTTCTATTCATTTTCACCAGACACTATTTGCAAATATGTGCTGAATTGATGACTTGCGCAGGTGAATCTTGAGTTTCACTAATGAAAGGAAATGTAAAGCATTAGATCATTCATTGATTCACTGATATATTCATTGATAAAACGCTTTCTTTTGAAAGTTGATTTTAGGATTTTGAGCCAGTTACAGATTTTTGCAGGTAATCTATTGTGTTGTGCTGTTGGTATAAATGGTTTTGGGAAATGTACTTGTAAGGCTGGTGCCAGTATGTCTGATCGACCCCTCGATGAAACAAAAGGCCCTCCTGAAAATTAACACTTGAACTATCTCCTGCATATGTAAAAGGAACTTCAGAGACGCAGCACACAGTGCAGCTCACACTTCACACACACTATCTCCCCTTCACCCCCCTCCTCCTCACCTAAAATACACTGAAAACCTATGCAGTGTTATGTATGTACAAGAAGTAACTATATATATATATATATATATATATATATATATATATATATATATATATATATATATATATATATATATATATATATAAGCATTACTTTATATTTTAATCTTGTAATAACCATAATCAATTTATTTACATATTAAAGATTAAACAAAACTAAACTAAATCTCAACATGTACAGTACACCACTGATCCTGCTTGAGTCAGATGTCACCGTAATAGTACCCATTAGTATCCATTTGCTTAAACACATATCCCAGACCCCAATAGTTGTCACTTTTGGTTCTTGCTTTCTCGCACACATACAAACAGAGAAGCTTCTGTGTAGAACTCTCACTCTAATCTAAATGCTCCACTATTTGTTGTCCTTTTAAATGTTTTTGTTGCAGGCAAATATCTTTAAAGCATTTTCAGAGCTCTTCCAAGCTGCTTCCTGCCGCCCTGCTCCATATGGGGTCTGTGCGTACCCCTCCTCCAGAGCCATATACGCCATTGACCTCATGCTTAAATGGGACCAGATGACCGAAGGTATATATCCTAGTTGGTCAAGTCACACTCTCTCTAATAGCCGTGCTACATGAATTCAGATTTAATACCTTTTAACTTTTGATTTTTGTTTAGGAGAGAAGTTTAACAAACAAGCCATTTGGTAAAAGGGTGTTATTCGTTATTAACCTCTGATGCATGTCATGTGGAATCAGCAGACAGTAAATTGACAGTGCGATTTTAATTAAAAAAGCTGATAAAGTGAATAAGAAAATGAAATTTCTCTCTTCCCCAATCACCCTTGCTGTGTAGAGGCAACATAATGGGCATAAACAAAACATGGTGACCCAGACCCAACTGAAAACATTCAGAGCAATTCCGTGGAATAAAAAAAAATTATAATTGTGAGATGTAAGAAAAAAGTCAGAATTCCGAGATGCAAACAGAATTGAGGGAAGAAAAGTTAGAATTCTGAGTTTATATCTTGCAATTTTAACTTTTTTTTCTCAGAATTTTATATCTCAAAATTGTGAGAGAAATTCACAATTACCTTTTTTTTAATTTTCTAATTCGGTTGCAGAAACAGACTTCCATAACAAACCTGTAAAAAAAAAAAAAAGGAATAACATCAGTTACACTGCATTAATCTCCAATACTTCCATCCTTTTTTCTTTTCTTTTTCTTCCTTCAGGAGAACGTGTGATGCAGCCTCAGATACTGGAGGTGAATTATAGCCCAGACTGTGAGCGGGCCTGTCGTTATCATCCCAAGTTTTACGACCACATGTTTCAAACACTGTTCCTGGATCAGACAGAATCTGTCACTCAGATTTTATGACCAACTTGCGCTAAATGACCATCTCCATGTTTACTACAAATAAAGATGATTAACGCCCCTTTAACCGTTTTTGTCTTTTTTTTTTTTTCTAATCAGCTGTGATCGGTCGCTTACACTGTGGTGGCTTCTGCCGCTTCGGTGAGAAATCACTCTCAAAGTCTTGAGGTTTTGATGCCAGAAGATACTTAGTTATTATCGGAGACAATGAACCTGAGAATCTCTGTAGAGAATCTCCTGAGTCTGTGTCTGCACACTCTTTTATACAGTTTTTCCTCAAGGAGTGTTCAACACATTTCACATTACTCTTCTGCAGGCCTCCATACATACAGGAAACACATGATCATAAGTGAAGTGAAGTGAAGTGACATACTGCCAAGTATGGTAACCCATACTCGGAATTTGTGCTCTGCATTTAACCCATCCAACGTGCACACACACAGCAGTGAACACACACACCGTGAACACACGTGCTGGTTTTTTTACTACAATACTAAGGTGCAGATAATTGGCACTATTTGCAACAAGTAGTATACATGACACAAAATCCTGCTATTTTAACAGTGTAAATACGTATTTGCACTTAGTTAAATAGTCTCTATCGCTATTTACACAGTGCAAATAGCTGAAATATGCATGCATGTACATTTACAACACTCTCTATTATATTACCTTTGAATCAGAATACAAAAAAAAAAAACTTGTTAACGCTAATGCAAGGGTGTTTCTAATACAGTGTTTATGGGAGTGACGGTAAATTTGACATAGTTCTGTCAAATGGCGATAGCAGCTAACCTCAGTATTGTAATAAAAAAAAAAACAGTATGCAATAATAACGTACTGAGTGTAAATTATAATTTTAATTCAAATTGATGCCACCTTATTGGTACAATAAAGCTCTCCCTACATCTACCCTAACCCTACCCGATACTTTATTTTCAACTTTTGGATTATTTCCTTAATTTGTATTGAAAATAAATGCCTTCCCGATGCGATACAAGATTTGAAAAGGGCGAACCCGGGTCGATCGTCTCCAAATCACAATGATACGCACGCTATCATCTGCGCCACTGGAGCTGACACTTTCAGTATTTGACTCTGCTGTTCTTCTTTTGGTTCTTCCTGTACACCTTGATTGACAAGATGTCTCGTCCAATCAGCGATGAGTACTCTATTCCCAAACCAACGGCGCTGTCTCAAACTATACCTACCTCTTCCGGTTTGTCTGATTTGTTCATTTGTTTTCTGAATTGTTAATTTGTTTTTGGATTTGTCGTTGTGTTTTCTGATTTGTTAATTTGTTTTCGGATTTGTCATTGTGTTTTCTTATTGTTATAATATTTTTGGAATTGTTGTGTTTTCTGAATTATTTAGTTTTTTAGATTTGCATTTGCGTTTGCAATTTGTTATTTTGTTTTCAGAATCGTGATTTGTTTTGCACTTCTCGGCCACCATACAAAACAGAGCTAAAGTCTAAATATAGAAACAACATATTTGGGCTACATCTACATCTAGCTGCGTGTTTTTGATGTTTGCAGTTGAATCGCGAATACGATTAATCACATGCAGATCTGTGCATTGTGTAAAATACCCGTCAATGAGGTGATAAATAATGCAGATCCTGCAAGTCATAAACATATTAAAGAGCAATTGCTAGGCAAAAGGGCGCCAGTACTGGTGCGAATTGCCCCTCGTTGTCACTTGAGATGGTTTAAGTGATGACACCAGATCGCTGGAGAATGTAGTTCCCAGCCCCCATTCACACCCATAGGACATGCCTGCAAGAAAAGAGACACATCCATAGACCGAATAACAAAGGCACTGCTATTTGTAGCTTAAAAAATGCATTTGAAAATTCTATCAAATGCACATCACAAAACATCTCAGAATGTATCAAATCCATTGCTGTTTTTGCAAACTTTCTTTTAAAAATTTACATTTCTATTAAACTATTAATAGCTGAAAAGAAAATGCATACTTGTCTGCTGCAAATGCATCAATATGGTGAATTTGAAATAGGGTAATTTGTTAAAAGCGCTATATAAATAAAGGTGACTGACTGACAACATTTCAGAAACACTGTAAGCAATTCAAGGACTTTGTGAGGTTAGTAAAGTTCACTTTTTACTCCATGTTTATGCACTCATGCTGCAAGGAGATATTACACCTCCTCAATAAGATTGAATGTCACCATTAAAAAAAACCAGAAGATTTATGGAATAACTGTGGTGGGAATATTGGGGAGATTCCAAAAAGGAGGAGGAGCACCTAGAATGAAATCTATGGCCAAGAACTGTATAAAAGTGTGAGTTGCAAGTGTGATTGTTAGATGGCATCTCGGCTGGATGAATTAACTCTTGAAATTAT
The DNA here is from genome assembly GCF_936440315.1 of Barbus barbus. NCBI lineage: Eukaryota > Metazoa > Chordata > Actinopteri > Cypriniformes > Cyprinidae > Barbus > Barbus barbus. The sequence goes on from NC_136717.1 coordinate 21,539,193, forward strand.
CTGGATATTCTTGTCTTTAGAGATTTTTCGGGGGAAAGAGTGAACACTTTCTACAGTAAAACCAGTGAGTATAAGAGATGTATTGCATTCATGTCTAAGAGGAACGAAGCACTTGTTTCAAAATCAATCACAAGAGGCCTCAGCAAATCTGAATTTAGCTCATTGGTGCATAGTGCTCAAGAGAAAGCAGTAAAATATATGCTAAATAGTGACAGTAGACATGAGTAGGACATTGTTTCCAAGTGGTTTAAATTAAATTGCTAAATGACAAAAGTAAAGAGTGTAAAGACCATCAACTCTACCGTGCGACTCCACCGGACAGGGACAAGCAAGGGATAGAAGTATCGCTTTTTATTTTAGTTTTTTCATTTATATGTTTATTATTGAAATGTTGTTATATGCATGTGTCGATTTTATTTAATTTCTTTATTTTCTTACATATGTGGGTATATAGTATTTATAGAGTTGTAACTTTTAGTTTAGTTACTTTTTCTTATTTGTAAGTCGCTTTGGACAAAAGCGTCTGCTAAATGACAAAAGTAAAGTAAATTCTGTAGATCATAAACTGAAAACCATATACTATATAATGCAGAGGGTTGCATTATAAAAACTTTAGTATGAGCCGAATACATCAAAATCACACTATTGATGCTGATCTCTTTAATAAATTGTGAATTTTATTTAAAATATTAACATATGATGTGGACAGCATTAATTGTTTCATTATTAGTTTATTGTCATTGCAGTATATAAACCAGCTGATTATGCATTATCAATGTGTAAATGTGTAACAGAAACAAAACTTCATTCAACACTGTCTGAAAGAGAATTTGCTGGAAACAAAGCCCTTGCTATATCTTATGCAAATTAAAGCAAGCTCAGTAGTTTCCTGTCACCCTCTGAACAGCGTCATCATGCTTGCCTAGAGGTTCATGTTGGCTCACATGATACAGAACATATGATTCATTATGAGGCTGAGAGTTATAGGAGTTGTTCAGAAAACTTCTAAAATGTTTAGGCGATTGTGCTGTTCACTGATTTGGGAATCTTTGTGATGCATTTTGCCATTGCAACAACAATAAGAACAGCATTGGCGTCTACATTTAGATTGTTGTCGTCAGGGGTTGTATTGTCAGGTTAGGTGGTGTCTGGGTTGTGATGATGTAAATGGACACCACCTCAGCAGGATGTTGTGGCTTTCACACCCCTGTGCTTCAATGCCTCAGTTGCTTTTTTTGCAAAAAGGAAGCAAGAGCAAAGAATCAAGCATACAGACAGGATGTTTAATGCAGAGGACAGCTATACAGCACTAACAAAGTGGCTGTCAGTGTTAAAATATATATTTTTGCCAGCTAAGTTCTCTCAAAACAATACTTTTGTGGTGGTAAAATATTAATGATGCTATAGTATATTTTTATCATTATTCATATATAACATTTAGAGCCTAGTTTTTTTAAGCAAAACTATGATATTGTAAGGTTACACAAGTTCATATTCACTCAGTGTTTACTCTCTTGCATGAAAAAATAACCATTAAAAGCAAGCCAGGAGATTAATGGAATAACTGTGGTGGGAGTATTCGGCAAGACGGAAACAGAGGAGCACCTGCAATGAGATCTTTGGTACTGTATAAAAAGTGTGATTGTTAGATGTTCTGCAGGCATCTCAGCTCGGTGTCTGGATCAACAAACGGACATTTTGACATCTGGAAGTTATTAACATGAGTTTTTTTTCTTTGGATAACAATGCATATGTTTATATTGCTTGTAATTATTATGCAAAATCAAAACAAAATGTAATAATATGCTCTGCATATCAGTTATAGGGCAAGTAAAGTGAATGTGAATGAATATTGATCGCTCTTTGCTTTATTAACAATGTTGAGAGCAGATAACATAATTTAAAACAAGAAGAAAGCTAATACCTTTCATGTGGATATTTACATTGCTTAGAGGTAGGTGATAAGCGGTGGGCGGAGGATGTGTCTTAAGACAGCCCCTTCTTTTGTCATGCCCTGGCATTTCACAGCATGTGCGTGTCTCGCAGCTTCAGAAGATTGCGAAGCGACTCGAGTCTCATCCGCGCTCCTTAAACTTTAATGGCTGTAATGGATGCGCGTTTTGCAAGTTTAATGCGTTAAAACCAAGAGTTTCCGGGATTCTCATGCGGATTAAATCTTTGTTTTGAACAGGAGAAGTTTAGAGAGCTAAAGTGGACACGATGCGGAGATGCATTGTAAATTGTGAGTAGCCTACTGAACTATACGGAGTTAAGAATATTAAAACTTAACTGTGACTTAGAGAGGATGCGCAAAATAATTCCTAGTATGTGTTGTTTTTAGTGCGCTGCGCAAATTTATTGCATCGTTGATCATGCATTTTTTACATTGCCCATCCATTTCACTTTTGCACGTTGATACTATGCTACTAAATGCTACTAGCGCATACTTTAATCACCAGTAAGTTATTCTATAAGTAGTAGGTTATGTGTTTATTAGATGCAAACGGCCAAAGATTTTGTGGGGGCCCAGAAAACCAAGTGGCGCCCTGTGTCAGCGTTGTCCGTCGCATGAATGAACCGCAGTAAAATTTAATTACTTATTAATTAAATGAGCTGAGAAATATGACAATGTTGTAACCGTCTCTTGTGTTCCGTATTTTTAATCTGCTATTTAGAACAAACGAAACAATGATAATTCACTCAAACTCATTCCGAATTGTTTAGGAGTAACGGGATGGGAAAAGTGAAAGTAAAGAGCACCACCTACAGTTTGTTGAAACCAAACCTGCAAATACATCAGTAAGCGATGAAAAAAGTTCCTTATTAATGTGAATCTTGTAGCTACTGCAGGTAAAGACAGTACCATGCTATTTTGGACGCATAGGCTACTCAAGAAAGGAGTAATGGCTGGTAAAAATCCTGCTTTACCATCACAGCAATAAATTACATTTTAAAATATATTCAAACATAATTAGTTTTTTTATCATCATAATAGGCCCCCCTAAAATATTGGTGCTACTTATTCATTAGCTTCTAATAGGCTACTTGGTGTTACTTGTCACCATATACTTGGTAGTAATTAAAAAATAAGTCCTTATTTTATTAATTCAAATAAATGAAGGAATACAGGTTAAAACAGGCTGTTTTGCAATAATTGCTAAAATGCAGTTGAGATGAGAATGTTTGTAGTCTCTGCATATATCATGGAATTAAAAAGGTTTCTTTTATGTGCTTTCACTTCCACATGACATAAGTACAGAAGCCTCATATTGCACTAAAAATGAACACTGAACTATAGACAGCTCAATACAGGAATAACTGTGAACAACAGCTGTAAAGGGGCACAAAGTAACAAGGTTATTTTAACCATTTTATTACCAATAAGATTAAATGCATGAAAAAATAAGTAAAATAAGATCTGCGTATAGAATCTTGGCACCAAAGCAATGAACGAAAGGACCCCTTGATACAGAGCAGAAAGTGTAGCACTCATGATAACTAAACGCTGTTTATACCCTTGTTCTAATCAGATAATATAAGGGTCATGCATCGTCATGCATCTCGTGACTGGGTCAACTTGACCTATCAATGCTGCATCTGATAGATTGTTGTGGTTATGATGCATTCAGGGAGAATATCAAATAAGAAAACATGCCACAAAAACCTATGAAGAGATATAATATATAACATCACAGAAGTTAACACTAATAAATTCACGCAATAACCCAGAAGTATTAGTTAAACTATTAAAGAGGATTAGACAAAGTAAAAACATGAACAAAATGTAAACGTAAATGATTTATATAACTTAATATATAAATGTTGAATATGAATTTAAAATAAAAATGAACAAATCAGTAATATTAATAAAGGAAAATAAAAGTATGGAAATGAACAATGAACATTGGAATTTTGGATACGCCATAATGTCATCATTACGCAAAAATAATGACATTCTTATTCATATACATCTCTGCAAATTACTCTTGGACACTTCATCCTCAGTTAAGACTCAGTAATTGATTCTGCTATTTTCTTGTTTATCACTATGAAGCTGTTTTGACACAATCTGTATTGTATAAAGCACTATAGAAATAAATGTGACTTGATTTGACTTCAGTGTTCTTTCTTCGATTTTCAAGTGTTATATGACCTAATTTCTGTATTTTTTATTTTTTTTAGAACTCTTTATTGAATAACTCAGCATAAGAGCAACAGCAGCAGCCACTGAGGAGCCTTTACCATGCAGGGATACACATGGAGTTCAAATCAGCGTCCTTCCCAAAGGTACCAAGATCGGTCTCCACCACAATACCAAAAACGGTCTCCACCTCAGTACCAAGAACGGTCTCCACCTCAGTACCAAGAACGATCTCCACCTCAGTGCCAAGAACGGTCTCCACCTAATTACCATGCTGTCAGGAATGACCAACCCAGTGCGTTCCAGGTACAGCTCATCCCACAACGGCAAACCACATTGCAGACAAGATATTCCAATGGACAAGAGGCTGCAAATCAGTGGAACGCTTGCTCAGGCAGTGCGGACTCTTCTACTTTTCAACAAAAAAATGGATTAGCAAAAATGGAATCAAATGGATATGATTGGTTGAAACGGACAAACCAGATCCATCCCCAGCACCCATTTGCAGCCACCCACATACAGCAAAACTACCCATCTGACAACCCCAACGCATATAGGTATGCCCAATTCGCGCAATGGCATGATTCCTCCCCACAGAACTACAGAAACACAGGCTATAATCAAGCTCCAATGTATTGGTCTCCACAGTCAGGCCATGGCAGCTCTGTAGGTAACAGCAAGGGTTGGAGTTCCCACATTTCCAACAAAGGCAGCTCTTGTTCCATCAACAATCAGCAACAATTTCAAGCTCCTAGAATGGCTGCTCATCAACACCATCAACAACAACAAGAGTTCTCTAGACAATATTCAGGCCAAAAACAAAGATGCCACACACAATCCTCTTCTCGGGCCTCCCAAAAAATTCCTAACAGTCAAGCTCAGATCAGAACTGAGGCCAATCGTGCCTCATGCAACTTCACGACACCACCTTCTGGAGCACAGTGCAACATTTCATTGCCTTCCAATAATTTAAACCAAAGTCCTGTTGGCCAGAACCGGCCAGAATTTGGGTCAAACGCAAGTCCAGATGTATCGGCGACCCAACCTCAGAATAATCAAAATGCTGGACATCAGTCTCAGGGCACAAACAATTGGACATGTAACGTTAATCAGACCTCTCAAACGACACAGACCAGTAAACCCCAGCTTCAGCCCCACTCTAAAACTTTTAACTTGTCATCTTATGCTGACTCAATAATATATAGATTACTGTGTTCAAAAGATAATGAACAATCAGATGAAAGAACTGCACATCAGAACACTCGTCCAGACCATTCGGAGGTTTGTGCATCCAAAAGGACTGACACTCACTCAAAGGAACCTTTTTCTGAACCAAGAGCACAGTGTACAGTTGAACCACCCAGCAAAAGAATAAAGTATGCTGTGATTCAGAGAGACTGTTGGAACAAAGTAACAATAGTGTCCAAAGACAAAAGTGATTTTGGGGTGAAATCTGCCAAAACTGTAACCCATCAAACAAGTAGCAATGAGAACAGACGTGAAGGAACGAACCAACACAACATACAGTACAGTATGGACCCAGCAGACTGTTTTGAAGTGGTCTTTGCACTACAGAAAGCAGCTCAGCAAAGTCACAAGGCCATAGCCATCGTTCCACCCATTTCCCAGCAGATCTCAAACGCTGCACCAACGGCTGATACCAGCCCAAAAAAAGCTGAAAGCCCACCGTTAAAGATTGATTGCGTTTGGTCACTTGTTGAAGAGTCTAATGAACAAACAACTGAAAATGACAAACTGTCTGAATCCTCCTCACAAATGGCTCCACCAGACAACAAAAGCCTTGAAAACACAACTGACAGCAACATTGCAGACCCCGATGCATGCTCTGCTGCTAGCCCAGTTGAATGTCAAAATGATGTGCAGCAAAGTGACTGTGATTTAAGTGATCCTTCATTTGACTTGTCCAGTGTGCCAGTGATTGAGCACACACTGGAGAAACTGATGGACTTAGCAAAGTCTTTAGAGATGACAGAGTCATCGGCCAGATATCCTGAGAATTCTGAGAGCGTTTTAGAAAGGATCTTGAAACTCTACTGGAATGGGACAGCTTCCAATATGTTGGAGCCTTTGAAATCATTTGGAGAGGTACTGCACTTATCCATAATACAAGCAAAGGATTACGGGTCTGTGGTATTTAAAAGCATCGAAACTGAAAACCTGAAGAAGCTAGCTCATTGTGACATTCTCAAAAATGAAATGTATTCATCGTCAGAGGAGTTCAGGTCTTCTTGGTTAAATGTTGATGGACAGCCAGCTGATATTGAAAAGGTGCTTTCAGAGCCACCATTAGATGATGCAACTGTGTTCAAGGCAACATCACAGACTTTTTCAGATAACACCGTTGTCGCTTCAGTTAGTTTAGGTGTGAATTCCCTCACAGACGTGCCTGAGGTTTCATCCGAGGAGAAAAGTGTGAATCCACACACATGCAGTCCAACAGATCTTTCCATAGAAAAGGCAGGAAATGACAGTGAGGAAGTGACTGCGGAAAACAATGGGCATTCATATGTAGTGCTCGGAAAAGAAAGAGAGAAAGAGACATTCAAGAAGCAAGAGGACATCAATCAAAACCAAAATTTTAACACAGAACCCTGTGACATGTCACCTTTAGCTGAAAGATCTCCAGAGAAACTTGCAGACCTCAGCAATGCAAAAGAAGTATTCAGACAAGATCACGAGCAAACACCTGATAATGTATCAAATTCACCGTCTCTCAGCCCTGGAGACAGTGTTTCAGATGGTGTAAAAAACTCTGACGTGTCTTTCTCTACTGAGACTCATTGTACCTCCATAGATACATGGCAGGTAGAAGATATTTCTGATGATGAAAATCCAGGCAATAAAGAGGCTCTGAATAACTCCTCAGACACTTGGCTGGTAGAAGATATTTCCGATGATGAAAATCCAGTCAGTAAAGAAGCTCTGAATAACTCCTCAGAAACCTGGCTGGTAGAGGATATTTCTGCTGAAGAAAATTCTGGAAATAAGGAGGTTCTTCTTAATTCCTCAAACATCTGGCAGGTGGAAGTAATTTCTGATAATGAGAATCCAGACAATATGGACACTCCTAGTAACTCCTCAGACAAATGTGTGGTGGAAGATGAAAATTCAAGCAACGATTCCTTGTTTATGGGAATCACGGTGCTATCATCAGAAGATGCTAAAACATTTTTCCAACAGTTTGAAAAGGAACCTGAATGTAACATCAAAACCAAATCTCAATCCAACTTTGAGCACCCAGATCTTATAGTGTGCTTTGATGCACATAACCAGAAGTACAACAAAGCAAATACTTGCTCTCTCTGTGGTAAAGAAATTGCAAAATCAAGTTTCACTAATGTGACAAAGACTGATCTTTTTTGCCAAGAGTGTTGGGAACAGGCACCACTTTTTGAGCTAGAAGAGGAGCCAAATGAGACCAATCTTCCGGGCTCTGCTGCTAAACCCCAAAAATTTGGTCAAAATTATAGTCTGCCATGTCTTAAGTTGGAAGTCAATGAGCCAAATTTGGCTTCAACAAAGGAATGCATTGTGTATGAAGGGCTGAAAGGACAAAAAAGTGATTGTCTGGTCAAATCAAAACTGGAAGAAAATTGTCGTCCACCATCTCATAAAACAGAAGGCAAGGAGTCAACTGTTGCATCAAATGTTGAATGCATTGCGTATGACGGACTGGCAGGACAAAAGAGTGCCTTTTTGGTAAAATCAGAACAGGGACACAATTGTAGTCTGCTATCTGTTGAACTAAAAGACAAGAAGCCAAATGTTGCTCTACCGGAGACATGCGTTGCAGAAGAAGAACTGAAATCTCTTAAACTAGAAATCAAGGAGCCAACTGTTGCTTCAACAAAGGAATGCATTGCAGGACAAGGACAAAAAAGTGACAGTATGATACAGTCAGAACTGAGACAAAATTGTAGTCAGCCATCTATTAAACTACAAGTCGAGATGCCAAAAATTTCTTCTCCAGAAAAATGCATTGCTGATGAAGGACTGAGAAGCCCAAAAAGAAACAGTATGGCAAAATCAGAAATGGGACAAAATCGTAGTTCACCATCTTTTGAACTGAAAGTCAAGGAGGCAAACTTTGTTTTACCAAAGACATGCATTGCAGATGAAGGACAGATAGGTAAAAAAAGTGACTGTATGGGAGAATCAGAACTGGGACAAAATCATAGCCCACAATGTCTTAAACTAGAGGTCAAGGAGCCAACTGTTGCTTCAGCAGAGGACTGCATAGCAGATGAAGGACTGACAGGGCCAAAAAGTGACAGTATGGTCAAATCAGTGACTAAGACAGTGTCTGAAATTCAAGGGTCAGCTGAGAGGGAGCTAACCAAGATTCAACCAAATAAGAAGAAAAATGAAAAAATTGAGAAAATTAGAGTACCCAAGCCCCAATCTCTCACGCAATGCAGAAAAGCATTTCCAAAGAAAACTGCGTTTTCTAAGCATAAGATCAAATCTGGTAGCACTAGTACTGGTTCTGATGATTCTGTGCTTTTCGCTCCAGATATTGTGGTTAAAATGAACCGGCCACAAAAGAAAAAACTCCCTGGTGTATCTGCAAACAAACGCCGTAGTGGTGAGAGTCAGAACTGCAGTAAGGTGAAAAAATTCAAAGAACACAGGCAACAAAGACGAAATAATCCTAACAGAACCTCAATGAACCATAGAGAAAACCTGCAGAAAGTGTCCGGTCAATCAAATGACACACCATCCCAGGGGTCAGAAACGACGCCAGAGCTGCATGGTATTTTGTCTGTGAATAAAATAAAAAGAACCGAGCCAAAGAAAGTGAGATTTGACTTATATGGGTCCAAAACAGAAAAAGACTATTCCCCAGAACGGCGTTTTTCCGCTCCTGCTACCTTAACTGTCTCTGATTGCAAAGACTATACTGATGTGGTTTCTGCTAAACAAAAAGTTCTCAACCAGTGGAGTAGCACCTTTATACCACAAACAAAGAAGACTTGTCCTCCCAGGTCACCACAGGGGGGATCACCACAGAAGAAAAAAACACAGAAACCTCAGGACCTCTTAAAGTCAAATATGAGTGCATTAAAAAGCCATTTGACTCACAGAGCCAAGCTATTATTTAGTAGTGACAGAAAACCATTTTTTCATCAAAACCTTAGGAAAACACTAAGCAGCTAACCTGTGTCGAATTTGCTTAATTATTGCTTTTATTATGTTTACTTAAATATGTTTACACATAACAGCTGTAGCTGTAGTGTTCTGTTGATGACTGAAAACATGAATGTTTTTTTTATTATTGAGCTAAATAAAGTTTATTTTTAGAGCATTATTGTTTGACGTATGCTACACTGTGTGACTGAATCATGTCTTTGAGTGCAGTCATTTTGCAATGTTACTTTGTATAGATTTTTTTACTATGCTTCTGAATGTTGTTGCATTTTTTTTATTATTTTTTTTACTATTTCAATTACTTCTGAATGTTGTTGCATAATGTAAAATATAAATATATATATATTGTATTTACAAATACACGACTGGAAAGCTTACTGGCAAGGCATTGTGTCACTTGATACATTTTGTAAATAACTTGTTCTGATTGTGTTTCAAGCTTTCATAAAACATTCACCACAAGTTCAAGTCCCTTTAATCACTTTATCACACAATTATGATGTGTAAGATTATTCACTTAATAATTATTTTTTTTATTTTTTTACAGTACAGATTGGTGTAGAAAAATGCATGCAAAAGTGGTTTTATATAGTGGTGTCATTGAAATACAATAGAAAAACGGCTATTTTTAATTTTAATAATATTTCACACCTATTGTTATTTCTTTCATTTGTAAGGTATTCTCATTAAAGACTTCTATGAATGAACACACAGGAAGTCATGTGGTGTGCCTTTTTTAATCAGTGATCGGGATAGGCCAATCACATTCGTTGATTTAGGATCAGGATGTAACTCGTTTGATTGAGAGTTCGAAGGTGAACATCTCCGTGTGGAAGTCAGTTAATGATAATTACAATTCTTTTCAAAGGATTCTATGTATGCCTCTTGGTGGAAGACAATTCCTGCTCAATGATTCAACTGTGATGAGGTATAGAAAGACATCTTTCTTCTTTTCAATGAAAAATTAGTGTTCAAAGAAGCCATAATATTATACGACCTTACAAGGCATGGGCATGCCTGTCTAGTTCACAGGTGTTTTTAATTTGTCTCATACATGTTTAGACCTCATTCACGTTTCATAGAGAAAGCACAACTTATCCTGGACCTGTTTATTTATTCCTGGTGGTTTTTCTTGAAGCATTGCATGTAACCAGAGACATTTAAAGGTGATAAAGTGGCCGGAGTCAGTTTCTTCCTTATCCACTATAGTGCAATTAATCACTTCTTGCTGCATAATTATGCACTTATGTAAGGCTACTTATTTTAACCCCTCGGGTTCGCTTTCAGTGCACCATAATTCAGTAAACGACCAGAGAAAGTCAAACGAATGCGTTCAAACAGAAAATCTGCCTTTACACAACGCACCAGGTGAGGCTCGCGCAGCCGGTATGAGAGAATATTGTTGAGAAATCAAAACAAATTAACATAAATGCACAAAAAAGAAACACAAAGCGATTTTTTATATGTATAACATATGATGCCTAGTTAAGCAACACATTTTCCCCCCTTGAAAACCAATGCAATTGCAAATTTGGCATTGATTTTATGCAAGAGTTCAAACGAGTAGTGCTCTATAATTTAGACACAATATTGTCAATGTTGACCATTTCTGCTTGATTTGGTTAGCCTAACAAAAAAATAGTTCCAAAGAAAGATAATCACAGCAGAACAGTCGTGCATCTCAGAGTTACTGAATTAATCATTTGAGTTATTGATTCAGTAACCCATTCATAAGGCGCTTGCTTCGTTCTTGAAAGAATTAGTCTTCTGAATAAATAACTCAATGGCTCACTCATTAAGACCTACTGGCGGTTTATTTTCATACTTAAAAGTAGCCAGGGGTGTGAAGTAGCCTAATGAATTACAAATACTCACGTTACAGTAATTAAGTAGTTTTTATCAGTAATTGTACTTTGAGTAGTTTAAAAATTGTGTACTTTTAAAATGTACTCAAGTAAGGGATGTATCGGTACTTTTACTCCTCTATATTCCTCCGTGTGTGGTCGTTACATGCTTATTTTAATTTTATTTTTATTTTTATCCATTAATGTGATTGGATAGAGAGATAGTAATCAGTCTCGTGACTTTAGTCAAATCAATGTGCATAGAAAACTTTAACCACCAGCTGCTGGAAGTGCATTCTTCAAGCATCAATTCAGCCACATCTTCCTCTAATATGTTAAGGTAAATTTCGGATTTCTGCTTACTAAATGATTTGTATATATGCTTGCCTATCTACACGACCTGAAATGTGGTGTGAGGTTTCGGCTATTGCGTGCAGTGTTAACTCCTGCAAGTGCCACGTTCGGTAAATCCCCGATCTGCGCGCGCTCTCTCTCTCTCTCTCTCGCGCGCGCCTGCGTTCTGCAGTCACTTGGATAAGTCTTTGTTGAACTTGTTGACTTTTGATGAGTTTGAGCGCATGATGCGCGCTGTGAAAAAGTGTGTTGGAAACACTGTAAAACGGTTTGAAATAGTGTACTCAAATTGAGGACCAATTTGCACCTTATTGATGACCCGTGGCGTTAATACTGCATCTGTGACAGCCCGTGATGTAATAAAACTGTTTTCAAGTACAACACTTTTTGTTCCATTGAGTTGTGGATGCTGCTGATCCACCGAGACCACCGCGTGCGTTTGTGTTTTCCTTTGAAAAAGTTTCCCCAGAAATACTTGGCTATTTAATGCATTTTTCCTTACAAATAGTTTTTTCAACATAACAATTCGAGTAAATATGTAAAAGGTATGGCATGATGCCATCCTTCTAGAACAATGTGCATTTATGTTTAAATTGTAATATAAATGATCAAGTTTAGTTATTCTTATTTCTTTATTGCAAAATGCTAAAACTGGCTCCGTTTTGGAGAGAAATGGGCTCTCATTTTAACCCATATCATGCTGTGTGATGCTGAGTTTCTAATGGTGTTTGTATTTGCACTATTCTAAACATGAATATTTTATGTGCAACAACAGCATGCTCTCAGTGGCACATGACACATGATTTTAAATCTATTTTTCAAACTTTATGATTTAAATGGGGATAATTGTACTGAGAATAACTTTCATCTTTTCTTCAACTGAATACTGTTTCTGTGCTGTTTTGATGCGTTTTAAAGAGTTGGCAGTCAAAATTAAAAGTGTTGGATGATAGATATTGTTCGTTCTTTATGACAAACAAGATAATGTGAATTACAGAATGTACAACGTTTTTTCAAATGCGACCACAAAACTCAATTTTTCAAAATTGAGATCTATACATCATCTGAAAGCTGAGCAAATAATAGGACAATATTTGGCCGAGATACAACTATTTGAAAACCTGGAATCTGAGGGAGCAAAAAAATTAAGTTCTTAGCAATGCATATTACTAATCAAAAATGAAGTTTTGATATATTTACAGTTGGAAATTTACAAAATATCTTCATGGAACATGATCTTTACTTAATATCCTAATGATTTTTGGCATAAAAGAAAAATCAATCATTTTGACCCATACAATGTATTTTTGGCTATTGCTACAAATATACCCCAGCGACTTAAGACTGCTTTTGTGGTCCAGGGTCACAAATGTATAAATTTAAGTGTACAGCGTTTATTATGATGGGGTAAAATCCACAGCTCAGTACTCACTACTCAATACTCATGAGTACTTTTAAATAGGCTACTCTTTTACTTTTATTCAAGTAGTTTTTTTGGACAAGTACTTTTACTCTACTCAAACTACATTTTTTGGAAGGTAATGGTACTTTTACTTGTGTATTTTTTCAGTACTCTTTCCACCACTGAAAGTAGCTTACTGTATTTTCCCCAACATTTCATATTTGTATATTAAAAAACAAATTTTAAAGCACAGCATTATTTATGCAGTTGTAATTTTGGAAAAAGCATTCATGTTGCATTTCAGTATCATTAAACTGTGTAAATGCAAATAAATGACTTCTGCTGCTTCCATTTTTTCTGCAGTGGAAAGATCGATTTAATTTGATTCATGTCTTATTATATTAACTGGAAATTAATAAAATGTAAAAAACTTATGAAATGAAGGTTGATGACATTTAATAAGGTTAAGAAAAAAAAACTGCCCTTTAGATATGGCCTTTATATATGTTGTTGTTGTTTGGCTAGTAGAAGTTGTGAATGGCCGGTAACTTCAACATTTATTAGCAAAATTGTCTAGTGAGTGAAAAAGTTAATTTCAAACCCTGTTGCAGACCCCTGGTTAGTAGCATCTGATTGGTTCAAAAACAGGAACAAATGCCACTACTGTGAGATACTTAATTTTAACGTATTGCTTATTGCACTTAAATGACAAAATAATTGAGGCACAAATGAAACTGAAATTTATTTATTTTAAATCATGTGATAGTTTTCAACCTGACTTTTATCGAAAACCAGTTAGTTCAAATAAGCATGTTTATTATTTTTACTTAACATTATCTTCGTCATTCTTATGAAGCCCTTAGTACTTGACTGTACCTGTTGTACCAGACATAAAAGCAGCTGCTATAACATGGGCAGTAGGTGCACTTCGTCTTTTAGACCACCAGAGAGAGGTAAAGAGAACCAACCTCAACCTGAGATTCAACAAATTGGAGTGTCTGACAAGAGGGTCTGTTAACACTTTGAATCCCATGACTGAAATCTAATAACTGATATCATTTTCTTGATTTTAAAATGCCATTTTAATGTTCTGAGAAAGACAACTATAAGCCATTTAATAGATTGACCAAATAGTCAAGTCAAATCGAGCTTTATTGTCATTCCGCTACATGTGGGGACATACAGTGGAACGAAATGTCGTGTCTCGCAGGACCACGGTGCTACATAAATACAGACATGCAACAATGAAGTAAAAAACACTATAAACCTATACACTACTAACCTACTGACAGATCTAACTATAAGTATACTATATATATATATATATATATATATATATATATATATATATATATATATATATATATACCCTATACAAACTAAAAGGATAAAAAATACAACTATACGAATGCTTCACAAATACTGTACATGTGCAAAGAGACATTTGAGTCAGCAGCTGGTTGGGGAACAGTGCAGGATTATTTGTATTGCATGAGCATGTAAACATACATATATTGCTGAGTCTTTTGTGAGATTGTGCACACGCAGCAGTGTGTGTAAGTGTCCATAGTGCACATAGTGTAAAGTGTAAGTGTCCATAGTGCACATAGAGGAGAGTGTGTTACTACAGGTGGTTTGTACAGGCCCACTCACCTGTGTGTAGCACACTTTGAATTGCACAAAAAAAAAAAAAAAATAAATTTAAAGTTCCATACAGTTTTTCTTTGGTGTGGTAAGGTTTGGGGTGGGGGGTGGTCCATGTTTCAGGAGGTAGGGGTTTGCATGGGGTTTCAGAGGGGGGCGGGGTGGTTTGAGTTCAGGGCTCTCACAGCCTGGGGGAAAAAGCTGTTGAGCAGTCTGGCGGAGCGGGCTCTGATGCTCCGGTACAGTCTTCCTGATGGTAGGAGCTGGAAGAGACTGTGGGAGGGATGGGTGGAGTCCTTCACGATGCTGTTGGTTTTGCTGGAGCATCGTGTAAGGAAGATGTCCAGGATGGAGGGGAGAGGGGCACCGATGATCTTTGCAGCCGTGTTCACTGCCCGCTGGAGGGTCTTGCGGTCAGCAGCACTGCAGTTCCCGTACCAGACAGTGATGCAGCTGGTCAGCACACTCTCAATGGTGCCTCTGTAGAATGTGGTGAGGATGGGTGGAGGGAGACTTGCTCTTTTCAGCCGGCGGAGAAAGTGTAGGCTCTGTTGTGCCTTTTTGGAGAGTGACATGGTGTTGGTGGTCCAGGTGAGATCCTCTGTGATGTGCACCCCCAGGAATTTAGTGCTGCTGACTCTCTCCACAGTCTAGCTGTCGATGGTCAGTGGGGGGTGGTCAACGGAGTTTCTTCTGAAGTCCATCACAACCTCCTTTGTCTTCTCCACATTGAGGGACAGATTGTTTGTGCCACACCATTCAGCCAGCTGTGCCACTTCCTCTCTGTAGTGCGTTTAATCATTGTTGCTGATGAGACCTACCACTGTTGTGTCATCAGCAAACTTGATGATGTGGTTGGAGCTGAACTTGGCAGTGCAGTCGTGGGTCAGCAGTGTGAAGAGCAGCGGGCTAAGCACACAGCCTTGTGGGGCACCTGTGCTCAGTGTTGTAGTGCTCGAGGTGTTGTTGCCGACACGGACTGACTGAGGTCTTCCAGTTAGAAAGTCCAGGATCCAGTTACAGGGAATTGTTAAGGCCCAGCAGGTTTAGCTTATTTATGAGCTGTTGTGGGATTATTGTGTTGAATGCCGAGCTGAAGTCAATGAACAGCATTCTAACATAGGAGTCTTTATTTTCTAGGTGGGTAAGAGCCGGGTGGAGGAAATTGCATCGTCCGTAGAGCGGTTTGGACGGTATGCAAACTGGAGCGGGTCGAGTGTGTTGGGGAGGCTGGTTTTGATGTTATGCATGACTAGCCTCTCAAAGCACTTTATCATGATTGGAGTCAGTGCTATGGGACGGTAGTCATTGAGACAGGACACAGGTGATTTCTTTGGTACCGGTATGATTGTTGTGGATTTTAAACATGTGGGGATGACTGCCTGGCTCAGCGAGGTGTTGAAGATATCTGTTACGACATCTGTCAGCTGTGCAGCACAGTCTCTCAGAACACGGCCAGGATGTTGTCAGGACCCGCAGCCTTGCGTGGGTTAATCCTAGATAGGGTCTTCCTTACGTCGGCTGGAGAGTATTTTAGTATGTATTTGTAAGATTTAGAATACCTAGAAGGTTATTGTTCATTTGAATAGTGATGCCCTGTGTAATTATGTGGAATCAGGAATAATGTGATTACAAGATGTGACATTGGAATGCCATGGGTATATCAATATTAAATGTCATTCTTTAACATTACTGACAGGGCTTATATGAAAACTGTAAAACGAGCAACTTTGCTTTATGCAACTTATTTGTTAGATACCATGCATTGATTTTATAGGTTGTGTCAAAGTGATGTAGGTACAGTGTCCACTTGTGTTTAGTTAGTCTACTCGAGTCATGACTGTCTGTCCAACTCGTTAGTAGGACCTTAACAGGTGTATCAGTTTTTTGGATTGCTTTGAGCCAATCACCTGACTAATTATGCTAGCAACAGGAAATTGTTAAAATGACTAATGATTGGTAGTTCTGAAGTCTAGCGGCTATCATGACCTGAAATGTATACACTTTTGAGCGCCCTTAAAACAAGGAAAACTTGTAAAAAAAATAAAATAAAATCTAATTGTGAATTAAATGTTGCAACTGATTTTAAACTAACTTGGTGCTGCAAAAATGAACTTCAGTAGCAAATAAAGAAAAACAAACCACAAGTTTAATTTTTATTTATTTTAAAATTAAAATAAATATCAATGCATGTAAAAATCTGAGAAAACAAACATTGCTCATGTTTAAATGTGGAATATTACAGCTTGTAATGTTTCCATAAACTCTTTAATAAATTATATCACGTACAGATGGTGAACACAGAACATTACACAACAAATGCATCCTTGCACTGCTCAAGTATGATTGTGTACTTTGAAACAGCAAGTCTTTAATCGATTTTTTTTTTTTTTTTTCTCCCAAACCAGGTTGAATCAACATTCACAAAGATGAATAAAACGAGAACAGAGAGAGAAAGAGAGAAATAATCAGAAGATGGAAACCCAGCCTTCTGTGTGGAAGGAAACAGCACTGACAGCGATATGAAGGCCTGCGGAGTACGTGAGTGCTAAATCCTGGCGGCTCCATTGTGTGCAGGGCGTCCCACTGGCCTACAGGTGCGTTTTTACCTCTTAACAGCTGTGCTTAGGATAACAGAACACCAAGGCGTCTGGTTGGCCGCTTCCGATTAGAGACCACATGGGTCTCTTTCCCACGTTCTCTCTTTTACCTCCGTTAAACCATATAATGATAATGCATTTTTTTAAAAACATTTTACAACTTTATTTTCGTACAAATCTATAACCCAAATTTTAGAAATCTTATTTACATGGAAAAAAAAAAAAAGTTTAAAATGGCTAACTGCCCACCCCAAGAAACGGTCACACATTTGCATTTTTTTTGTTTGTTTTTGTTTAAAGCTTTTTCTTGTACAAAGAAAAAACAGAAACAGACCATCAAACAGCAATAGACCAAGCCAAAAAGCTCTTCTTTCTCAATGTATGAACTTAGGAAACAAACTGCCACCCTCAACCTGTGTCCACCTTATCCCATGATGCATTTTATTTAAGGGGGCAAAACAGAACAAACCAAAAACGGAAAGAGAAAAATAATACAGGTGGGTATCTTTGTCATTCAGTGCTGTCCTCTTAGGTTTACCCCTCATGGGCAGGAGGAACACTTGTTGGCGGCAAAGGTAAGAGAAACGTCGTCTCCCTCTAGTGGTGCGTTTCCAGCACCGCAGGACACGGGGCTTACACGCCACCCTCCTCCGCACAGCCTCCGCCAGCTGTGTAACGAAACTCCTGCAGGTTGGACACACCGTGGAAGTGCACAAAAGCACCTGCTACCACCAGGATATGGAACAGCTGATGGGAGTGGAACTGCAAAATAATGACAAGGTACGGATTAGGATTGAAATTTAATGAGAGGCTAGCGTGGATCGTGAACTCTGTATGAATTCCAGGACATAGACTCACCCAGATGTCACACTTGCCAGGGAAGAATCTCTCGGGGATGCGTGCGGCGTACAGGCAGGCTCCGGTGATGTACAGGACGGCCATGAGGAACAGCCAGCCCATCTGACCCATGGTGGTGGCCCTCAGGAAGCCCTCAGAGATCATAAAGTGCAGCGTGGGGACGACTCCACTGAGGCCCAGACCAACAAATACACCTGAGACACAGAAGACAGGACAGGTATTCATTTAACTATTTATATTGCACTATTAGACATTTTGAGACCTCCAAAATGAACACTTGTTAAGCACCAAGCACAAGCAGAGATTTATGAACCACCACTGGCACGAGGCACAACACGAGGTCAAACATTTGTCCTGAAGAGAGAGACTGTCTTACCAGCCCTGACTCCACGGTACTGTGGTGTGGCGAAGAAATCACACTGTGAGACGGTGATGGCAGCGATCCCCAGGATACACACCACTATCAGGTATATGAAACAGGGCTGAGGGGAGCAGTAGAAGGAGTAATACAGCCACGGTACAAAACTGCCCATGATTAGGAACGCAATGCCCGAGTAGTCTAACCTGTGATAGAAAAAAAATAGAGAAAGGAGGTTGAGAAAAATCTACATTAAAGTAATTTAATAACTTTTTTTAAAATCAGTTTAAATAAAATTCATTCAATTTAAATTAAACAATTTTAAATATACTAAAATTAAAAGGGCAATTTAATGAAATTGCCAAAATGTTTAGCAACTTTCTTGACTATTAAATTGTCAAATTATTTTATCTTGCTTAATGATTAAATATAGATTATTTTTAAAGTTAATAAATTAACATAATACACATTAACAGTTATTTTGGACAAAAAAAAAAAAAACTATCTACCATGTAATATTAACCAAGATTAATATATGCCATAAAGTGATCCTAGTGCATCAACAAATATTAAAGTACAGAATCTTCTAATAAAGTGTCACCCACAGTTTAAAATTCACTAATAGTTGGGAACAGTATCCACTAGGGATGGGCGATATCTTATCGTTTGCGATATACCGTTGAAAATTCTCCTCACGATAAAAATTTGTCTCCTCACGATAATAACGATAAGTCTAGTTGATGACGTAGTTTTGTGCGCGCCCGATTCACTGTTCACGTGCGGAGTGAACAGTGCGCTCAAGGCACAAGCGCTCCTAAAAAGAAAATTAAGCGTAGAACCCTGAGATATTTCTCATGTATGTGAGGAGCCCCAATTTTGTTTTCTTTTTTTAAGTTGTTTCATTATCAGGAAAAAATGCAAGCGATCCGCGCGAGCACCTCACTGTCATGCATGCGCATTCTTTTCCGCACAAACACTTGAATATGAATAATAGTCTAGACTCTAGAGCATAGCCTCAATCTTGTTTTAATAAATCGCTTATGCATTAAATAAAGATACAAAACAGGTTGTTAAATATGCTGAATATATTGTTCAAATATTTATAAAATGTGAAACTGTAGCTAATCTTATTCGCAGTCTAGCATTTTGCATCTGCATAACAGTGAATTATTTTTTAACATGTAATGATACAAAATAAAACCAAAAAAAAAAAAAGACAAAGAATGATGTAGCCCACATCTCTTAAGCGTGCGTCGCACTCAGCATGCGCGAGCCGAACACGCAAAATCTTGCTCTCTGCATGAATGCAACGCAGATAGCGCCACAAGTTTGTTTGAAACGCATAAAAAGTTTAAATAAGATAATATTAACAATGAACATTTATATGACATTTAAAATAGTTTTGGCGATTTTTCCTTCAGTCCGCCTGTGCATTTCTGACCCAAACAGCAAAGCAGTCTAAATCTCCACGATGTTCTCGTTAAATATGCAATTTCTGAGATAGTACAATGAATTAATTTCTAAAATGTTATGATATGGAAAGCCTGAAACAGATCACAGCAGTATAGCCATACACAGTCATCAGCAACGTGGTAAACATGCATGCCAGTATGCATATGATTTAATATGAAGCGTCCGTAACGCATGGTTGATATGAGCAATTAATGGAGATGAGCTGTTGATCATAATTAGCATGGCCATAAGTTGGCTTTGAACAGAAAGTTTCAAGTTAATTGCATTAATAATTACTATATGAAATGAACTTAATCTTACGTTACGGACGTGACAGCGCTGAAGCGTCCTGACGTCATAAATCTAGACCTTATAAATCCAAAAATCATCGCTGTTTAGACTAAGTGAGTGTATTTACTTTTCAGACAGGCCTCCATCTTTCTACAAAATACTTACTGTTGACAAATTTAAAAATGGGCAGTCTTTGATATCTCATTTCAAAATATGAAATACAGTCGAATGAAAATGTATTTTTACTATAGGTCCACCTCTCATATGTGGTGGATAAACATAGCGATTTCCTTCAAATTTCTATTGAAGCACGTTAATGCAGTAAAATACAGACCTAAACGCCCAACTCAAACAGGGTTTTGTTCTTTTGGTAAAAACTTAATTTTTTCATGGTAAGGTTGACATTTGCATGGAATTATTCATACGTATTATATTTACACATTGTAATGATATATCGTCATTTGTATCGTTATCGCAATAAATACCTGAAATTATCGTGATAATTTTTTTAGGCCATATCGCCCATCCCTACTATCCACCTTATTTTGAAACGTGGAAGTAAGCCATTTTCTGTGAATGTGAGAGACTTCAGATTTATTAGCCACTGTAGGTAAATAACTAGAAGAATAACAGTGCAGTAAACGGTAAAACTTTGCGCTATAAATCAATGCGTTTATAAATTACAATAAAATAATAGAAGAAACACCAGTTAGCAATAAAGCAGCATAAGCCGTTTTATACAGCTAAAATAACTGGAAGCCTTGCACATTCAATAAAAATAAATATGCAGCGAGTGTTGCAGGTGCTTACTTTGAGAAGACACGGGACACCCCCTCCGAGTGGCAGTAGACTGTGTGAAAGAGCCAGGAGAAGGACAGGCAGAGAATGGCCCCCAGGAAGAACGCGCCGATGACAATCTTCTCCTGGAACGGGGCCACAAATGACATATTGGGCCGGAACATGTACACAATGCCCAGACAGAGAAAGAACAGGCAGCCTGTAGACACAAGGAAAATACTGGTTACGTGTGTGTGTTAGAGTTAAACTCATATATATGCTAATTAAATAATCATTTAGGTCAGTGCAATAAATCAATGTACAAAGAGTAAAATTGAATTCAAACTGAACTCAAAGCACATCAGAAAGCTTAGCAGTTAAAAGTAGAACAACAACAAACATCTGTTTTGTCCATTATGGCTCAGTCACACCATGAGTCCAAAGGTGTAGAAGATTAATAGCTGCACATTACGATCTTACCTCATGATCGATACCGTTACCTACACCCACAGTCTATGTTTAGCATGACCTTTATACCAGCCTCTGCATTCAATGTTATGTGAAGAATGACCACATTTCTCCACTAGGTGGCAGTAGAGCATGCAGAAAATAAACGTTAACTGTTCTGATGTTTATTTTGTTTCTATTTCAGGGGAGACACTGCAGGTAAAAACAAATGAGATTTTGGCCTTTTTTGTTTTTCATAAAGTATTTTTTTAGACTAGTGGAAAGAAAACATTCAAAAGACACTGTTAAATGTTTCTTCTATAGCACTTTATCTATTTGCGTCAATCGATTTCAATTACAATACATTTTTAAAGGCCGTTTTCTCAAAATGAGTTCTCTCCTACACTGAGCCATATATCTCCACTTCAGTAGCACTTACCCACACCAAACTTTACATCTTTATTCCGGTCTATATCCTGAAGTTGTTTACAGAGGTGTTTGTTCATATATAATTTCCACTCCCCAAAACATTGTGAAAACGTATTGTTTTCTGTCTAAGTATTTTCTGAATTATGGAGTGACAAAATGAGATTCGCAAAATTCCCTCTGTAAAAACTTGACTCTTATGTCAATAAAATGAAATAAGAATTTTGACTTCATCCAGTGTTTAGATTTTTGTTCTAGAAATGTATGCAAATTAGCGCATATTTCATTAATGCATCATTTGCATATTTAAACCTAACATTTTAGAAAGCTTAATACAAAAAATGTTTGCAATTATCAATCAACTAGGTAAGTAAGGTGATAACTTTTTTTTACCCTATTCACCTGCAGTGTCTCGCCTTAAATCCAATTTTATTTAAATTTAATATTTTATTATATAATTTATATTTGTGTATTTCTGTTTATTCTATTTATCTGTATTATAAATATATAAAATACATTTAAATGTGGTTTATAATTGTTTACATGTGGGAGTAGTTTTTGTTCTAATTTCATTTAAATGTAATTATATTTAAATTAAATATCATTCAAATTTTAGAAGCAAAATAAATGTTTTAACACATTGTAAATGATGTGTGTGTAAGTGCATTTTACCTAGAAGATGTGTCCAAATGTTGCCTGTTTCTGTATGGATTCTGAAGATGCTCTTGAAACAAGCCCTGAAGGAGGGCATGGGCGGCCGGTGCCCATGCAACAGGAAATCATTATCCTTCAGCCAATCAGGGAGGACATCATGTGGAATGACACGCCATCTGCCCTCCCACATCTAAGACACCAAATTAAAAGAATCACTAAGATCTCAAAAGCAACCCTGCAGTTTTGAAAAGATGACATATCTGGCCACTCTTTAACATATCATTACACCAAGCTCGGGTCAGCATTACTAGTTGGCATGAGAAAAGCCCTCTCATTTGACTTCAGAAAGTAATTACACAGTCCATCAGTGTATGTGAGGAGTTGAGAGCAAAAGATAAGCATTACAGTAATTATGAGTTAAGTCACAGGCAAAAATTACACATACAGAGAGCCAGAAATAATTCTAAGGCTCAAAACATGCTCTACAGATGTATGTTAGCGCAAAGCTTGTGTATTATTACATGTACAAGTATACACTGCATTTTCAGCACAGCAGCACAAGTCAACTAATGTCAAGGTTGAGCAAGAACCTGTAAATCCAGCAAAGCAAGTTGAAATTTATAGCAGGCCACCTGAATAAAAACAAGTGCAGTTTAATGGAATAGTTGACTGAAAAATTTGCTGAAAATGTACTCCTCTGTAAGAAAAAATTTGAAGAAATTTAGCATTGCATTACTTGCTCACCAGACAATCCTCTGCAGTAAATGGCTTTACTTGTAGATTACGGTGATGTTTTTATCAGCTGTTTGGACTCTGATTCTGACGGCACCCATTCACTGCAGAGGATCCATCCATTGGCGAGCAAGTGATGTACATTTCTCTCATCCTGGGTGGCGAGTAAATATTCAGTAAATTTTCATTTTTGGGTGAACTATTCCACCCTCAACTAAAGAGTCTAGTTTGGGCCAAAGAACACATCAAGTACAACATTTTTATATTGTAGACTTTGTGATTGTAGATTTTTATATTTGTAGACTACTGTGTAGGCTGTTCCTTTCATAAGATTGAAAAGAAAAAAACTAATATAGCTGAATCTGGAGCTAGTTCTAAAAACTAGGTTGTCTGGTTTCACGTTACCAGCTGTGGTGACACTGCTGGGAAGAAGCTTTGCAGTTTCTTAGCAGCATTCTGCCAGATCATGCTGATGAAAACCACTCCCGTGCAATCATACCAGTCACAGGCGTGACCACAGGATTAAACCTATAAGTACAGCACATGCAGTGACTACATCCGAGGACAAAGAGGCCAAGAGAACATCTAGCTCTGTGTGTAAATAAATAAAACAAATTAAACTAGGTCAGGTTGTTTGATCGACTCCATGACGTGCCTTTTGGTCATCTGTCAGGATGTGCGTTTCAAAGTGTTCCTTTCAAGACTCTGCACCTGAGTGCTGATAGTGAATGGCACTGATTGGATCTTGCACTGTGTTTGCTCTTCGACACAAAGCTTTGGCTTCTTCCCCAGAGGGGGAGAGAGGAGAGGAAGGAAAGAGCCATTAAAGCAGAAGGGGCTCAAAAAGCAAACTAAACTTGAGCTGGTTTATAGGGCTCAGCATTGCAGCACATGTTACAAAGGACGGCTTTCAGTTCCTGTTCCTTTGCATATGGCAGACTCAATACAAGATTGAAACGAGAGGCTGCTGGAGCCAGGATATGGCCGTCTGGTTTGGCAGGGATGTCTTCCGTATTGGTGGACTGTGGGGTGTTCGTGCAAAAGCAGCTGTGAGCACTTGGCTCAGGTCAGGTGTGCTGATGTCATGTGCTTAATCTCACTGTATGGCCCTCGACATAGAAACTCAACGATAATGCACATCTGTTTTTTTACGGAGCTGTGAAACAAGTACGTGTGCGTGAGAGATGAACTTGAGTCTCTGACCTTGTGCACAAACTCCTCCATCCTCTCCATGGCATGGTGTGCCTGTAGCAGAAGGCCTTCATCAGAGCTCTTATCCTCTTCTTCCTCTTCTCTTTCTGCTGTTTCCTCCTTTCCATGTACCACCCTCCTCGCAAAGAGACACTGAAAACAAACACGAAGTTGTCAGGTTTCAGCATAATTTGACAGTGTATATTATTTTTAAATTTCACCATTTATGCATTTTTTGTTTGTAAAATCTATTTAGAGAGAGAAAGAGTATTTGTAAAATAATATATATAAATATTATATACAAAAAATATTTTTTTATTAGTATTATAAATACAATGAAATAAGGTTGTTTATGGTTTTATTTTAATTACATTTTATAAAAAGGTAAAGGTGCATCTCTATAAATATTGCACTAAAATATTAAAAATATTTCAATTAAAGAATAAAAAAATTAAAATAAATGTAGGTAAATTAAATGGACAACGTCGACCATCCTGACCCAAACATCCAGTCAACTGAGACATTAAACTCCCAGCCCATACAAAAGGTCATTCAAGTACTCTAATACACACACACACTCAATTTAATTAATACTGCATTGATTGGTATGACCTTGCTTATGGCATGTTCTCAGCGCTTTGTGTGTTGGAAGCAAAGCCCTGCTGACTCGCTCCAATTTATCTCTGCGCACAGTGTGTGCTTATTCCAACAATCGGGGGGGGGGGCATAAAGATAGTCCCCAAGGGGCTTATATACGCTCATCTATCAAATATAATGTTGAACACACTAGGGTGCATGTGCAAACATCACTAACACAAACTATTAACAGTATCAGGGTAAAGTCACTCTCTCAGGTACTGCCACTGCTCAGATATATAAACAAACACACACAGGCTTTCCCAAAGCAGCCTGCATTAAATAAATATCAAGTGGGCTTTGCCTTGTAGCAAATCTGTGGCAAACTGCTGGACAAACAGATAAGATAGAAGGAGAAAGGGTTGCAGAGGGTGAAAGTGGGAAGTGTTGTTTAGTAGTACAGGTTAACAAGCCTCTCTTAAGCAGATCAGACTTGGCCACTGGGACAATCAGTGTCTCAGTAATCAGTGTTGACATGGCATTAGCGTGGTACTAATTCCCTAGCAGCTTTAAGAATAGCCCCCCTCCTCTTTCCTCAGGCTAATACTGAGAAACACACACACACACACACACACAGCTGGAGGGTGTCCTCAACAGAATAAGGTATAACCGAAGCAGAGGCAAGAATGTAGGTGAGAGTTAGCGTCACTTCCAGTGGACAGTCAGCAGGGGTCCTACAGCAGTGTGTTCAGTGCTATTTTGACAGTGTAACCACACACAGACGACAGAAGACAAGATTCAACAGCGAATGCATCTGAACCACATTTCTTTTACTCTGTAATTAGGTGCAGTCAGTCAATAAAATCAGAAACAGACGCTTCCGTTCTTGCACCTACTTTTTGCTTCAGCCCGGCAGCGCTTTAAGGCTTTAAGGTCCATAAATAGACACGCTTCAGTGGTTTCTAAACTTATTCAGCCTTGAGTTCAGCTATTCAACATCTCCAGATTAGCAGAAAGACTAACTACATTTTTACATCAAATAAGGCAATTCTTCACACAGGTCTTCAAAGTTCAAACAACCCAAGTAAAATGGATGAATGGCTCAAATGCGACATTTACCAATTAAAATAAACACACACACAATAAAACTTAAGACCATAAAAAAAGTAGAAAAATATATTAACATTAAAATTTGTAACACTAATATATTGTTAATTGTATATATGATATCAAAATTATATATTTAAATAAAGTATTTAATAATATTATTATTATTATTATTAATAATAACACTGTTTTTTAATAAATTAAAAAAAAACATACAATTATCAGAATTAAACTATCATTTTAATTATAAAAATTTATTAAATATTCCCTTTTCATATTCTATGCCAGGCAGATAATAAAATCTGGCAAAAATCATAAGTCCAATCATTTGAATGAAGTTTATTCCTTAGAATTATGGGTTTATAAACCAATAAAAACATTGTCTGGACATTAGTAAATATTACAAATCAAATACAGGTGTAGTTGAAGGGTTAAAGGTCATTATGTTCCTGACAATGTCCTGAGTGTGAATGAGATGAACCAGGCATTGTGCAATTCAGTGAAATAGACTCCCAAGAGTCCTAAATATATTTTCACCTGACAAACTATCCATCTAACAAGCAAATTCTGGGACACTTCCATGAACAAGTAAACCTGTGAACCGAGAGGTCATGGTTAAAAGGCCGATCAGCTAACAGTGTGTCTGTCTTGTCATCAAGAGGAGCCGAGCAGGACCAGAACTGGAGCTATAATCCATGAATAACCTACTTCTGATGCCTGCCAGCAAGATGGCACGCTGTAAGACTGACTGTGTTCGGGTCGCTCTCATTACAAGAGTATTTGTGCATATTAAATGTGTGGCGTCTGCCAGTTTCACCCTAATGCGGAGATATTCAAGGGTGCTATCCACAGCTCTGACAAATGTATCACCCTTGCTTCCTGTGAATGTGTTTGTATGAAGAGCAAGTGTTCCTGTTAGGGTACTTTATGCCTAAAAAGGGTCCCATATAGTGCTCTCACTGGGCTTAAAAGGCCTATAAAGAAGCCAATGAGACAAATGAATCTTGTACACACTGTGTTTGTAAGGGGACTCAAACTGGTGTCGTGACACATGCTGTAGTTCATTTTCCAGTTTGAGTATGTTCGGGAGAACAGTGTGTGAAATGACATGAACTCCATAGCAATGGTTGTCATCTTAGGTCAAAGGAATACTCAAACACACCCTAAAAACAATCCCAAACAAGCCATCGATGTGCACACCTCACAAAGGCATGCGTGAACACACAGTCATACAACAGGTCTCTCACTCTCTTCGACCTGTAATGAAGCACCTCTTCACATCAGATAAATTAGTTATCATGAGAAATGCAACCACAAATTTAGAGATGGTTTTGTAACTTTTGCAGCTTTCAAAATCAACACTTTCCCAGATAAAGGTATGCGCTTTAAAACTGTATATAAAATGGGTCAACCAGTATACATTTTATGAAATATTTAACTTTATAAATATAATTTATTTAAATGATCAAAAATATAAAATAATGCTAAAATGATACATTAAAATAAATAAATAATTTTCTCAGCTTTTTTTGTGTCCATCCAAAATCTAAATAAATAAAAATAGGCATTGCCACATGGTTATTTATTATAAAAATAATTTTGCTACTGAATTTCCACCAAAAAAATAAATCTGTATTATGATAGCTGTGTGATCTAAAATGACTCATGCTGTAATGTAAGATTTTGGTCACATCACACCGCCCTTAATCCCAGAGTAATTGAGACGTGCATTGTTATGTTCACTGCATGCACTGATTGGTTGGATGTAATGACCCTCTCTAGAGATCATCAAGAACCATAATCACTTTCCTGCCAGACAGAGGGGGAAAAAAAAAAACAGTTTGCTTTGCTTGCCAGGGACACAGCTGGGACAACTCATATAGATCGGTGTAAAGGAAAAAGGGAGAGTAAATACAAAAAGCACTGGCTCTACACCTCATAAAACAACCATGTAGGTTTATTACAGAGCCTGATGGGAAGAATAAAAAAAAATAAAAAAAATCACTTCAAATGTAACATTGCACTCCAGTGCACTTGAACTCTCCAGTATGTTCGCCTGAGCCTAAACGACATGCAGACTGTCTGATTTGCTGGGTTTAGCATGACTCCACCACCTGCTAATAACACTGCCAGCAACTTAAAAGCGACCACATATGGTGAAAATAAAGCAACACGTATGGTCAAGATGCATCAGTGGCTGCATTTGCAGTACAGTTGCTGAATGCTTGCAATCAAAGTTTTAGAGTTCAGGGAAGTTCATGTAGCAAAGTCAAACTATAAAGAGAACATGTATAAAAATTTTATTCAAGGACTCTTGGACCGAAACCGTTATAAATTTGTTTCACATGGCCAAGCAGCCTCTCTGATTTGCACAGTAGTGTAAATAGTTTGGATGCCTTAATTTCAAAGAATCAAGAATCAATTTCCATGGCATTAATCTTAAGCATTATTTGGGAAAGTTACATTTAAAAGTAATGCATTACAATATTGCATTACTCCACAAAAAAGTATAACCAATACTTGGTTACCTTTTATGGAAAGTAATGCATTATGTTGCTGCTTGCAAATTTGTTTTTAATAACAAAACAAAACAAACAAAATACTATAAAGGCCCTTTCACACCAAAAGTGAAATTAATAAGCCTCAGGTCAAAAAGTAAGTTGCATCACTTATTTGTAAAAGTAACTCAGATACTTTGTTGCAAATGCAAAAGTAATGCGCTACTGTGCTGCTTTCTTGAAAAAAATTGATTTAACTCGTGTTCCTTGAATGTGTTACCCACAACACTACTCTAAGTAGACAAAATGTTAAACTTCATAAAAAAATTAAACAGACAACAAATACTATTCTTAAAAAGAATAGGAATGAACGCAAGATGTATTTTTGTCAGAAAATCAAACACATTGTGTCTCTGCAGGAGGCCAGCAGAGCTCTCTGGCAGCTCTGGGGTCTCGTGGGGTCTCAGTAGCTAGTGGACAGCAGGTCATATTGTATTCCAGTACACGTCTAGAAGTCAGATTAGACCCAGATCATATGTGAGCTACTTTACAGATAAGGGCTGAGTCAAGCCTTGTATTCAAGAACACCACAAAGGAATAGCCTAAAACTGCTTTGCTGTAATGATGGATTTTTAACGTCAAAGGTTCTACTTCATAGACTCAATACGACAGCATCTAACCACCCACTACATCACAAGTTTACAGCGTCTATTAATTATACCCTGCTCATTGAAAGCAAAATGCTGCCAAAAATCTAATTTAGATGGAATAAATTTGATGTTTAATACAGCAACACCGAGGTTATAGTTAAAGCAGGATGAAAACAGAAACCAATTGCTCTTCAAAACATGTCACACAGTTGGAGCTATTTTGCACAAAAACTCATGGAAGATATGTGATTAATCGTTTGGCGCTTTATCACATCGGGTCTGGTGAGGACAAAGTGTGAAGGCATGTTCCATCATTAAAAGACCTCATTAAGTCAACAGTGTAAGCAGTTATGATGGTACACACCACTCAAACTTCAATAGACAGCCGTGTGAAGACGGTCAAAGTATTTACACCAAGCTTGCTGGCACCTCATCACTGGGAATATAAAAATAATATAGCTGTAGTACATATGCACGGCACTCTAAGGTGGCTTTGAAAGACCTTATGAGACATTTTGAGCGAGAGGAGCACGTGTTCAGTGACAAACAACAGAAGCCGAGGTTTGGCAAAGTAGCACGGGTTTGATAGGTATATGACTGCGTTTCAATTCCTGGAATGCTGGGAACATCCTGTTGCTAGCTCCTGGAATAGCATGGTCTCAGTGGGAGGGCAACGTGTCTCATTTAGTAAAGTTCAGAGGCTACAACAGTTCAGCTACAACACCTACGTATCTCTCAACCAGAACATTTTATTACATCTAAAAGTCATTAAACTCCCCTCACATTCCTCCAAAGCATATGTATACTTGATAAGCTAAGCAATGGTGAGATGCTGCCATAAACACTAACATTCAAAGTTTGAAGTTGTTATTAGGATGTTTGTTAATGTTTTAGGGGCCGTTTACACGACACTTTTTATGCATTTCCACTGTTTGTTTACATGACAACAGCATTTTGGGGACTGAAAACGCATAAATTTGAAAACGGGTTTAAAAGTGGAAGTTTTTGAAAAAGCCGTTGTTATAGTTTCCGTGTAAACACCCAAAACGGGAATCTTTGAAAACGGTGACGTCATGCGCGTACTGTTAAGTATGTAGACATACACAGTACATGTCGATTTTAAAGGCAAGTGCGAACAAACAAACACAATGGCGGAGTACATGGTAGTGTTGTTGCTGCTCAAGAGTTTACAAATGCTTCTTCAGCAAAGTGTGGATTTACTTCAATATTACAACCAACAGCCGAGACACATCATATACATCATAAAATCCCTTTTATGTAGTCCCTTCCCTACAGGTACGGTTTACCAACAAGGTGACAGCACCAACCACTGGCCTGGCATATGTAATACAGCGTTTTTGGCCATTTTCGCAGATGTTTGTAAACGCAAATCGTTTTGAAAATGTTGTCGTGTATACTTAGAAGGAAGTCTCTTATGCTCAACAAGGATGCATCAAAAACACAGTAATATTGTGGACAGTGTTGGGGGTTACAGATTACAAGTTAACTAATGTAATAAGAAGTGTAACTATTTCAAGTACTTTGTTGATGTAACTGATTACAATTGATTACACTGATTTATTTTCTAAATTTCTAACGAATGTTTCACACATTTTCAGACATTTAAACCAGGAAGGGTTAACTTTACAGTAGTACTCAACATACTGAGTATTTTACAGCAGTCAATGCAATTTGGGAAAGAAATCGATTAAATTGTCTCTGTGTGTGTGTGTATTCAGATGTAATCTTTAACATTTTCAAAAGAAACTAAATTTAATTACACGTTTTATCTCAGTAAATGTAACTGATTACAGTATTTTGTTACATAACTACCATGTAACTAGTTAATTCCCAACACTGATTGTGGAATATTACAATTTAAAAATGTATTTTAAAAGTTCAAAAGAACAGCATTTATTTGAAACATTTTGTAATGTTATGACTCTGCTGTCTCTTTTGATCAACAATGTGTTTGTTGAATAAAAGCACTAATTTCTTACAAAAATATATATTTCTGACCCTTGTAGTGTAGTTAAAGTCTCCTCCTGATACAGTTTTCCGATATCTCAGCACTGATAACATGTCTAGGGTTTGAAGGTCAGTCTTGGTCAGCAGAACTGGACGAGGAGTAAAATCTATGGATAAGATTGCATGTGCGCTCCAGAACTTGCGATTGTGCAACCGTCTGAGAAGTTCCAAGAATTCAAAGCAACATGTTTAGTTCATTTCCCTGTCTGTAGAGAACCACATTGCCCCAGCTTACAGCCTGAAACACAGATTTGTCCTGCAAAACAACATTTGTCCTCGGTTCATTGAAGGCAGAATGCAATCCAGCTAAGCTGGTTTGGCCAGCACTATTTGTGACTGATAACAATCATTTAAGGCTAGCAGAAAAATACATCATATGACTTGTGTACAGAGAACAACACTCTGTTTGTGTTCAAATGTTTTCATTTTCATACCATCTTAAATGGTACACATAGATAACCTTTGTTACAGTAAGATTGGCTTGATATGGACTGCCTGGATGTGGATAGTCACAAAACTTTTGTGCCATCCATGCTCTCAGGTTACTGTTACAAGCACTACTGAGAAAGAAACCCCTTATGGGAGCAAGACTGTCCAGGGAGACACTGTCCCACAAGACTAATTTTCCGCCATCTCTGTCATTGCTCACTAGGAATCCTGGTGACATTCCCTGCTCGCCTTACCAGGCTCTTAGGGTCACGTGTTTAAATCCACAGAGTCGGGGACACAAGACCATCTATTCCTCTTAATCTTCTCCTTCCTTTCACCAGTCTTCAGTCCTCTCCTTTCCATGATAAACATCACATGTTCGGCACAGTTTCTTGCTCAATCAGGAACTGACCTTTATACAGACTAACCCCAGAGCCAGTGTTGCCGCACGCATGTGACGCTAATGCGCTGACTCAAAATCTCACTTCATGTGCACACAGACACTAAAAAACATTTTTCAAACGAATCTCTAGAGGGATAGGAAGCTGGAATTAATAATGCTCTTTATCCAAAAATATCTTCCTTCCCGAGTTCCAGAAAGAGAAACATGGGAATGATCAAACTAATTACAAGAGCACTGGTTACTTCGGTGACCAAAACATCGATAACAAATACAAGGAATTGGACAGTTTGGGAAGACAGGCATTTCCAGAGATTTAGACTTGACAAATGCACTTCTCTAGTTTGGCTTCCTGAGAAATTAACAAGTGCAATTAAGCTACCCGTTAATGGTAAAATAAAATGTGTGTCACTGATTAGAAAGAAGAACAAGAAATACCATAGAAATACCACAAACTGGAAAGCACCAGGGGGAAGTTCTGACTGTGTGTGGTGAGACAGAGTTATCAGAGACGTACATCTGAGAAATTAAACAGTTTTTAGTCCACCAGACATCATCCCATAAGAGTGATTAGACTAATGGATGTTCAACTTTACCCCCCTTTATTAGAAAAAAAAAAAATAGCTTAGTCTTCCAATCAACAGAAACAAATAGTTCCTGGTTAAAAATTTACCTTGTGGAGCCGATAGATCTCCAGTCTTCCAACTGTTGCCATACAAAAAGCAATCATCTAATTAGACTGTTGCCATAGCACTAAGGCAGAGCTGCGGATTGGAGGAAAACAACCTGTTACCTTTGGAAAACCAAAGAGCATAAAGCAAACGTATGAAATCCACCCTCTCTCATTAAGAACAGTAGCACCTGGATATCAATTCCTCAATGCAACCCTAGCACTGCAGCTTTACTTAAAACTTAAATATGAGAGAGAACCGTCTATTGTAGCATCTTTATGCCTTACATGAAAGCAGTAGTTGTTTTGTGACCTATAACCCAGTTTACAGGTGAATTTGTACTAGTGTACTGAGCTTTAGAACATGCTTTGACAAGCGGAAAAGATAGGCTCACCGTATGACCCACTGCATTCCATGTTAAAGCAATGTTTTTTTTAGCAGTAAGTCAAAATATAAAACAAAGGAATGTAGAATATTTCTTCAGAGAAGTATGGGACCGGTCACACAAGATACAGTCTAGAGTTAAAACAGCAAGGTGGAACTGACTATAACGGTGCGTTCACATCGCCGCTGGCGAGAGCGTCAAAATTCGCCCTGGCCATCCTGCCAGCAATGCTGTAGAAAGATTTGTGGACTCTCTGATGTAGATCGAATGTTTGTCTTGTATTTAAAGGGGCTGCAAAGCAAACAAGCTTGTTGATCTTGTGCAGACTGACCGCAAACAGGGTGTGTTAACCACATGAAACACTTTAAATGTGAAAAAGAACTTAACTAATTAAAAGCAATTTGTGTGGTGTGGCTTTTGTGTTCCCGGTTCATTTCAACATGCAGTTTATAGGAGATGTTAACTAGCCTTTAATTAACATTAACGTTAATTTGTGCGCAGCCTACATTACAAACGGTCCTGGTTGAAGTGTAGCCTTAATGTAATTGGTCAAATTGATGTCGTTTTGAGGAAATCAATTACATTACAAAAATGCTTGGGAACTAATGTGGTCGGAACCAAAGTTTACAGGACTGCGTTCTCTGAAATCCTCTCAAGTGGAGAACTTCTACATTCTGATTGGTTGCCGCCGAATCGTGTCAAAGCTCTTTACCATAAAGTTGACCTGACTTCAACTCTCCTCGATGCCCTCACCATCCAAGACGCACCGCTGCTCTTTAATGGTATTAATAGAATAAAATAAGTTTCTCTTATATTTCTTTAAACGTGTTTATCCCACCACCAGATTCTTCTGACTGGTCCATTAATTGGTCTTGCAAATGTTTACACTGACCAACATTTAAAGAAAATATGGAGTGTAAAAATGAATCCTCTGTGAATGACTAAGACATATTCAAATACATATGGGAAAAAAACATGCTAATTTTAAGCACAAAGGTGTAAAATCTACAGCTGGTTCTGTGAACCAGATCAATTATGGCATACTCTAGGTAAAATAGTCGATTCTCATTTTCCAGGTATGCTCACATGCCACAGTATCTCCTGTGTATCGATGGACAAATGATCCAATTAAACGCTCTTTAAATTTAAAACAGATTTCTCTCAGTTGTACAAAAACGGTAGTCCTAAATTGACACACAAACTCAACCATGTCCACCAGAAACATGATGCAAAATAAACACCGAACAGTGTCTATTACTGTGTCCTGAGGACTGTTTAAAATTTCATCAGCCTGGCCTTGTTGTCGTGGATCTACCTTAACCCGAAAAGCCAGTGGGGCGTCTGCTCTGGGGATGGGATAGTATTACACCTGCCCTGCCTGACCACACCACGCCACAGCCTCGGCAGCCAACCGCCACGTGGCTCACAATGCCTGACACAAATGTTGAAAGAGTCATATTACACAATACACAACCATTGTGTGTATTTGTGTTGGAGGCATGAAAATAACAGACGCGGACAGCTCATACAAATACAAAGAGAGTCCTCTTTAAACCTCCTAACACTGTTAGAGCTATCTGCATATCAGTGTAACATGTAGCTGATGTAGAGATGTGGATACAAATTATTCAAAACTGGGTATGTAATATAAACAAAGCAATATCAAACCAAATGAATAGGAAAATATCAACTGAGCTGCTTGAATGTAATGGTCTCTTTCTGTCTAAGCATATTCCTACGATCCTCATCTAAACCTCCTCTTCATCCTTCATCTAAACCTCTTCATCTAAACCTCCTCTTCATCCTCATCTAAACCTCCTCTTCATCCTCATCTAAACCCTCCTCTCCTAAACCCTCCTCTTCACTCTGCTGACCCACGACTGCACACATTCAGACAACTCCAACCTCTTCATTAAGTTTGCGGATGACACTATTGTGGTGGGCCTCATTAGCAACAGAGATGAGACAAACTACAGGAGCGAGGTGAGCCTCCTGGCCGGGTGGTGCAGTGACAACAATCTCTCTCTGAATGTGGAGAAGACGAAGGAGATTGTTGTTGACTTCAGGAGAGTACACACTCAGCATGCCCCTCTGACCATCAACAGTGCGACTGTGGAGAGAGTGAGCAGCACCAAGTTCCTGGGTGTGCACATCACAGAGGACCTCTCCTGGACTAACAACACTGTAGCACTGGCCAAGAAAGCACAGCAGTGTCTCTACTTCCTCCGCAAACTTAGAAGAGCCAGAGCCCCGGCCCCCATCATGTGCACCTTCTATAGAGGCACCATCGAGAGCATCCTGACTAGCTGCATCACTGTGTGGTATGGCGCTTGCAACACATCCTGCTGCAAGTCACTTCAATGCCTAGTGAGAGCAACTGAGAAGATCGTTGGTGTCTCTCTCCCCTCCCTCCAGGACATTTACAGCGCCCGTCTCTTCGGGCGCTGTAAATGACCTCTTCAGATAGTCTGATAAAAGACTGTTCTCTTGTCACTTTAACAGACTGATAAGCTCTTCTTGCACTACACATATCTGCAGTTTTGTTTTATTTAACTGGTTTGCACTCTATCTGCCATGTGCCTTATGCCACTTTATCTATCTCTTTCTACAAATGTCCTCATTTGTATATCTGTATAGTTGTATGTACATATGTTTAAACTGTATTTATCCGTATTTGAACGTCTACTGTCAGTGTCTTAAATGTTAACTGTATGCACCAAGGGTCTGAGAGTAATGCAATTTCAATTCTCTGTATGTATGTACATGTGGAAGAATTGACAATAAAGCAGACTTGACTAAACCAATCTGGATTGCTCCATAGACCACAACCTTTTGAGCCCGTACAGACTCCTCTGAGACTAGAGGACTTTCTCTGTCTATATTGGACTGGGAGGAGTAATTATAGCTCACAAAAACAAATAATGCACAGGTACATGATCCCTATGCAGTTCTACTATACGCCACACCTCAAATGATGAATCTGCTGGTCTCTCGGGCCATAATGGACTACAGATGCAAATTAGAGTGTGTGCAGTCACTGTAAAGTATCCATTAATAGTTCATTAGCTTTTATAAACAGTCCATTGAGTTCTCAAGTGAGTGCACTTATCTTGAGTGAGAATTATTTATAAGCAAGCAGTATAAGCTACTTGTGATCATATTCATATATATATATATATATATATATATATATATATATATATATATATATATATATATATGCATTTCAATGTGTCTGAAATGGAAGGTTTCTGTGTCCTTTGCTATAGATAAGGGCGATTTATGGTTTATACACTTTTATACTAAACATATTAAATCTGATCAGATGAAGATTCGTGAAAAGGCCTACACACAAACACCTGTGATGGCACACGAAATGAATTTCTAATGTGCCAAGTTGCTACAAACCATTAAAATGGTCAGTCAGGCTAATGAACTGCATTACTTGTCAGAGGACTATGCTATTAATATCTAATTTATTGGTGTATTTGATTAAGCTGCTAGAAAGCACTCAAAGCTGTGTGTTCATGTTTTACCAAGGTTAAGGGAGCTTCATGCACTACTTCTAGCTTTTCGCTTTATTATGTCCCACTCCTATAACAAACAGGAGCGGTGGTCGACCAGTATGTCTTTTATGTCAATGCCAATATCTAGGGAGCAGGATGGTTGATTAAGTCTGATAAAAGCTAACCAGTTTCTCATTAGTAAATAGTAATGGCCTCTGTGGTTCTGCACTCACCCCGTTATGTGTGGGGCCGTCCGATCTGTGATCTGCGCTGGCACTCATGGTGTCTTGGCCGTCTGAGGTGGATGTGTGGGTGGGGTCAGTAGTATCGCTGCTGGTACAGACTCTGTGTCTCAGGACAAAGGCAACGCCCTCGTCCTCCCTCACCTCCCCCCCGTCCAGCTTGCTTCCTGTTGCTGCAGCTCTTTCTTAATGATGCTGGACCACACTAGACCGAGAGTGAGCTCAACTCAAACTTTCCTCCGTGGATTCACAGCAGAACACGCGAGTTGCTGATGGACCTGGTAAAAACATAAGAAATAACATTAAATATAATAGACTGTAAAAGATATAATAATCTTACGGACCCCAAACTTTTGAACGGTAGTCTAAATAAGCCCACATTCATTATGTTTCCATAATTAGCACAATGGGTTGTTACTTGATATAAGTAAATAAGAATCATACATTTGCCAAATTTTATGTTCTGAAACACCAGCAGCTAAACTGGCTCCAATCAATGCCCATTTACTTCTGTTTGCTAAAACTATGGGGTTAGATGGCAGTAAAATACATGTGACTGCAACGATTGAGAAGTTATGCATTTGGTCAGCCGGGGTGTTAAATTACATAAGACTAACAGTAATGGGCTTTCTATGAACGG
Source organism: Barbus barbus (assembly GCF_936440315.1). Classification (NCBI taxonomy): domain Eukaryota; kingdom Metazoa; phylum Chordata; class Actinopteri; order Cypriniformes; family Cyprinidae; genus Barbus; species Barbus barbus. The sequence continues at coordinate 21,576,665 of NC_136717.1, forward strand.
AGTAAGAAAAACTCAATGAAACTACAGAGAAGTTAATAAATCCTGTTTCACAACAGGTTTTGAAATCAGTGATGCTGCCTATTAGTAGTGGGTCAAAAACGTATGTGCAAGAACCGACGTAGCCTTAATCCAAGCTAAAAATGCAATACTTTCATCCTGACTGCAGCAATCAGATGTTGCAACCCCTGCAGTTCAGCCAGGGTTTTCGTACCATACAAGGGCACTTGAGTTAAAACCGGTCACCTGAGGTCCAGTGTCGCTAAATATCTCAAGTCATGCTAAAAAGCTAATCTGGTGCCCAAAGCTTCTGCATTAAATGATAAAAAGACAATGTTTTAACAAGGCTAATCAGGATCTCTTCGCAATCTGCATCCAAATTCTGACGAAATACAGATTAGCCCGGTTATTGTGCCACATCTACAGCATTTGACCAATAACTGACATCAGCCCTCTCCTTCAAATGCTCTCTGCCAGCCTGAAGTGCGTTTAATTTGAGTTGGTATCAGCTGCAAGCCTTGAGCAGTCTGCCAAGCTCACAGAAGCGAGAGGCTTCACAGCCACAGCTGTGAAACTGACAGCATCCGTCTGCTTAGAGTTTCACTCCTTTTGTAAATGAAAAGTGTGGCAACAGCTGCGTGTTCACAAGCCAGGAAATCAGATTCAGTTAGAAACTCTAATTGCAAGGTGGTCTGTGTCCAGTTTGGCAAAAACAAGACGATGCCCTCTTCTTCTCAAGTTCAGCATTCTCTGGTGTCACAAACCATTTTGGTATCATGTGACACACTGAAGTTTGAAACTGACCCCTTTTGCTTCCTTGGCATGCAGTGCAGGACTGTTGTGCCTGAGGAGAAATCTGATACAAACAGTTTCAGTGTCTCCATACATCTGTCCATCCATCCATTCAGAGGGTGGGCAGGAGCCAACAAGTCATTATCGGTTAATTATCAGCTCATTCATTATGTTCAGTTAATAAATGGCTGCTCAAAGACTCTGGCATCAATTAACTTCCACATGAGCATCATATGCTTATGCAATCCTACAGCTGTTGAGTCTTGCCTTGCACACAACTTGTGTTTTTCTGATGTTAAGATTACAAAAAAGCACCAATCTGATGGATAAAGCTGCATACAAGTTGTATGAAATCAGATTGAATCAGATTTTTGAAGAGTCTCAGTTTGAACAGTCAGAACAAATTGCAACTAATTTTTTATTCAGTACGGCTATACAATTTGGGTAAAAAAATAAATAAAAAATTGCAGTACTAATATTGGCATTTCTTTATTTACGTATTTATTTTTGTTCTTTAAATGGCCAACCATTAAGCTTTTATTTTGGTAGAAAAAAAAAAATACACAGCATTACTTCCAAAATACATCATTCACTCAATCCTCAAATAGCAGACTATGCAGTGAATAAGTGAACGAGTCAGTGTCATCGGAGTAGCTTATGTTCTCATGCACTTTAAAGCAACTTTCAGCATGGCATTGAGTTTTCTTGATAAACGTGAGCAGTTGTTTTGTACGAGTCTCTTGGCATCGTGTGGACATGTACATCTATACTATATCGATCAACATAGATAAATACACCGGATATTGATTACACAATCTGAACCTACAGATCTGATTTCAACACTTGAGAAATTATATTTCAGAAAGATCAGATATAAAAAGCGGATTGGATTTTTGTGCAGTGTGAACAAAGTCAAAGTGTCTAGCAGTATTCCTGGGAACAAAGCTTAAACACGCTTATACAGATATCGGGGACAATCTATTCATGATCAAAATACACTTCCAAAGACGCAGGTAGTCATTTTCCATTGTGTAGCTCACACTTTTTCTGCAGAAATGATACTGACAAAGAAAGAAATCAATTGAGACACCAGCTAGCAAAAGTGCTTACCAGAGAGTACAGGAAAGCAGGGGGGGAGGTAGTGACATTTGAAATTGATTTTCCTTTGCCACTCAAACAGCTGACCAACTGGCAGCTAACTTTTCTGTGTTTTCAGCTCTAAATTGTCACAGCTCGGGAATTTGTCAGCGATTCCATATCCGCAAAGACAAGTTTCATTCTCGAAGGACGGTAGTCTTGACGCTGTGCTCTGGCACTGCAAGAACTGTCAAAGAACACCTGAGAGAGTGTCGCTGATCCGTGACACCAGACTTAAAACTACATCTCTCTCTTTCTACAACTCCATAATCTATCACTTAGATCCGGTGTATCTTCTCCAGAACCTAAAAAAGGCATACATCCATGCTGTCTGACTGCTGGAAAACTCTCCAGAAACGGGCAGAAAGCATTTCATGAGACCAACTGCAAGATGCAAAAGAGGAACAGCAATCAGTGCAAGTAAGACTAGAATAGCAAGTTGTGTGTCATGGTCTCCTTGTCCATGGAACAAAGCCCACTTGACCCTGGATGTTCTTTGCAGCATCAGCTGTTGTTCAAGAGTGGGCATGAAGGAAATGAGTCACTATTACACTATAAGGGGAGAGACTGGGACAGACACATATGCAAGAGCACAGTCTATACCACACCTACAGATGGACACAAGCTACAAGACATGATGTTGCATGCTATATCATCACGTGTGATGTCTAAATTGGTCAGAGAAATGCTTGCATTATCCTAGACACGTCAAAAGATATACAGGATCCTCCTCTCGGTTTACAGAAGGTCGCACACGCAAATTCAAAGTAAACTGGTGATTCATGGAATTGTAGCATAGCTTTTATGTTTTGGCAGCAGATGAACCTCAGGAATGCCACAGAGCTTTGCCAACTCAGTGAATCACGTATATGATGATAACATGCATGTGACTCAGATTGTGTGTAGAAAGTGCTTGAGAAATCCATTTGTGTTAATATCTCACACACACAAACAAAGTCTATCGAGTCTCAAGATCTAAATTCAACATACCAGTAGGGGTGTGCGATATATATCGTCTGCGATAATATCGTAATTGTTGTTTTAACGATGTGCATTTTGACAATATCGAGTATTTTGCAAAAACCAAACAAAAAACCTACGGAGTACACACTTACATTAGCCTACATGGTGATGAAGCGGGTGAAACAGTGCACGTGCGCATTTAGAGTGTGTTCTTTCACTGCATGATTCAGTATATTAAAATGCATTAAGAATGATCGCAAAATTCAAGGTATGGGGGCAGAAAATTTATATATTTACGTTTCATGCTTTTTTTTTTTTCCGAAAATAAGCATGATTACAAATGTGATATTGATTTTATACCACAGTTCAATAAACAATAAGTTAATATTAAGAGACTTACGTTTTAGACACCATATTGCCTGTTTTTACTCCATTTCTCCGACAAATAAATGATTCCAAACAGCTACAGCACTGTTTTGCGTCTCTGATCAACATGACAGTGCTTAGTTCCTGAATGAATCAACCGTTAAATGATTCGGTTCAGTCACAACGACCTACTGGTGGCTTTAATTTCACATTTAAAGTCTATTTTCATTTTTAAAATAATTTCAGATATCAGTATTCAATCTTTTATGTTTAAAATGTAAAGAAAATATGCATTTCTATCTGGTTAAAGCACCCCATGTCCCTCTGAGCTGCATTAAATAGTGTGTAAATACATCTAAATTCCACTTCAACTTCTGCAAAGATTAATTTTGATGATACTGGTTTCATTTGTTTGGTAACAGTCTAAATGTGAATTATCTTAATTAACTGATTAAATGTAACAATTTGACTCAATATTTAGAAAAAAAATTGCTTTATTAAAAGGTAAAAATCTATTTAAAATTAAATGAAAATATTAATCACTGATGTGAACTGACCACACAGAATATGAAGAATATCAAAAACCGCAGCTGTCCACGGCAGTCAGATATCAGCACAATAACACACTCTGCAAAATATCGTCTAATTATCATTATCGAAAAAATAAAAAAAAATAGATTTTTTTTCAATATCACACGCCCAAATAAACAAGTCTTCACGCTGTATGCAATTATTAAGTAACTTTAATAAATACATTTTAGCGACTGCACTCTTTATATATTTTATTACATTAGTTATAAGAACTTTAGAAATTTTATTTAATGATGAATTATATATTTTTTATTAAAACATTAAATATAAAATATTTTATTTGTTATTATTATTATTAATAATAATAATAATAATAATTAATTATTTACCATTTAAATACAAAATATTAGTTAAAATTTTAACTTCTGACTTTCAGAAATTCCCAGCCCAGGATCTTTCCTCAATCTTTTATCTTCTATTATGTATTAATAAGTAATATGCTTAAATTTTAACTAATATTCTGTATGTATTTAAATGGTAAATATTATTATTATTATTATTATTATTATTATTAAAATAATAATAATAATAATAATATTAAAGTAATAGGTAGCAAAATCACAAAGATTTGTGATTTTGCTACCTATTACTTTTATTTTGTTCAGCTTCCCCCTCGCAGCAATATTCAACGAGACCTCACTGGTGCTAACTAACTTGTACCTACGAGACGCATAAATACACAGCTGCAACATCTGATTTTCCTGAGGATTACTGATTGAAGGAAAAATGTCTAAAACAAAAGGGAATGGAGAAACCCAAATAAAAGCAGTTGATGGAGCCAGTCGCATGGGTTGTGTCATGTAACTAGGTAAGAGAGTGAGAAAAGGGGTTAGAGGTGCCTTTGTCGGTCATGAGACCAGAGCTGACCACCAGCACGGCACTGAACTTCTGCCCATTGTGAGAGTCAAAGAGGAAAATCCAACTACTAACCTATATTAAAAAAAACTGTGACATTCATCCGAGTTTAAAAATAAAATATAGCTGCGAGCAGCGATGACGGGCCCAAGCCGTCAGCATACGCCACCCCGGTGGCATCGATAAAACGGTGCCCAGCGAGCACAAGCATCACAGTAACCCTCTGGCAGTTTGATTTTAAGGGATACGGCAATTAAAGGGTTAATCCAAACCATCAACTCTGTGAAACACACACACACAGAACAACATATAAAACTTTAAATTCTGTGAAAATATATTTTTCATTGGTAGTTGATGTTAGTTAATGCATTTACTAATGCTAACAAATGAGAAATTATTTTAGTTACCAAAGGTTTTAATGATTTATTTTTCCATTAACTAACATGAATAATTTTTTCTAACACAAATGAATAAAGTAAAAAATATATTGTTAATATTTAATGTTATTTGTGCATTAACCAATGTTAAAAAACAACATTATTTAACTGTTGTTAGTTAACATCATTAATAAATATATACCATTTAATGTTGATCAAAATCAATTCCAAAATGTGTTAATATATTATTACATTTTAAAGTTTTATCTTTTGAACATGACTATTTTTCTAATATTAAAAATATTTTGTTCATTGTTAGTTCATTGTAAGTTCATACTATCAATGAAGAATTAACATGCTGTAAAAAATATATTTTTCATTGTTAGTTCATGTTAATTAATGCATTCCCTACTGTTAACAAATGAGACTTAATTATAAAGTGTTATCAAAACCTTTAATGCTTTATAAGCATTTTTTAAGGATTTTATTGAGAAGTTTAAACAGACCCTCTCTCTCTCTCTCCCCCTCCACACTCACTGAACTCACACAGTCAGTCACCCACCGCACACATTAGGAGCGCAGTGACAGGAGATCTCTGATAGTTTTAATTTTCTGCTCTCCATAGTGTATTGTAAATTCATGAAATTAATCACATATCCTCAGACGGTCTTGTTCTGTGTATGTAATTTTTTATGAAGTGTTTGGAAGCTGCTCTTTAAAGATAAAAAAAAAAAAAAAGTGTTCTTTTTTACTGTAACTTTAATAAATTGCCATTAAATCACCGTTCAAGATATCCTAAATCGGTCCGCAATGAAGCATCTTCAGTATCTTGGAAGCATGTGAAAAAATGTTTGGTGTGAATTTTTGGTTTCTGCTTGAAGGAGTATGAATTTGTTTACAGCCCGTTTAAAAAAAAAAAAAACACATTAAAAAAAAAATAGCCGATTTCCTGTTGGTCGTAGCTAATGACTGTAAATTAGAAAGTTGTCCGGATTAATAAGAACAATTTATGTACCGAGTTTGGTGTCTGTAGCTATCATTATATATATATATAATCATTAATAATTATATACCATTTAATGTTGATCAATATTAATCCAAAATGTGTTTATATATTATTAAATTTTAAAGTTTATCTTTTGAACATGACTATTTTTCTAACATTAAAAAGATTAATAAATGCTTTAAAAAAATTGTTCTTTGTTAGTTCATACTATCATGGAAGAATTAACATGCTGTAAAAATATATTTTTCATTGTTAGTTCACGTTAATTAATGCATTTCCTAATGTTAAGAATTGAGACCTTATTATAAAGTGTTATCAAAATCTTTAATGATTTATAAGCATTTTTTAAAGATTTTAAAAAACAGACCCTCTCTCTCTTTCTCTCTCTCACCCACTGCCTCAATCCACACAGTCACTCACACAGTCACTCACACCCCACCCCCACCCCTCACTCAGCTGCAGGCTGACAGGACCTCTCACTCAGAGGCAGGCTGGCAGGGAGCTCTAACTCAAAAGCAGCTCTGATAGTTTTTTAATTTTCTCCTCTGCATAGTGTATTGTAAATTCATGAAATTAATCACATATCCTCAGACTGTATTGTTCTGTGTATGTAATTTTTTATGAAGTGTTTGGAAGCTGCTCTTAAAAGATAAAAAAAAAAAAAAATTATCTTTTTTACTGTAACTTTAATAAATTGCCATTAAATCATCGTTCAAGATATCCTAAATCCGTCCGCAATTTAGCATCTTCAGTATTTTGGCATCATGATAAAAAATGTTTGGTGTGATTTCCGTGTTTCTGCTTGGAGGAGTATTAATTTGTTTACAGCCCGTTTTTAAAAAAAACCCACATTAAAATAAATATAGCCGACTTCCTGTTGGTCGTAGCTAATGACTGTAAATTAGAAAGTTGTCCGGATTAATTAGAACAATTTATGTACCGAGTTTGGGGTCTGTAGCTAAAACTAACCCCCTCATTTTTGACAAAAGGTGGCGCTATAGAGTGCCTCTTCCACGCCCGTTTATGAGCTTTTTCCAGTGTCTAACTATCATTAATACTCATATGTGTGTTGAGTTTCATGACATTCTAAACATGTTATCTGCCTCAAAATCACCAGAAACGAATTTTCAACTTTGACACGTTGCCATGGCAACATAATTTTAGATATCAATATTCCCTTCACAGTTTTACATCGGCCGTGTTTTGACATTATTCTGGTGAAGTTTGAAGCAAATCGAGTAAAAATAAGATGCTGAATTCAAAGCATTTTGAAAACGACACACTTCCTGCAGCCAGTTGGTGGCGCTATAACTTTCAGTCATAATAGTCACATCTATCCGATCGGCATCATACAACGAACAAATCACTGAAGTTTGATCTACATCATACAATGTATGTGGACGTTATTAGGCATTTCCTGGGTCTCATTTTTCGCCATAACTTCATCGCCTCGCCACGGGCAAACCGTTCGACATATCAAAAATATCTTCGCAATTTAGCGTCCCCAATGTCTTGAGATCATGTTCACCTAGTTTGGTGGCAATCGTATGGAAATCCTCAGAGGAGTATATCAAATTCCAGAGCATGCGCTTTTTAAACAGCCCTGAATAGCCGACTTCCTGTTGGGCGGAGCCTAAGACATGCAGCGTGAAAGTTGTTCAGCTCAATGAGTTCTATATGTGTACCGAGTTTCATATGAATACGTGCAAGTATGTGTGAGCTATACATCAAGTTTTCTGACAATTTTCCAGGGGGCGCCGTAGAGCCCCTGTGCCACGCCCGGGTCCCAGCCTCAGCGGCGTCCTAATGGCCGCAGGTTCCAATGTGCGTGCCGATTTTCGAGAGTTTTCGGGCACGTTAAGGCCCCCAAAAGTGCCCGGATGATTGAAATAAAAAAAAAAAAAATAAAATAAAATAATAAATATAGCTGCGAGCAGCGATGACGGGCCCAAGCCGTCAGCATACGCCACCCCGGTGGCATCGATAAAACGGTGCCCAGCGAGCACAAGCATCACAGTAACCCTCTGGCAGTTTGGTTTTAAGGGATACGGCAATTAAAGGGTTAATCCAAACCATCAACTCTGTGAAACACACACACACAGAACAACATATAAAACTTTAAATTCTGTGAAAATATATTTTTCATTGGTAGTTGATGTTAGTTAATGCATTTACTAATGCTAACAAATGAGAAATTATTTTAGTTACCAAAGGTTTTAATGATTTATTTTTCCATTAACTAACATGAATAATTTTTTCTAACACAAATGAATAAAGTAAAAAATATATTGTTAATATTTAATGTTATTTGTGCATTAACCAATGTTAAAAAACAACATTATTTAACTGTTGTTAGTTAACATCATTAATAAATATATACCATTTAATGTTGATCAAAATCAATTCCAAAATGTGTTAATATATTATTACATTTTAAAGTTTTATCTTTTGAACATGACTATTTTTCTAATATTAAAAATATTTTGTTCATTGTTAGTTCATTGTAAGTTCATACTATCAATGAAGAATTAACATGCTGTAAAAAATATATTTTTCATTGTTAGTTCATGTTAATTAATGCATTCCCTACTGTTAACAAATGAGACTTAATTATAAAGTGTTATCAAAACCTTTAATGCTTTATAAGCATTTTTTAAGGATTTTATTGAGAAGTTTAAACAGACCCTCTCTCTCTCTCTCCCCCTCCACACTCACTGAACTCACACAGTCAGTCACCCACCGCACACATTAGGAGCGCAGTGACAGGAGATCTCTGATAGTTTTAATTTTCTGCTCTCCATAGTGTATTGTAAATTCATGAAATTAATCACATATCCTCAGACGGTCTTGTTCTGTGTATGTAATTTTTTATGAAGTGTTTGGAAGCTGCTCTTTAAAGATAAAAAAAAAAAAAAGTGTTCTTTTTTACTGTAACTTTAATAAATTGCCATTAAATCACCGTTCAAGATATCCTAAATCGGTCCGCAATGAAGCATCTTCAGTATCTTGGAAGCATGTGAAAAAATGTTTGGTGTGAATTTTTGGTTTCTGCTTGAAGGAGTATGAATTTGTTTACAGCCCGTTTTAAAAAAAAAAAAACACATTAAAAAAAAAATAGCCGATTTCCTGTTGGTCGTAGCTAATGACTGTAAATTAGAAAGTTGTCCGGATTAATAAGAACAATTTATGTACCGAGTTTGGTGTCTGTAGCTATCATTATATATATATAATCATTAATAATTATATACCATTTAATGTTGATCAATATTAATCCAAAATGTGTTTATATATTATTAAATTTTAAAGTTTATCTTTTGAACATGACTATTTTTCTAACATTAAAAAGATTAATAAATGCTTTAAAAAAATTGTTCTTTGTTAGTTCATACTATCATGGAAGAATTAACATGCTGTAAAAATATATTTTTCATTGTTAGTTCACGTTAATTAATGCATTTCCTAATGTTAAGAATTGAGACCTTATTATAAAGTGTTATCAAAATCTTTAATGATTTATAAGCATTTTTTAAAGATTTTAAAAAACAGACCCTCTCTCTCTTTCTCTCTCTCACCCACTGCCTCAATCCACACAGTCACTCACACAGTCACTCACACCCCACCCCCACCCCTCACTCAGCTGCAGGCTGACAGGACCTCTCACTCAGAGGCAGGCTGGCAGGGAGCTCTAACTCAAAAGCAGCTCTGATAGTTTTTTAATTTTCTCCTCTGCATAGTGTATTGTAAATTCATGAAATTAATCACATATCCTCAGACTGTATTGTTCTGTGTATGTAATTTTTTATGAAGTGTTTGGAAGCTGCTCTTAAAAGATAAAAAAAAAAAAAAATTATCTTTTTTACTGTAACTTTAATAAATTGCCATTAAATCATCGTTCAAGATATCCTAAATCCGTCCGCAATTTAGCATCTTCAGTATTTTGGCATCATGATAAAAAATGTTTGGTGTGATTTCCGTGTTTCTGCTTGGAGGAGTATTAATTTGTTTACAGCCCGTTTTTAAAAAAAACCCACATTAAAATAAATATAGCCGACTTCCTGTTGGTCGTAGCTAATGACTGTAAATTAGAAAGTTGTCCGGATTAATTAGAACAATTTATGTACCGAGTTTGGTGTCTGTAGCTAAAACTAACCCCCTCATTTTTGACAAAAGGTGGCGCTATAGAGTGCCTCTTCCACGCCCGTTTATGAGCTTTTTCCAGTGTCTAACTATCATTAATACTCATATGTGTGTTGAGTTTCATGACATTCTAAACATGTTATCTGCCTCAAAATCACCAGAAACGAATTTTCAACTTTGACACGTTGCCATGGCAACATAATTTTAGATATCAATATTCCCTTCACAGTTTTACATCGGCCGTGTTTTGACATTATTCTGGTGAAGTTTGAAGCAAATCGAGTAAAAATAAGATGCTGAATTCAAAGCATTTTGAAAACGACACACTTCCTGCAGCCAGTTGGTGGCGCTATAACTTTCAGTCATAATAGTCACATCTATCCGATCGGCATCATACAACGAACAAATCACTGAAGTTTGATCTACATCATACAATGTATGTGGACGTTATTAGGCATTTCCTGGGTCTCATTTTTCGCCATAACTTCATCACCTCGCCACGGGCAAACCGTTCGACATATCAAAAATATCTTCGCAATTTAGCGTCCCCAATGTCTTGAGATCATGTTCACCTAGTTTGGTGGCAATCGTATGGAAATCCTCAGAGGAGTATATCAAATTCCAGAGCATGCGCTTTTTAAACAGCCCTGAATAGCCGACTTCCTGTTGGGCGGAGCCTAAGACATGCAGCGTGAAAGTTGTTCAGCTCAATGAGTTCTATATGTGTACCGAGTTTCATATGAATACGTGCAAGTATGTGTGAGCTATACATCAAGTTTTCTGACAATTTTCCAGGGGGCGCCGTAGAGCCCCTGTGCCACGCCCGGGTCCCAGCCTCAGCGGCGTCCTAATGGCCGCAGGTTCCAATGTGCGTGCCGATTTTCGAGAGTTTTCGGGCACGTTAAGGCCCCCAAAAGTGCCCGGATGATTGAAATAAAAAAAAAAAAAAAAAAAAATAATAATAAATATAGCTGCGAGCAGCGATGACGGGCCCAAGCCGTCAGCATACGCCACCCCGGTGGCATCGATAAAACGGTGCCCAGCGAGCACAAGCATCACAGTAACCCTCTGGCAGTTTGGTTTTAAGGGATACGGCAATTAAAGGGTTAATCCAAACCATCAACTCTGTGAAACACACACACACAGAACATATAAAACTTTAAATTCTGTGAAAATATATTTTTCATTGGTAGTTGATGCTAGTTAATGCATTTACTAATGCTAACAAATGAGAAATTATTATAGTTACCAAAGCTTTTAATGATTTATAAGCATTTTTTAATGATTTATTTTTCCATTAACTAACATGAATAATTTTTTCTAACACAAATTAATAAAGTAAAAAATATATTGTTAATATTTAATGTTATTTGTGAATTAACCAATGTTAAAAAACAACATTATTTAACTGTTGTTAATTTACATCATTAATAAATATATACCATTTAATGTTGATCAAAATCAATTCCAAAATGTGTTAATATATTATTACATTTTAAAGTTTTATCTTTTGAACATGACTATTTTTCTAATATAAAAAATATTTTGTTCATTGTTAGTTCATTGTAAGTTCATACTATCAATGAAGAATTAACATGCTGTAAAAAATATATTTTTCATTGTTAGTTCATGTTAATTAATGCATTCACTACTGTTAACAAATGAGACTTAATTATAAAGTGTTATCAAAACCTTTAATGCTTTATAAGCATTTTTTAAGGATTTTATTGAGATGTTTAAACAGACCCTCTCTCTCTCTCCCTCTCTCTCTCCCCCTCCACACTCACTGAACTCACACAGTCAGTCACCCACCCAGTCACCTACCGCAAACATTAGAAGCACAGAGACAGGAGAACTCTGATAGTTTTTAAATTTTCTCCTCCGCATAGTGTATTGTAAATTCATGAAATTAATCACATATCCTCAGACTGTATTGTTCTGTGTATGTAATTTTTTATAAAGTGTTTGGAAGCTGCTCTTAAAAGAAAAAAAAAAAAGAAAAGTTTTCTCTTTTTTACTGTAATTTTAATAAATTGCCATTAAATCATCGTTCAAGATATCCTAAATCCGTCCGCAATTTAGCATCTTCAGTATTTTGGCATCATAAGAAAAAATGTTTGGTGTGATTTACGTGTTTCTGTTTGGAGGAGTATGAATTTGTTTACAGCCTGTTTAAAAACAAAACCCACATTAAAATAAATATAGCCGACTTCCTGTTGGTCGTAGCTAATGACTGTAAATTAGAAAGTTGTCCGGATTAATAAGAACAATTTATGTACCGAGTTTGGTGTCTGTAGCTATCATTATATATATATAAACATTAATAATTATATACCATTTAATGTTGATCAATATTAATTCCAAAATGTGTTAATATATTATTACATTTTAAAGTTTATCTTTTGAACATGACTATTTTTCTAACATTAAAAAGATTAATAAATGCTTTAAAAAAATTGTTCTTTGTTAGTTCATACTATCATGGAAGAATTAACATGCTGTAAAAATATATTTTTCATTGTTAGTTCACGTTAATTAATGCATTTCCTAATGTTAAGAATTGAGACCTTATTTAATGATTTATAAGCATTTTTTAAAGATTTTAAAAAACAGACCCTCTCTCTCTCTTTCTCTCTCTCACCCAGCTCCTCAATCCACACAGTCACTCACACAGTCACTCACACCCCACCCCACCCCCACCCCTCACTCAGCTGCAGTGACAGGGATCTCTCACTCAGCAGTCTAACAGCTTTCTGATAGTTTTTAAATTTTCTCCTAAGCATAGTGTATTGTAAATTCATGAAATTAATCACATATCCTCAGACTATATTGTTCTGTGTATGTAATTTTTTATGAAGTGTTTGGAAGCTTCTCTTAAAAGATAAAAAAAAAAAAAAATTATCTTTTTTACTGTAACTTTAATAAATTGCCATTAAATCATCGTTCAAGATATCCTAAATACGTCCGCAATTTAGCATCTTCAGTATTTTGGCATCATGATAAAAAATGTTTGGTGTGATTTCCGTGTTTCTGCTTGGAGGAGTATTAATTTGTTTACAGCCCGTTTTTAAAAAAAACCCACATTAAAATAAATATAGCCGACTTCCTGTTGGTCGTAGCTAATGACTGTAAATTAGAAAGTTGTCCGGATTAATTAGAACAATTTATGTACCGAGTTTGGGGTCTGTAGCTAAAACTAACCCCCTCATTTTTGACAAAAGGTGGCGCTATAGAGTGCCTCTTCCACGCCCGTTTATGAGCTTTTTCCAGTGTCTAACTATCATTAATACTGATATGCGTGTTGAGTTTCATGACATTCTAAACATGTTATCTGCCTCAAAATCACCAGAAACGAATTTTCAACTTTGACACGTTGCCATGGCAACATAATTTTAGATATCAATATTCCCTTCACAGTTTTACATCGGCCGTGTTTTGACATTATTCTGGTGAAGTTTGAAGCAAATCGAGTAAAAAGAAGATGCTGAATTCAAAGCATTTTGAAAACGACACACTTCCTGCAGCCAGTTGGTGGCGCTATAACTTTCAGTCATAATAGTCACATCTATCCGATCGGCATCATACAACGAACAAACCACTGGAGTTTGATCTACATCATACAATGTATGTGGACGTTATTAGGCATTTCCTGGGTCTCATTTTTCGCCATAACTTCATCGCCTCGCCACGGGCAAACCGTTCGACATATCAAAAATATCTTCGCAATTTAGCGTCCCCAATGTCTTGAGATCATGTTCACCGAGTTTGGTGGCAATCGTATGGAAATCCTCAGAGGAGTATATCAAATTCCAGAGCATGCGCTTTTTAAACAGCCCTGAATAGCCGACTTCCTGTTGGGCGGAGCCTAAGACATGCTGTGCGGAAGTTGTTCGGCTCAATGAGTTCTATATGTGTACCGAGTTTCATATGAATACGTGCAAGTATGTGTGAGCTATACATCGTGTTTTCTGACAATTTTCCAGGGGGCGCCGTAGAGCCCCTGTGCCACGCCCGGGTCCCAGCCTCAGCGGCGTCCTAATGGCCGCAGGTTCCAATGTGCGTGCCAATTTTCGAGAGTTTTCGGGCACGTTAAGGCCCCCAAAAGTGCCCGGATGATTGAAATAAAAAAAAAAAAAAAAAAAAAAAATAATAATCCTTAGAAGAACAATAGGGCCCTGCGCCTTACTGGCTTGGGCCCTAATAATCCTTAGAAGAACAATAGGGCCCTGCGCCTTACTGGCTTGGGCCCTAATAATCCTTAGAAGAACAATAGGGCCCTGCGCCTTACTGGCTTGGGCCCTAATGAACTGCATCCAAAGCACCAAAATATTTTTGATTTCAGCCAAGAATTTTTGGTGCATCACTACTTGACACTGAATAATAATAACTACAATTCATGATGCAGAAATAGGTTAACCTGTCCTTCACACCTCACCATGTGCCACGGACATACCACATTGTCAAATGCTTCATTTGCTTTGACAGAGGTCCAACTCATGTGCAAACCAGTGTGAGCAAGGTCAAATGGCACGCTTTGCCTAAAAAAAAAAAAAGCTTTTTTTCCCTCCCGGACAAGTAACTTTTTTTACTCTGACAAGTGAATGACTGATTTACTTGTCCAAAGGACAAGCACGTCAAGGCTTAATGTCGAGCCCTGCATTTGTATTTGTTACTAAAAGTAAAATAAAACATTACAAATGTAAATAAAAAAAACGCACTGTCTGGGATTGTTATACATACTTTTACATAAAACTTGCAAAATGTTAAACTACATTCTCTACATCATTTGTCTAGATGGCTGCGAAGTCATCTGGTTTCAAAACATCTGCAAATGAAATGTACATACTGATCTCCAGAAACACTACCACTTTTCTGTTAATAGCTCGGCCCACTTTTAATACCAAGTCAGGTTAGGGGTGTGCGATATGACGATTTTTGATCGTGGACGATAAAAATGTCTCCACGATCTGCTTTTTAAGAAATATCGTAGTATCGCGCTACCGCGCACATTGTCAAATACAGTTCTGGCGCTTCCGTCTCTATATTCTGTACAACACGACATACAGCAGTAGAGTTACTCAGACAGGACACTGCACTTATTCGCGATCGCAAAAGTACATTATTTGCATACAAGCCTTGCTGGTTAAATTGTTTAATTCGCGCGCTGGTCTGACGTGCGCTTGTTCTGAGTGCATACACCTGAAGCACGCGCACTAAAACGCCTGTCTAACAGCGCCTGATTACTCAACTAACTTATCTTTTGCGCTAATATTGTCAAAACACACAAGGTTTACATACAGACTCAGTTGGTTATCTCTAAACTGAAAGTAAATAGTTAAGAGAGAAACGGATGCGTGCCTGTACTGTATATTAGATGCGTGCAGCTCTTAAAGGGACAGGACACTAAACGTGCTGTCGACTGTCATTAAAGGGATAGTTCACCCTAAAATTTAATTTCTGTCATTATTTACTCAGTGGAAAACCAAACAGTTGCTGGTCTACATTGACTTTGATAGTAGGAAAGAAAAATCCTATGGAAGTCACTGAGGACCAGCAACTGTTTGGTTTTCCACCTTCTTCAAAATATCATTTATAAATGTTCAGCACAAGAAAGAAACTCATTCCGGTTTAAAACAACTTTTGAGTAAATGATGATATAAAAATACAACATTATGACAGAATTGACAGACAGATGACAGAATATTAATTTGTGGGGGAACTATTCATTTAACGTTAACAAAACAACAAAACACAGAGAAAAATCACTCACTATTCTTGACTGAAAAACTTTAATACAGTTGCTTTAGGAATCAGTCTATCTAGTGTTTTATTTTTATATTTGTTCATTCAATTTCATTGAATGCTCTGCTAAATACACCTATTGTACCTGGAAATAAAGCACTGTTTGTTTTATTTGTATATTTGTAATGTGTATCTTTGTTCTTATTTTTTAATAAGAAAAATAAAATAATGACAAAGATTTTTTATCTTCGCCCACTTTGGCCTAAATATCTGCCATGCATCTTTGTCTTTCTAGTTTGGCTGTAATGCTCAGACAACTTGTAAAACCAAAATAGTAAAACTAACAAAGAATCGTGATACAAATCGTGAATCGTGATATTTCTAAAAAAAATCGTGATATGATATTTTTCCCATATCGCCCACCCCTAAGTCAGGTGCATGGATGTAATATGGACCGATCGAATGAGAGGCCAGTAAAGAGTGCCGGTCACTTTCCTGATGCACAGACAGGCAAAGTCAATTTGAAATGGCAAGTATTTGGTCTAAGACGCTTACCTGATGGCAGACAGCTTTGACAAGCACAGGCTCTATTTATAGCCAGAAACACCGTTTAGGGTCCCTCCCCAACAACCAAAAAAAGCTAATGGACTTTTTAGTAGTAGAGATCAACTACACTATTATATTTAGCATTCATCCCATGCATGAGAGGGGCTGCCAGTTATTTGGAAGTACAAATGGCTTGGGGCAAGACTTCTGTACCATGATAGCCAATTAATTTCAAGATGACTAGCTGTCCTGGAACATATATCCAAAGTGCAGCACACAGGGCTTCGCCTTGCTACAAAAAACACAAAGAGTTAGGGAGACGGTATTAAAAATAACATGCTGCCTGCTAGTTGTTAAAGAAGTAATAGATATTGCTTTATGACCAACGCAATATAGATTCTTTTTAAAATGTTTCATAATGTGTAAGCAAAATAATTTTATTTTTGCTTTTTGATAGAGTAATAACTAAGCGATCATTACATCGCAACAAAAACATATGAATTAAGAATTTTTTTATCAGAAAGTTGTTTTATGAAATAGTCTTTAATCAGCTTTTTAGGCTGTTGAATTGTAAACTAATTGCTGTATCACTTCAAAAAAAAACCACTGTGCTGTTATTTAAAAGTTAAAGTTGAGTAATTCATTATACAAACAAAAGTTACATCGCCTGTAAATAACATTATGTTCTGGCATTTATCAATAAACAAAAACATAAAAAATAAAATGAACAATAATAATAATAATAAATCAAGTTACACTAAAAGAAATATCGGTTGAGTTTATAAAATATTAAGGTCTATCTCTAGCAACCATATGACTGGGCAGCAATATGACATTGAAGTGGATCTGAAATAATGAAGTGGACTGAGGGAATTCATCCTGCGTGACAAAAATGTAAAAAATGAGAAGAACCCTGTGTACTCATGAGAGGGAAAAGAAAACTAGGTCAGAAATGCCTACGGTGATGACAAGTCAATAAGATGAACAGCGAGCTGTCAAACACTTTCACACTTTGACGCTTAACATAGACTTCAACTGGAATGATTACTATTGTTTTCCATTACCACTATATTAAAAAAAAAACGCCTCTACTAATGTCCATCATCATTTGACCTCTACCAGTTCAATCCTGTTAATTAAATTGTTTGCTCACCTAAAAATTACAACTCCATCATCATTTACTCATCCTCACGTTGTTACAAACTTGTATGCCTTTCTGTCTTCCTCAAAACAAAAAAGGAGATGTTAAGGAAGACGTCACCATTCACTTTCTTTGTGTTGGGAAAAACATGAACTCTAAGTGATTGGTGACTAAGGTGATCATCCTGCCTAACATCTCCTCTTGTGTTTTTAGTAAGACAGAAACTCATAGGGGTTTGCAACAACATGTAGGTGAGTACAGGATGACAATGTTTCATTTGGGTGAAATGTTCCTTTAAATCGAAGCTGCTTTGTTTACAACCCAAACAAAAACAGCATCTTCTATTGTCGCGAAACTCGGACAGAACTCTTTGGGCATAAAAACTTGGAAAAATACAAGACAAGCATGAAAACTCATCAGTGAACACACACCTCTCAGAGACTGACACAAACAAGTCTGAAAGTGACTAATACACAGGGTTTAGACCACATACTTTTCTTTCTTCAGGTTCATAATGTCCTTCAGAAGCTTTTAGATGTGTCTATGATAATATACCAATCTTTTAAATCGTTTAAAATCAAATTTCCGTTAAGATAAAAGCTGGAAAACAACAGACGGACCGTTCCAGGCAGCGTAGCAACGGGAGCTAACGTTAGTCAGCTAGCAATACTGACACAAACAACTTCATTAGCGCAGAAATACAGTCAGAAACACTCTAAATATACTCCAACGACTACATGGGGGTGTCGGGTTTTTGCTCACCTGTTTGCGTAAGCGGCGAGCGTTTGTCCTTCAAGCGTGTGTTTTCGTCGGAGCGGCGCTGCGCATCCAGTGGACTTAATACTGACTGACTCGACCTGGCTGGATTTTCTGGATATAGTTGCGTTTCAATGTGACGTCCCTCGCGTGAGGGCAGAGTGGCCAATCAGAACGTGCGTAGAGGTCACGTGACCGAGTTTGAGGATGACTGGTTAGACGGGATTTGTAGTCCGCGGATGACTTGTTTGTTTGTGTGGTTTTCTTTCATGTTTTTTTGTTTCTTTTTGTTCACCGTCACTGTGTATTTTTATGTAAAATGTTAATGTTTAAATATTACCTATTTTAATAACTTCACTTATTAATTTAGAAAAATATCACTCACAAGCATTAGAATATTGTCATTTAAGGATGTAATCAAATATTGATAAGTTTGAGAGGGAGACATATGTAAAAAGTTTACAAATCTATCTTTGAACAACCCATGTTTATCGAGTGCTATTGGGATACTGAGGAAGACGCTGAATCCCCCAATGTCTATAATGTTAACAACCTTGCTGTCATGGGCCTGTGATGAATTGAAGGCTATGATTTTGTGCAATCGATTACACAGATTCAAATATTTGCATGACAGAAAGTGGGGATATGCAGTGACATCCCTCCCTAACTATTCAGATATGATATCTGTGCTAACAGCTTTAATTGTGCAATGTTGGAACGTAGCCTGCTTGATTTACTAATGATGTAATCGATGACAAAGGTTATAGAGAAAATGTACTATGATCTTTACTGAGAAATTATGCCACTGCTTTGACCATTATCACTAATAAAGACTGAAGTCTGTATGTAGGTGAGTAAATAGGTTACTACACCACATACTATTTTTTATGACGACAATCAAAGTGTGATTTAATTATGTCTAATAAAAAAAGTTTTAGGATTTAAAAATATAAAATATGGACACAGAAATATATGTAAGAATTTAAGAAAATTTCTGCATTATTTCTAGGTCACACTTTTCAGGAAATCTAAAATTCTTATTTATTCAGTAACAGTTCGACTTTTCACTCGAACTCTTAAGGATAATATAATTTGTAATATGAAATATGTATTAAAGCAAATAAAAAAAAAGAAAATATGAAATAAATGCAGAAAATATGCAGAAAAAAATGCTATATGTAAGCGCTAGTTTCAATAGTGGTCTGTATGTGGTTATGTGTTTCCTGTGGTGTTTTGGCTTATATGAGCTTTCTGGAGAATTCCAGTCTAAACCAGCTCAGGTCATGGTTTATCATTTGACCAAACAAAACCAATGAGAAACTAAATAAGTGTAACATAAGCCTCTGTGTTCTGGCCCAACATTAAATGAAGCTGATAACCATCCAAATGAAAAAAAAAGTACTCACCTATTTGCAAAACAGATGTTAGAGGAGGGCATGCAGACAGATCTGCACCTGTCAATACTTTCTGTGCCTGGTATTGAGCCAGAGTCATTGGAAACTCTCCCAAACTGCGTGCGGGTTCACACAGCACATGCAGTTCGTGCCAGTGTCTACTAATTGCATAACAAAACCAGTGAGCTGATCTACTAATAATGCGGTGGGAACTGCAGACAGACAGCAGCATTGAAACTAGTCCGGACCAGTGAAAAAGGGGGAACTGGAATTTGAATTGAGATGTTGGTGTTTGGTTAGGTTTAAAGAAAAGCAAGTGCCGCCCCACCCTGCGACCTCTCCAGAAATCACGAGCAATACAGACCTTTCAAGTTAGATGCCATATTGAAAACGAGGCCGTGATGGATAGACTTGGAGTCTTTAAAAAAGGCACACACTGTATAATGGTCCTAGATCACAATAATCACAATTCACAACTTTTAAAACTGATGTTTCATCAGCTAAATAATCGGTATGTTGTTAAATAGCACATGCACTTCTATCCTTCACAGCCTCATTTTTATTCCTCTCAAAATTGAAATATTGCACTACCCTAACTAACCAATCACATGACCACTGCCTGTATGAAAAATATTGAATGTAAGTGTAAAGGTTACATTATGTTTAGTTTACAACATATACATAATGTATGATGCCAAAAATGTTTGACCATATCAGTAGAATAGATAATATGAGCAGCATTTTAATGACTTAAGCACATATAATTTTATGCAATCTAGAATCCTGGTTATAAATGTGATGAAGTCATTCCAAAAAGCAAACAGAACAAACACAGAGAGTTAAACAGAAGTAAACCAGCAGAGCAGGTGATGGTAATCTCTATTTATATTTTTAATATTACTGGTTTGAATGAGGGGGAATACACACAACAAGCATATGATCACAGGGCAGCAAACAAATGGAATGACATGTCAAAGAGATTGTAAGTGTTAATGGCATATATGACTGACTGACTGTTATTTACAAGTGTAGTTTTCCTCCAAAACGCTCATGAATGAACAAAAGATCTTATTGTCTTGTTCTGTGGCCTGACAGTGGGAGAGCTTGGCTATGATCGCCCGATCCATCCAGTGGCCAGTAATATCTTCTCTGCTCGCATATAAATCCCCAGTAAAAAGCTTCTTTATCAAAAAATAATAATCAGAACAATACATATGATGTATAAAATGAGAAGCAATTAATAAAATATAATCTGAACCACTAGTATTTGGTTACAATAATAGTTTTTGCAGTCCTTATCATGTAGCCTTGATTTTTTTTTTTTCCTATTTTGATTTACCAGACACACATTCATTACCGTGAGGCTTTGAACCATTTCAACCAACAATGACAAAGACAGTGACAGAACAAACACAATATTCTCTGCTCTTGATTAGATGTAATTCCAAGATATGATGTATTGAAGCCCCTGAACTGCATCAAAGGTTCATAACAGACTTCTGAAAGCCTATATGAAGGATATAAATCGAATGATTTTGGAAAAATAAAGGGTTTTGTGTGTGCGTGTTGCTCTAATTCAGGTAAAAACATTCCTGGTTTCATCTTTCACACGTCTCTCCAGGTTTCTTAGCAGAAATGCTTGTGTGACGGGTAACAGGCAGCATTCTGTTCTTGTCATATCTCAAGGATCTTTATGACATCATGGAACACTGTATTTAACACTGGAATTCCGCATTTCTCTGACTCAAGGTTCTTAAGAGCTCTGAAATCGGCAAGGTGGAGTGTGTTTGTGGAAGGCGAATCAGCGGCGGACCGAAGGTCTGGAAAAGGTGATGGGCGACGAGCCGTTGTTCTCGGTCCTCTTTCTGCATCTCTACCGTTTCTAGAGTCTCTAAAGAGTTTAGGCTCTTCTTTTTAGAACAAGCAAACAGTTTGTGCCTCTCTGAATTCAAACATCGAGAGAACAACAGCTTGAACCAGAAAACATCACACCGGTGCCTCCTTTTCATCAATGACGTCCAACTTTTGATTCTTGAGTCAGAAAGGTCATTAAATTACTATCAACGGCACACGTACACTTATTTATATACTTTAATTTGTTGCTATTTAATATATCATTTTACATTTAATTATCTCTAAGTTCCCCCTCTGGGTCCGTTAAGGGTCCCGTTCCTCTCCCGCTAATTGCTCAGTGCCTCTCCAAGGTGTCTGTCCCGTCCCTAGGCTGCTACTTGCACACAAACTGGTCTACGAGCGACGTGCAGCGCTTGCACTTGACGTAGCAGCACCAGTGGAACTTGCAGTGGCAGCGCTCGTGTTTGTAGGTCTTGAACTGGTCGTAACCGCGACCGCAGCACATGAGCTCGCAGCCGTCCATGCCCTCCGAGGTCTTGTTGCACAGGCGGCCCTGGGTGCCCAGAGAGCCGGTGGTCTCGTTACGCAGGCAGTAGTCCGGGCTGGGGTCGATGTAGACCAGGTCCTCGCCCGTCGGGGGGTTAAAGCGGTTGTTGACCAGCTCCAGCTTGCCTCGTCGGCTGATGCGCATGGCGGCGGCGCTGTCGTACTTCTCTTTCAGGAACTCTCCCACATGGCGGAAGTCAGCCAGCTGGAGCCAACAGGTTTTCAGGCTGCACGAACCGGAGACTCCGTGACACTTGCATGCGACGTTGGCCAGATTGTACACTGCCTGTGAGTGGAGAAAGAATTTCAAAGAATTAAAAAGTGTTGAGAGAATATTTTCAAGACAATGTTACTTTACCAATACCAATAACCAATAATCAGCACCAAATTATGGAAGTATAAAATATGGTCTTTTCCAGCTTGAATACCAAAAGGGTCCATGCTTACTTTCCACTGGTGACATCTATACAAATAAGCACTAAATAAATAAATATTGCCTGAATCATGCCTTTTATGATGTCAACGTTTCATCTGGTAAAATTATTATACTGGCTAATATTGTCTAAAATGCAAGAAAAGGGCTGAAAATTATAAACTAATCAATAATATTTTGCCATGTATGCCATAATGTTTCACCAAAAAGTGTTGAAACGTATGAATTTATGTCTGTCTTGCAGTTTCCTGTATAATTATATAAAAGTTATAATTTCCAGCTATTATTGCAACTTTTCTTTGCAAGGAAAATTTAAACATGTATATGAAATTATGATAAAGATGTGTGAAATATTAAAGATAATAATAAATAATATTTTTGTAAACATTTTGAAATAAACATTAAATAATAAAAGTATAAATGTAAACATTTAAAATGTATATATGTAAAAAATAAATAAATAATATTTTAATTGTATTTATTTTAATAAAATAAACAATAAATGTAAAATTTATATTTAAAATTTAAATATGAAATCAATAAAATTAGGCCTATATACACACACACATATACATACATATACATATACATATATTATGTATATAAGAACACACACACACATGCATGTATATATTTTCAAAATATACACTATTTGTGTGTATTTATATATACATAATAAATATACACAGTACACACATATTACATTAACAAAAACTTGGATTATTTTGGATTATTATTTTGGATGCGATTAATCGTTAATAATAACTAAAGATCATGCATATGTTTGTGTTAGGGACAATGCAACTGACAAGTGCTTCTAACGTGAATGATAGAGTTGCGCTGTTACTTTTACTTTTTCATATGATAGGAAGCAACCATCCAGAATATCCTAGGAACCATATACCTTACTTATTACTTATTTAATGAATTAATTTTCTTTAGGGAACACAACAGTAGAACCATTAACAGCTGCAAAATAAACTTTGAAGGATCAACGGCGCCCTCTAGAGACCAAATGTGTTCAGTGCACCAGTCCGTTTGAACCTGGAGGGGCCTCCAGAAGCCTTTGAGTTTACGGTCCCTTTACAAACAGAGAGCCGCAGTGAGAGCATTTGGAGAACAATGGGATGAATAGTCATTCTGTTCTAGAACACACAGAGAGTCCCGAGACCACTGACAGCAGACTTCCTGCTGATTAAATTCAATGAAACACCCAGCTGAATCAATATAGAAGCGCTCGATATATTGTCGTACTAAACTAACGGCTGTTCTTCCCTTTCCTTTTTAATTATTTTACATGTAACATTAACAGACTATTACTTTTCATTAACCGCCCACAACGGGCCGCACCGAATGCGTCGCGTCTCACCGACAAACACAAAAACAAGCTAATGAGTACAATGTCTGGGCTCAATCAAGGTTGGGTGGCCAGTGTGGGTATTTCCTGCCCTGGTTTGTGACGTGGGGTGTTTGCTGTGTCTTTTGTGTCTGTTTAGTGTCCTGAACGAGGGAACATTAAAGGCATTTCTCTCTCTGTTTCTCTGTCATTTAAGCGCAGGCAGTGCTCCTCCCTTTAACACCTCACGTGAGAACATTTAACGGTCGTCTTTGAGGATGTGCTGCCACGACTCTTCAACCCCCCTCCGGTGGCAGCTGTTTAAGCCCCCTCCATTTTACCTGCTCGCACACAGACATTAAGGGGAGTTCCAACACCTTTCAAGTCTCTGTCATCACCAGCCCTACCTGCATACCTGTCTGCAATCCAGAAACAACACACACACACACACACACTTTCCCAAACAGCAGCGGCCCACATCACGCAAGCCATTCTGGGCTATTTACAATCTTGCGTGTCAAGCGGCAGTTCCGCTACCTCATCCAAACGATCTCACACAAAAGGGTTTTTGAGCATTTCTATGCAACATGTGCGCCCAACTGAAACTGTGTTCACATAAAGGCCGCCGTTTCGCTCTTTTATTCGTCCTCACTTTCATCTATCTCCTTTTCTCTCTTTTCTCTCTTTTTGGCCCAAGTGACCAAGGTGTGATGGATAGACAGGCTCATCGGTGCGTGGAAGGGACACGCATGCGGTGCTGCGCACAATGGAGCACGCTCAGACGGGGTCAGGGTTGGCTGCTGGGTGGGGTCGGGGCGGAGTGCGGAGACGCCAAACAACCATCCCTGGAGGTGTAGAGATAAGAGACGCGGGACAGGAAAAAGAATCTACAGTAAACAAATAAGTCTCTCTGAGCAATGCTAAGAAAATGTAGCAGTTTTCAAGGCCACAACTACGTATCAGTAGTAATGAGACGTATTTTAAAAGATCTATGTTTGTTTTTTATGTAAGGTTTATTCTGCTACATAATGGGGACTAAAGTGGGGACTAAATCTGGCAAAACAATACTGTGAGGATGCCATCATGAATAAAAATTATTCATTATTTAAGCAAATCATTTTTTGCAAGTAAATCGGTTTCATTTTTTTGGTACAATGTAAAAATAAAGAAATAAAGAAATTATAATTAATTTTTATATTATATTATTCTGTTTTTCATTGTAGGAAATATACAAAATACAAATATATATGTGTACACACACACACACACACACACACACACACACACACAGCATATAAAAATCTTAGTTTATTTTAGTCTAGGAAACTCAAAATCTAGGAAACAATTTTCAATCAGTAATTGCTAGTAAATTTCACAAATAATTACAAAGAAACAGCAAGTAACAATGAATTCAACATTTTTTTAAGTATAAGGACTGAAATACTATTATTTATATTATTTTCTTGTAAAACATACACTAATTGTTATACTTTATTCATACTATGAAGCTGGTGTTTGATGCTGCTAGTTTTCATTTCATTTTATTTATATTTTTGCCTAGATTTCTACTTTCCATACTGTCTTGGAGTTCCCATGTATGCTGTATTCCTTCAGCAACCAGTCCAACTCATCCATTTTAATTTCATCCAATGTCATTTTGTAAATAAATTCAATTTCTATTTGTCAACACAACCAGCTTTAAGTACTTGATAATATGTCTTCAAATCTGAAGTTTTATAAGATCATAAGGGGCATTATTCAGTCACTTTTGACTAGTTGCGTAAATAAAAAACAAGAGAAGTATATGGTTGCTCCTCATTTAGATAGCTAAGTAAACATGCGTGTCTGTGAATACAAAAGCATTCAAACATTAGTAATGCAGATAAATTCACTGAATGAGCGAGTCCGAAAGCCTTCCCAGTATATTAAAATGCGTTACGTGTGTGTGTGAGTACGCAATAAAGTGCTTTAGATTAAGGTGTGTGTGTGTTTGTCTCCGCTGCAGTTGATTTAGAATGAAAGACCTTTATAAAGGGTGTAGGCCTCCTCCTCTCTGTACAGTCTGGGTCACAAGCCTTTGTGACCCACAGGGCCGGAACCACACGCACCACCTTTCACTACACCCTTACATCCCCCGCCCGTCCCGACTCCACACCGAGGGGCATCCGATACGCTTCTGTCGCCTCCACAAAAGCCCACCAAGACTAAGCCTTTCCAAGCAAGACAAATCTCCGGCAAACAGGCCCTGCAGAAAGGGAACGCCAGGGAGGCGGGAGTCTCGGGGGTCACACCCCACCTTCAAATCCACCTCCACCAAAAAAGCAGATGCCAATAACTCAAAAAAGAACAAAAAGGATTCAATTGAGATATAATCTCGCCCTCGTGCACATACAGCACCCATCCAGACCTTGACCTCCTCACCTCCGGGAACCTCCAGGAGAAGAGCCAGGGATCTCAGATGTGCCATAACTCCAGAAAAGAGGCCCTCTCTTCTGTAAACACCTTAAATACACTCATCTTCTCTAAGACAAACATATGCGGCGGTGCTCTGTGCACGGCAAGCACCCACATCGGCAGGCAAATGGACTTTTTATGAGGCCGCTTCGTTTTAAAAGCACTCAAATAACTGAGGGGAAAGAGGATGGGATCGGGGTGTGGTATGACAAAGCGTGGGACTCGCAAAGGGACGGAGAAATGCATTCCAGCTTGATGGCGTGTTTTGGCAGGATGTGGTGACATTCTGCAGTGCCTTCTCCGAGAGGGTTTAATGCCCACCTGAACGTGGCAGGGGGGCCACAGTTTGTTGGAGCCAGACACACACACTCACATACTTGGAAACGCTCCAATAATCCCTCCACCGTATAGCTGTTCTATAAAACAGCGAGAAGTCGTTCAACAAGAAAATGTGCAGTGTCAGAGCGTTCCTGACTAAACATATTTACCACACATCACCTTATAAAAAAACACAAAAAACTATTTGTTCTGGCATCGATTGCTCCATTAAATTAATCAAAGGAAGATTAGATCTGAGCTACATGCTGATTCAGAGAAACATGGGACGCTTCATCCCTGGTGGCGCTTTGACTTCCTGACCCCCAGCAGACTCCAAGGGCACTAGCCTTTGCATGGGCGACATTTCCATTAAATTAGCTCTCTCACTAGCCTGTAATCTAAATGCAGAGATGCCACAGACTACAGTTATTTTTATATAAACCCAAAGTTAAAGTCTTGATGACTGACTAATCATCCAACAACCGACTAATCAGGTAAACAAGCTTTTTTCCAGATGTGTGCATGCTGCTAGACAGCCATTTTAATTTTACTTGCATCTATGCCTTAAACAGATGTTGTTTTTCCACAGCAACTTTTATCAGTTAATGCATTCCCTGACAAACAAACCCACTACCTTGATGTTTCAAGTGCCATGCACTAGCTACAGGAATTCATCCACTTTAAAGCACACGTCTTTGGCCACTGCATCATTTCTCTCACTGTTTTTGAGTGTCCTTTCACAAGGATTATGCTTTTAGGTATATTCCATTCTGTCTTATTATAAAGAGTACACATCGAGTCAGGTGAATCCAAACTAGCATAATGGCCAAAAAGGTCTTGTCTGTTATCAATAGTGTTGCGATGTATGAAGCACAGCTCAGTCACTTTCAAACCAAGCAGCTTTCTTCTTGGTCATTGTGCGAAATTTAACAGAACTTCAAAACACTGAGAAATCTGCATGAGGAAAACTCCCAATCGTGTGGATTCCTATTAAACCAACTGGCTTTTGTCTGCCAAACCTCACCAAACAATGTGACCGCATCTTAACTGAAAATGGACTTCCTTAAGACAAATGAACTGACTAGTTTTTCAGGCAACTCACTGACTAGTCAATTTAAAAAAATAGATGTTATTGCACATCCCTAAAAGTTAAATATAACTACTACAGACCACACACTAACCCCACCCCTTAAAAAATTATGAACCATTTTACCTTTGAGAACATCTGATTTTGTCAGACATAGCTAACTTCTAAAGACAATTGTGGTCCCAAAGTATAGCTAAGTAAACACATTCACTCAACAACAGAGGGAGAATGAAGTAACTGTGTTTGTTATTGTGTTTGTGGTGATCTGCAGGAGACATTAGTGCTGCCTTTGGTTTATTCAGGCACAAACATATCTAAAGCTGTGTTTATCCGTTCAAGTGTACATCTGGGCTCTTATTTCTCAATAACACAATAGAGGTTGCAACAGTTGTGAATCATGTAGAAACACACCTTAACCAAACCAGTGCACTGTAGACTCTTGCACAAAATGAAATTAGATGGATCATAGTGGATTTAACGCCCACAGAATGGGTCAAGATACCGTGGAGACGCTTGGTACGATTCACTCATTTCTATCTATCAATAGATGATTAACTGATATGTGTGTTCAGTTCCTCACCATTCTCCCGGCTTCATTGTTCTGTAGGTTCATAAGCGTGCGTGCATGTTCAACAGATCCACGTGGGTAGTTTTTCTCACGCTCGCGGGCGTCCACAAACTCCCGGGCGAAACGGTAGCCGTAGTTGACGTTGTCCCCGCAGCCGCCCCATAGCCAGTCTCTCTGGAGGTCTTTGGGACGAGCCGCTCGGCTGCAGCCGCAGGTGGAAAGCTCACCCTCGCGGCACGCCCGACTCACCGCATTCACGACACCCGCTGCGCTGATGGCGTAAGTAAAAGCTGTTTCTCTGCTGCCTGCAGAAGACACACACACAAACACATAATTAGGACACAGACGACATTCCACTGGCTGCAAATCACTTTGTTAAATCATCCACAACTCTTCAGTACACTATTTTTCTTGATTATTCACTTAGGAAGTAAGGCAAAGAGTACAACAACTCATTTCCAGAGCCCCACAGATGGTAACAATCTTTCTGGTAAGCCCTGCAGTGAGAGATAAGATTATCAGAAACGTGTGCATGTACATGGACAGCACTGATTCATTGTTCCATTGTTATATATATATAAATATATATCTCTATGGATATATATTGAAACGCAAGCGAAAAGAGACAGGTTTTCCAGTGTTGGTACACTTGATATGAGACATATGATAACCCGCAAAACTTTCCTGCCAAAGAGGCGCTAGGTTTATAAAAATTTGTGCTCTTTTTCGCATCTGTTGTACATGTGTTACCTGATAAACCCCCCCCCCCCCCCATCTAATAAGCCATCTGGAATGCAGATTTCACATACCTCAACAGCACAAGCAATACAGTTAATAGCGTTTAACGTTTAAAAGCTGTTTAAACATGTTAAAAAGTGCTGGTACAACCATATTTAGAGATAAGCACTTTGTATCAATGCTCAGCGACACAGTAATTATGAGAGGAAATTTGTCAAACAAAACGTTTTTTAAACTCCAGGCCTTGAGCATTCCTTTTTAATGATCCGGCCTTCCTCAATGCCTTAATGAAAGTGAACTTGCCCCTGACTAGACGGACCACAAGTAACTGTTTTGTGTTTTAAAAAAGCACAAAAATGTATGACAGGAGCAGGAGGCTTATAATGTTAATGTTTCACCCCAAGCTTGTCATTTTTACATTAATTTACTTGATTTTATGGCTTTTCAGCTCTACTTTCAGTATGTAAAAATATATATCAAACTACTTAGACTATTAAGAGCAAATTTTAGATAGATAGATAGATAGATAGATAGATAGATAGATAGATAGATAGATAGATAGATAGATAGATAGATAGATAGATAGATAGATAGATAGATAGATAGATAGATCACACACTATAGAAAGAGTAAAGTATTTTAAAATTGTATGCGAATTCGTTGCCGGTTTCACAGTATCAAACACACAAAGCGGCGCGTGTAAACGGGTGTGTACCTGCATTCCAGAGATGCGCCTATTGAATTCGGAGGACCACTTTTATTGGCCTTTGGTGCCCAGACTTCAAATAGAGTCCCGGATATCCCGACTCTGTGTCATCGTGTCATTGCATTTCAAAAGCGACGCTGGACAATGGCCCGACTAACACCTCAATATAAACCTCGCGATTGACTGCAAATAAGTCCCGTGCTATTTGGGGGGGCATGGGAGAGGGGCACGTCGCGTCTTACACCTTGTTTCACTGATGAGCGGAACTAACACTCAATTGAGGCAACGAGCGCTGTTTTCTGTGAGAGATCGACAGGCAAACGAGCATGCATTCGATTCAAGTAGCCTACACGCTGCTTACAGGCTACATGAAGGACTGGCACATTCTGGAGAAACTTTCTTCATTTAAATATGCTGTATAAAAGATCTGCACGAATGCAAACATGCATGCACAAACTAATACAGAGCACCCATTATTTTTTAAATAACAGACAATGTTATATGAAAATCACCAAACTGATGTCAAGAGCGCAGCGCGTAGCAGTTCAATGCATGCTGAGCACGCACCATTAACACTTTACATGTAGGCTACATATAACTAAACAAAACTATACCTTTACCAAAAACGTTTATTAAAGCATGCGCTTATATGCGTTATTTATTTTTAATGCGTTTTAAAATTGCCCAGTTGCTCAATAAAAAGTTGGCAAAGTAGGCAATTTCATATATTTTTTTGAAGATATCACAAGAACAAATGGATATTTATATTCCATGTCTCATTTAAAATAGTCTCTATAAAACATGACCACTTCTATTTTTACATGAATTGTGATCATGATTCATTCATATGACAGACACTAAAATACAATAGAACACAAAAAACTAAAACAATAATAGACCCTTAAATAATCTATATACCATATACATACATTTATTTTTACATGCTTTATGTATTGTTTTTATGAAGCATCTTTCAGAAGGGCAAACTAGAATTAAACAGCTGGTCATGTGAATATTTACACCAGCCACATGAAATCAGGAACTTTAATTAATAGCTGACAATTCTGAACAAAACATTAACTATTTATAGACTAATTCAAAACTACACTGTGGTCTGACATTTCAAAGCAGGCATGTATTCAAAAGCTGAATGCTTTATTTTTGTGCAATTAATCAATTTAGATACTTGTTTTGAGTGCATTGTAAGCATCATCACTTTTACTCACCTATCTGCATGACGCGGCCGAACACGGATGTGTTGTCCACCGTGCTACAGTTCCATCGCCTTTGCCTGAACTGATACTGACACTCCTTGATGCCCGTCTTTGCCCCCTCTCCGATATAAACCATATGGTCCTGATAGAGCTGGCAGAGCTTCCTCTGACCCTGAGACAGGCCCGTCAGCTGGCTGCACAGAGGCTGTGCTCCAATGATGTACATCTCCGGTCTTTGGATAGGGTTCATGGCTAAAGACCTGAGAAAGTAAGACCAAAGCTCAGACCATCAGCCAAATACAGTGTGGACAACTAACCTGCAGCATGCATGACACAAAATCATTATTTATAGTGTAAAACTTAATTAGGCTATCATTTTTATTCTTTTTTTTTTTTGAGAATGTAATAAGATATAGAAATGCGTATTGTATTGTTTTCACGTGACTAAGTCAAACTCTAAACCCGTGATTCTCTGCAATGTACCAGTTTAATTTCAAGCAAATTCTTTTTTTTTTTTCTTTTGTTATATTAAGTTATTGGACGGTTTAATGGTGTCTGTAACTTATTATCAAACTGAAAACTGCTGGAAAAACCTGTTGTCCTCAGGACATGTTGCCTTGAAAGCCCTTATTTACAAACAGTTTGACCATTTGTTGCCCAAGGTAAATATTGTGACAAAGCCTTCACATTTGTTCTCAGCTAACGGTTTTATTATGCATTGTTTCATCCTTTCACAAAGACACATAACTCAATATGATACTCTTTAGAAATATATATAAGTAACCTAAATTAGTTTGCAAATACAATCTGATCTTACCACCACGAGTTGGCGACCACCAGCAGCTGTGAGTTGCAGACGATGAGAGCCACTGCCAAAAGTAGGTGTCCTTGGTTCATTCTCACATCCATCCTTCCTCGTCCAAGAAATAGAAACGTCAAGAGCCTCCTCTGGGGAAACATTTAGGAAATGATAGTAATCCACTTGCTGCTTCCTTTAGTAACTTGACTAAAACAGAAAGTCCAGTGCCTCTGAATCCCCTCAATTTCGCTCCAGCTCAATTTTAAACACCAGCTGTGCGTAAAACACCTAGATAACCTGAGGCACTAACGGAGTCTGACATCTGTTGAGAATGTTATTTTCAAACTCCGCTTCATAAA
Source organism: Barbus barbus (assembly GCF_936440315.1). Taxonomy (NCBI): domain Eukaryota; kingdom Metazoa; phylum Chordata; class Actinopteri; order Cypriniformes; family Cyprinidae; genus Barbus; species Barbus barbus. The sequence goes on from NC_136717.1 coordinate 21,608,877, forward strand.
ACGCAACGAAAGTGGATGTCGGTGCGTAATGGACATAAGCGCCACATGGATGGAAGTTAAAACGAACGATGAAAAGACATAAGTGCAACTAGTCCAAACTCTCTCCCCCCTCTGTCGGTTCTCTCGACATGAACTAACACCTCTGCGCTCCGATGGCACAACTTAACCCTCCCTTCTTCTGCTCGCACTTCAGCACACCCCCTTCGTTTTGACGCGGATACAAAGAAGAGGAGGAGGAGCGCGAGGGGAGCCGAGGAACTGGTGAGGAATTTGGGGAGGCCAAACAACACAAGAGGGAAGCAGATGAGAATCCGATTCGCGGCAGAGCTTCGATTCTCCGGCGCGCAAGAGCGCGTTTTGCGCTTATGGTAAATTACGACACAACGCATGCATTAAGACGAGTTTGAGATACTCGCGAAGCATTTCTATGAAAATCAAAAAGTCAAAAGTTCACAGAGGGAGATGGAATAAAAGAGTTAACGGCTTGGAAAATATCAAAGTTCACATGCGTATAATCTCCATTCTTTTTAGCTCTATAGTTTACCGCAATAAATCCGAACAAAGGGGAAACAAAAAAATCCCAGTTTGACATGAGGAATAAAAGCCACGCATGTGATCTTTGACAGTTCAACTCCTGCTACCCTCTAAATCACTTTGCACATAAAAGACGCAGTTGCATTAAACGCACTTGGGCATGAGATATCCACTCACACTTCAGCAACCAAGACTAAACCGGGATATAATGTGGGGAAAGTTTTATCAGCACACCCGTTTTAGACGAATTTACAGCTGATAACCAACATTGCAGACATAAACAGCCATATTGCACCCTATCCTTCAGAAGTGCAGTGTAAGGAATGCAAATACAATGAGTGTTTTACAGCTCCAGACTCTTTGGAGAGGTTTGGGAATTGTAGAGAGCCCTGTGCCATTCCAGCATCACCCCCACACCTCTCTTTTGAGTGCAGACATGTCAGAATTGGTGTGAGAGACGCCACTCAATTTCCGAGCAGTCTGTGCATGATAAAGCGCCTCTCCGGACCCTTTCATCTCCTCTAATCCACACGCCCAGCCATCACCTTTACGCCTCCCATCGCAGACCTGGGCTCGTCTCCGCGTCCCTCCCTCGCCGCACAGTGAGCAATAAATTCTGTTTATTTTACTTTACACTGTGCGGTGCTTATAGTTACTGTATCGTTACTGTTCTAATGTGGTTTCTTCCGTTTTTGTAAATGCAATGTCAAAATCTACGTGTATAATAATTTCAGTCACTATATGATTTATTGGACGATGATTAGAGGAAAATTGTATAAAAAAAACAAAGATTGTTTAACAGATTGGCTTCAGGGTAATCTGATAATGCACATAAATTCATGAATTTCTTATTTTAAGCACGACGTTGTTAGTGGTTCATTTAAGTTCACATTATTAGTAGTAAATGGTGTTTGCTTTTTTGAGAACAGTTTTGTGAACCTTTTGTGGAATGAAAAGATTCCATTGATGTTAAACATTTTTCATGGAACCATAGATGCCAATAATAATTAAAAAAAACTTGAATTTTAACAGTCTATGAAACCAAAGGCCAACAATTATATATTTAACTAGTGAAAACTGCATTGAATTTATGCATTCTGCAAGCTATCACGTTAATTGTTAATCAGAAAACACTAAATAAAATTAAATTGAAATTTGACTAAATAATTAAATCTGAATAACAATCTACTGAACGTGTAAATGTATCTATAATGATAACAAAAAAACAACTATTATTAGTATTATTTAATAAAAAGTTATAATTAATAACTTTCAAAATTCTCTAACCTATTATTAAATGCATTAAATTTCTGTAAGAGTCCATATCTATTGCACACGTTCCATTTAAAATTCAAAGTCCTGATTATATTACTGCATCTTATCACATGGTGGCGCACTTTAGTAAGAAATGAACAGACAGCAAAACAAGCAATTACATTTTCTCACGAGGTCTATGCAATCACAGCGCAACCCAGCGCAATGCTAGTGTAATACACGACTGATGCCTCATGCTTATCAGTATGCATTAAGCTCTTTGTAGGTGCTAAGAAAAATATGCATACTAGAAAAAGATGGATTTTTTTTTGTGTTGCCAGAGCTGTTGTATTAACACCACTGTCTGCAATTTTATTTTATTTTTAAAGACTTCTGTGAGGTCTTTTGAATTAAGATCCACTTCGATCCTCTCTAGTAGGTCACCTCTAACTGTGAGCAATAAAACCTGTAAAAGAGTCTTATAGATAAGTGTGCTTACGCATCTCACATATGCATTGCTTATACATTACTCAATCTGCCTGAAACTGGTGCTAATAATACACATTTCAATGTGACCTTAAATGGACACGTTCTCTCTCTGTTGGTCTATACTATGCCATCTGTGCCGCTGCCAGCTATGCTTGGTAAATGATGACATCACTGGCACGCATGAATAGAATCCGAGCATCCAGTGGGTTTCAGAAGCTGGATGCTGTCTTCATAAAGGCTTTGCAGATTTGTACCGACTTACATTAGCAGAGCGGTTGCCAGTGCTGGCAGATCGGTTAGAGAATGAAAATTCTGTCATCATTTACTCACACTCATGTCATCCAAACCTGTATTATTTTCTTGCTCGCATGGAACACAAAACAAGATGTTTAACAGAATGTTAGCGCTGCTCTTTTCAATACAATGAAAGCTCCAATGATGGCAAAATGATCATAAAACATAATTTGCGTGCTATTTTCCAAGGTTTTGAAAGTCATCTTAAAAATAAAGGTTCCAAAATGTGGTTTTTGCAGCAATGCCACAAAAGAACCACTCGTGATCCCTAAAGAACCTTCCAGTTCTTAAAATAATTTTTTTTTTTAATGTGAAGTACCTTTTAATAATCTAAAAACATTTTTCCACTATAAAGTACCTTTTGTAGAATGCAATGGTTCCATGGATGTTAAAAGTTCTTCATTGAAACATAGATGCCAATAAAGAAGTGTTTATGAGGTGTATTAGGAGAAGACCAAGTTTTTGAATGAATTTGACCACATTATTGACCAAATAAGCACAAATAAGCTTTGAGAGCTCATTTTGGTTTTGTTTCTCCCACAAAGCTATCGTATGATTTTGTCTGGTATTGCCTGTATTGTAAAGAAGCTTTTTTTGTTCCTCACAGATGCCGATAAAGAATATTTATTTTTAAGAGTGTACGAGATGACATTTTTGACCAAATATGACCACATATTGTGCATATTCAAACTGCACAAATAAGCTTTGAGAGCTCATTTTGTGTTTTTCTTCAGCACACAAATCTATCGTATCATTCTGTCTGCTATTGTTAAAGAGCCTAGTCACCATTCACTTTCATTGAAATAGCAGGGTGAACATTCCGCTAAACATCTCCTATTGTGTCCCACAGAAGAAATAATGACACAAGCATGAGTAACTGCTGACAGAATTTTCATTTTTGGGTGACCTATACCTTTAAGGTTTGGATCTGATTTTGAGCGATTATGTAAACAGCTTAGTGTCTGACACAGAACAGGAAAGAAACAGAGGTGAGAGAAGACAAGGAAAACACTGGAGCCGTGCAGACAGTGTGTGTGTGTGTGTAAATGTGCGAGCGAGTGAAGATGAAGACAACCTGGCTAAAGCTCAGGAGAGCTCTTGAACTCTGTGATGATCCTCCAGTTACACAACTGCGCACAAAGAGCTCCGGCGCCAGCGAGAAAGAGACAGAGAGATTGAAAGAGAAAAGATGCCACCCATACCAAAGATCGACTAGCATAAAAACAGCCACTAATCAAAACAATCTGCCCAATGCCTCGGTCTCTGTGCACGCAGAGAAAAACGAAGGCACGGAATAAAGAGCGAAAACTCTTAATCACACGGCATCAAACAGTCATATGCGAAGCAGCTTTCTGGCTGTGAATTCACAGCACTTATAATAACCAAAGTGTTCACAAGTCTGTAAAACTCGCTGCTTCCCCGTTGAGTCACACGTACTGTAAATGCCCCCCTCTTTCCTCACACACAACGCCATGTGGTTTGGGGTACGGTGGAAATGACGGGGAGGGGGCTCTACACGTGCTGGGGGTGGGGTTAACTGGTCCAGCTGTGTTACCCAGGGTGCTTTGCGGCAACCGCTGGGAGTTCAATGGTGAGGCAAACCTGACAGATCTGTGTGCTGAGGTGTCTGAGTGAGCAGCCTGCTGTATATCATTAAAACTGCAGCATCTCTCCATAACGCTGTCTGTGACTAACCCAGATAGCAGGCAGACGCCCAAATCAAAGACATGTGGGCTGCACACACACACACACATACAATGCCTCTCACCGCTCATGCTCTCTTTTACTGTCAACTCCGTCACTCCCACCCCATGTTGCTCGCTTTCACTCCGAGACATTTTCCTGACGTTCCCACTGTGCGCTCTTGAAATTCCATAATTTTCCCTCTTCTTTCTCCTTTAGCCCGTTCCACAATCTTTCTGTCTCCTTTCTGCCCTTCACCTCTCGTCTTCCACTTCCTTTACTCAGCGTATAGTCTCTCCCACAGCTTGTTTTGCTTCTCTTCTGCCATTTTGCATTTATTTCCTTATCCTACACCTGCTTCTCAGATGTTTCAAACCCCTGTTCCTCCTCCTGTCGCGGTCCCTCTCCTTTTAATCATTCACTCTGTTCCAGCCATTCCCTCTCACTGTTCTGTTTCTTTCTCTTTCTGAACTCTTGCTCTATATATATATAAATAAAAGTAAGAACGCCTACTGACTAACACTATAGAAATTTGGCGATGAGCCATTGAACTTTATCACAACATATATATTTTATGTCTATTTTATATGGAGACACCAGCCCTCACAATGTAGAGCGCTTTGAGTGCTTAGAAAAGCGCTATATAAATGTAATGAATTATTATTATTATTATTATATATTTTTTTAATTAAAGTTTTTTATATTTTATACAGTTAAAATTTAAAAAAGTATTTTTTTAGATAAATTATATTTTTAATTTCATGTTTTTACTATTAAAAATAATTTTTAATTATATTTTATTTTCAAATTTTTATTTATATTTTATTTTCATTTTTATTCATAATGTGTTTATTAATATGTTTCTATATCCATAATTTTATATTTAAAACACTAACTTCATAACATTATCTTTTCTATCTGCCTCTGTAAATGCATGTTTTCGGGGCAATTAAGCTGCTTCAGATGCAGCTTCTGTGCCGCCTTTTCCGGGTAAAGCTGGTATTGTACCCTCTATTTCATTTCCCTCTCTAAAGCTGGAAGAAGATGACTCATGCACGCTGCTCGTATTGTGAAAGTGAACGCATGTCTCTCTCTCTCTCTCCTCCGAGCCCATATGGCTTTCTGCACTGACTGCTCAGGAAACCAGACACAGGCCAAACTGGCCACACATCAGTCACTCTCTCTCTTCTATGACACACACGGCCCCTCTCACTCTCTCCTTCCTCCTTCCTCTCCGTCAATTTGTTCCCAGTAAGAAGTCTGATAGGACTTGGTGTAGTGTGGAGAACCAGCGGGGATCCTGCTATAAAAGTGCAGGTGCTGTTAGAGCTACTTTATTCCCTAATAAATAGATGGACGCAGCAGTCAGGGGCCTGTAGCTGCTGGAGAGACCATGTGTCTGCCAGGTTCCTGATGTGATGGTGGGGGTGGGAGAGGGCGCCCTGACAGCCGCTCCTCACCAGGAAGGGACGGGTCTTGGGTCAGTCCCCCCAGGGTAGTGGGGGACACAGCACATGTTATAGATTTGAGGGGTGATGGTGTGATTGCACTGGAGGAGTTTGGGTCATATTCTTGTTCTTTCAGCAAACGCAAACTGAAATAAGCAGCAAATGCCTTTGCGTGAACAACTCATTATAAAAACCCGACAACGGGAAAACACCGTGTCTACATGATATTTTGAAATGGTCTTTTAAGATTAAAAATGCTATCAAAATTCAGCTCTTCAAAGGGGTTAAGATGCAAATCAATAAAAAAACAAACTAGATTTTTCTCAGTTTTTGCATCAAAGTTATTATAGAGCAACAATGTATGGAAGCCTGTCACAAATTAAAATAATAAAAAAGGTTTTTTTTTATTTAAAAAGTTTACATTTCTTTTTCTTGCAATTCTAAGAAGAAAAATCTGAATTGTTAATGTTAGAATTCTGAGATAAAAATGAGTGGATTCTGGGATGTAAACAGAATTCAGAAAAAAAAGTCAGAATTTCTAGATATAAACTAAATCTATGTGAGATATAAATATGGAATTGCAAGAAAAAACAGAATTCTGAGTATATATTTCACAACTCTGACAATTCTGTTTTTCTCAGAATTGCACGTTTGTCTCGTAATTCTGTTTATATGTAGCAATTCTGACTTTTTTTCCCTCAGAATCTAAACTGAAGAAAAAAATAAAAAAATCGGAATTGTGAAAAGTTATTACCCTTTTTTTTTTTTTTTTAATTCTGTGGCGGAAATAGGCTTGAATTTACAGTTTTCAAGGTTTACAATGAATAAGCCAAGACCTTTTAAATGAAAAACGTTATGGGCAAAAATCGAACTGCGATCGAGTTCTTCTTACCCCGTTTATGAGCTTTCCCTCGTGAAAGCACACAGTTGTAGGCATGTACATGACCTTACATGCTGTCAGCTTATTAAGCATAATCAGTGCAACATCATGCATGTCAGTGCATTCACCCGCTTTTTTTGCAGCGCAAAGATAGTATATTCTGGGGCGCACATATACTATAATGTGGGCATCCCATGACAAGTCAGAAGATATTTGAACTCCAAGCAATGTAAAGAAACTCTACTAATTGCATGTCCTGAGATAACATGAGAGGGGGGGGGGGGGGGGTTGTCTCCTCTCCTGACACTAATTACCATGTCAACAGTCTTAGCTCCATTCATTGCCAATGAATTCCTGTCCCCATTCCACTACAGAATCCAAGGCCTTCTGAAGTGACATACTGCCAAGTATGGTGACCCATACTCGGAATTCATGCTCCGCATTTAACCCATCCAACGTGCACACACACAGCACTGAACACACACACACCGTGAACACACACCCGGAGCAGTGGGAGTCCACTTCTGAGTGAGTCCAGGTAAAGATCCCATTAGAAACTCTGTGATTGTTAGATCATCAGCATATTTCACAGGTATTACCGAAGGAGGCAAATATGAATCCAGGCTATTTATGCATATGACAAAAAGCAGAGGGGATAAAAGTCCCCCTTGAGGAACACCAGCTGGAACTGTAAAGGAGCCCCACTTCACCCTCTGGTCTCTGTTACTCAGATAGCTCCTTACAGTAAGCCAAAGGGGTCGTCTGACATGCAAGTCAGCTAAGGAACGTAGCAGTCGACTATGTTCAATTGTGTCAAAAGCTCAAGTGAAGTCAACAAAAACAGCATGTATATCCATTTTGGGAGAGCTGTTAAGTGCTTCATGCCAGTGCTGCAGAATTTGAATCAGGGCAGTGTCAGTTGATCTGTTCCTCATAAAGCCGTGTTGTGATGGTTCAATCTTAGTAACTGTATCCTCCAGAATGGCATCCCTGAGGATTCCTTCAAACACTTTTCCAACACAGCTGAGTAGTGAGATCTGGCGATAATCTGCTGGAAAACTAGGCTTTGCTTTGACTATAGCCTCCTTCCATTGCTTTGGAAAGATGTTATGCTGGATACATGTATTGAAGATGTCACATAACACCGGTGCCAACTCTTCATGAAAAGTCTTTAGCACCCAAGGAGGAACGCAGTCGGGACCAGCAGCCTTGGCTGCATTCACGGAGTCTAGTCTTAACTTGTTCAATACTCAGAGGAGGTACACTACAATTTGACAACTTGCAGGTGAATTCTTCCTCAGACAAAGAAATGTGGCTCGCATAATTCCACACAGAAGCAAAGTGCCTAGCCAGTGTGTCACACTCACGTTACATGATGTTTTGATCCTGAGACACCATGTCACTCTTATCTCCTTCCATCCCCATTAAGTTCTTCACTGACTTAAACCATCGCAGTTCCACCTCATGCTGGTAATATTGTTTCTTTGCATTCTTGATTTTTTTGGGAATGATTGATTTTATTTTCCTATAAGAGGTTTTGTCGCCAGAACAAAAAGCACACTGTCTATCTTTTATCAGATCTTTAATTTGAACAGTCATCCAAGGCTTATCTGTGTTTGTGATAGAGACTTTCTTTAATGGAACTGTTTTATCCATGATAGATATGATAGTGGAAGTAAAGGATCCAACCTTAGCCTCAGGATCCATAGCTTCGTGAATTTTGTTATTTAGAAAACAAAAAGGTTCTACCTACAAAGTCGAACTCTAACTTGGTTCTATAAGGCTCTATCTGTGAATCAGCCAATCAGCACTTCGAATGCACGAAAGAGGACCAATCAGGATCAACGTTCTTTGTCATGTCGCCGGACTGCTCTGTAACAGCAGAAAAGATTAAACATTAAACAACAATAATTACGTGTCTGCATAATCAATAAGTGCAATTCACCTTTTTAAAACATAATGATGAAATGATTTTTCACTCATAATTAGCGTATGCATAAAACAAATAATCATCTGCAAAAATTGAACTGGCTTGAATGGCTTTACTGCAGAGCAATTACTGTACATAATGAAATATAAGTGCCACTGTCGTTTGATGGTGGATGTGGTGAATACGATCAAAATGTTGTTTGTGAAGATGCTGAAAACAATAGTTTTGAGAATATATTGCGATCGCGAATATGAGGCAGATGCTGAAAGTATACTGGGGAAATGCGCTCTGACGATGGCAGTGATGGTAAAATCATCTGCTCCAATCGAACCCTTCTAAGTTTCAAAAGGTAAGGAAGTATGATTATTTTATGTTTTAAAACAAATTATAAAAAACGATTTGTATTTCTTGACAATTGTTGCTTCAGTTAATGTTTTGCAAGATAGAACCTTGTAATTCCAAGCGGAATATTACTTTTTAGAATTAGAAGATTCTATCTGCATTTGACCTGTTCCAAAAATCCCCATTTAAAAATCTGAGAGGATTTTGATATTGTACATTTAGAATACATTTAGGGTCTCTGTCATTTTCATGTAGGAAAGAGACTTGTTCCCCATATCATTTTTGCTATATGGAATGCAAAAATTTTGAAGCTCAATATCACTCAGAATGCAGATAGAACCTTATAATTCCAAGGCGACTCAATGGCTTTGCTGCTGACCTTTGATTTGATGATCCAGTTCAACCATACTAATAAGCAAAAATGACTTTAGATAAACTAACAATTGTGCTTCATTGTTTTTTTTATTGCCGAAGAGTGTTGAACCACCTTCTCCTGCATTCTACTGTACATACGTGAATTTACTTTTCCTTCAGCTTGAGGTTTATTCATTACATTTTTTGGTGTGAAAGAGCTTTTACATTTGCTATAGTTAGAACTTCTTGTATTAAAAACAATCAAGCCCTGCTCATATTTAAAAAATAACGCAAAAGTAGCGCAAAAGTAGCGCAAAAGTAACGCAACGCATTACTTTCCATAAAAAGTAGGTAATTAGTTACTTTTTTAGTGAGTAACGGAATATTGTAATGCATTACTTTTAAAAGTAACTTTCCCCGACACTGCTGATGATCTGCATCCAGTTCCGTCTCTGATCAAAACAGCAAGATTATGGTGGTGATGGCGCAGTGGATAAGACACATGCCTTTGGTGTGAGAGACCCGGGTTCGAATCCACTGTGAGACACCAATGTGTCCCTGAGCAAGACACTTAACCCCTAGTTGCTCCAGAGGCGTGCGACCTCTGACATATATAGCAATTGTAAGTCGCTTTGGATAAAAGCGTCAGCTAAATGAATAAATGTAAATGTAAATGTAAGATTATACTAGGTTTTACAATATTAAGCATTACTAAAAACCATGCTACATATCTAATCATAAGATTGCTTGTGAGAGATATGTGACCCAGGACGTGGTTACAAGTGACTGCAACCACAATCCTGCTCACTCATTACTGTGCTTTTGAGCAATGCACTTAAGCCCAGGTTCCAACAGTCACAATTAGAGCATTGTCATATGCATTGGGTGGAAAGGCATTGATTAAACAGTAAAAAGCTCGCCAACTGAAAGGCTTGATCCTGTTTTTTGGGGTCAAACAAGTCAATGGATGCACTTTGCTCATCTGACCCTGGATGAATCTGTCTAGAGTCTGAGTATACAGGTCAGTTTCGTATATAATGCTGCTTTCTTCATCTCTTTTCTTTTGCTCTACGTCTCTTACTTTTATCAGAGTAGAGTATGGGTGGTTCATTCTCTCCCCAGGCAGCCCGAGGCTGCCGCCTGACTGAGCACATTGCCCACTTCAGTCCTGGCATACTGACAGGCCGCTGGGCTGCCCATCAGTCCTCCTGTGCTGCTCTGGAGAGCCCCTTCCATTCCCTACCACCTCCTCTTCTCCTCCCTCTCCCCAGCCTCCCATTCACCACAGGAAAGGTTTTATTGCACATCAAAGATGGCAGACAATCTAGGGTTAATTTATAGAACTACAGAAAAAAAGGGTTTTCCTGATGGTTATGAAGTGCAAACATGCCTATTGAAATTGTGGTCAGATATTAATAAATGTGTTATTCCTAAAGAGACTACTCAATCAACATTATCCCTGCAGTGATTTTATGACTAAGTTCAAGGAAGGGGTTAATCACTATTATGTTGTTTTTGTGAAGAGGAAACAGAGACAATTTTACATGTATTTTTCAAATGTGGATATACAAATTTATTTTGGTCTCAGGATTCATTAATTATTTTTGATGTCCTATATAAGATTATTCAACTGATACAATGGTTTTGTTTTTGGATTGTGATACTGGCTTAATGAACATTGACAATGCAATGAAAATTCTTATTCTATTTGGGAAATATCAAACATAAATCAAAATGGTAACACTTTAGTATAGGGACCAATTCTCACTATTAACTAGTTGCTTATTAGCATGCCTATTATTAACATATTGGCTGTTTATTAGTACTTATAAAGCACATATTCTGCATGACCATATTCTACATCCCTAAACTTGCCAATACCTAAATTTAACAACTACCTTACTAACTATTAATAAGCAGCAAATTAGAAGTTAACTGAGGCAAAAGTCAAAGTTAATGGTTTCTCAATAGTGAGAATTGGACCTTAAAATAAAGTGTGACTATCAAAATATGTCAGCTTTTCCAAATGATAGGCTACTTTGCATTTCTTTAATTTATATAAAGTACTATTGTAAAGCTGTTCAGACATCTATGTTGTTGAAAAAGATAATATAATAGCTATTCAGCTGATTTTAGTTGTAAAATGTTGGTGAATATTGTATGGTTTTAATTATTTATATTCTTACTCCGTAAATATTAATTAATTAAATTAAAAAAGAGAAAAATCTAGGATGATGCCTTGTTTTCCCAGACATGCTCTAAATTGCCTAAAATTTCCTCATGTTTTCTGGCTTTCCTTTCCTGCTCATGCGCTCTTGACAGTCCCAATATATGCATTTATATTTGCATTGCTTTGGCTGTTCTCTGTAGATCCTGCCTTCTCGCACACCACAATTGGTCGATTATGTACAATCCCTCCACACTATTGATTGAACAAATCTTTACCATCAGCCAAAACTTACCATCAGACATTTAGCCAATTTAGAAATCCTGGCCGGGACATCCAGGGGGGAAAAAAGCAGGAAGTGTGGTCAATGTACTTAATCAAACTCGCACTCAAAACAAGGTTAGATAGATGGAGGTACAGAAATGCTCTGCAGCCCTGCTTATACATGAGCACACATGCCGAGAGTGAGGAAAGAGGACAAGTCCTCAAACGTGACCACACATACAAACACACTGGCTTGAAGCAGGCAGCTGGAGGGTGGAGAGGTCGGAGTCTCCACAGTCTCGGCCTGATTAAAACTCCCAGCACTGCCTCTCACTCCCCCTGGATTGATTAACCTGACCTGTATCGGATCAACCCCTCGGGACTCAAGCGCAGCCCACTTTCCTGAAGTGGATGAGAGGAACAGCAACGGGGTGGGAGGGGGCAAGAGAGGTGGAAAGGAGAGACACAGAATGGGAGCTGGGCAAAAAGGGACCGTGCAGGAAGAGAAGGAGAACAAACCAGACAAGACTTGCAGGTCAGCACATCAGTGGCGTACTAATCCCTGCTTTCAAGTTCTGTGTTTCCGGCCTTTTATGCTTAAAACTTCTCTTTCCTCGATCAAACACAATGCACCTTCTTGTAATGTTTAATTCAAATGCAAACAATGCATTTCTGTGAGAATGTATCAATTATTTAGGTTTTCATTATTGTTATTATGAGGGCAGCACAGCTGCTCGGTGCGCTGTCAGCAGACGACTGTCTCTGAGTCCCAGCACTGAGACAAACAGCTCTGCTTTCTTCTCCACAATCAACACTCTCTAAAAGAGATACTCTCTGACAGCTATGGCGAGATGAACCAAAAATAAACGAGAATACATGCACACAGATATTCAGTGTCTTGCAGAAGTATTCAGACTCTTCAAAGTAAATTACAAATCCATTTTTTGTGTGAAATTCTTATTTCAAAGCCTGAAACAAAAGACTCCAAATAAATAAAAACATTAATTCTGATAAAATAATTATAATTTTTATAAAAGAATTTAGAATATATATATATATTTTAAACACACACACACACACACACACACACGCACGTGTATATATATATATATATATATAAATAATATTGTCCTTACTTTAAAAGTCTATTAGCTTTGCCCTCTGTTGAGGTGTCATTTGTCTAGGCAGATTTCCTTTAGGTTTATTCAGGTTAGTTATTAGCATGAGCACTGTAATTTTAAAAAATAATATTGTCAGTGATTGTGCAGCTTGCAACAGGCCCTTCTGCCATATTTCCCTGTATTTCTCCCCCACTATCCATTCTTCTCTTTTAACAAGATGCCCAGTGTCTGCTGATGAAAAACAGCCTTACAGTGTGATGCTATCATCAGCATACTTCACAGTAAATGTGATTTGCTGTGTGGGCAGTGTTAGATTTGCACCATACATATTAGTTCAGATTTTACCTGAAAAGTTTCATTTTGGCCCTATCTAACAAGACAAAATTTTCCCTCATTGCAACTGGGTCACAGGGTTTGGTTTTTGGCAAACCCCAGACTTGCTTTCACATGGTTCTTTTTGAGCAATCATTTAAATGACTCAGATTTCCTTGTTTGTGCAGATATTTTGAGAAATTATTACTTCTCAATAATTGAACCAACAACAGGCCACTGGGGCTGCGGCATTACTTTGTAGCCATTTTCTAAAATGCATTTGCTTTACTTTAACTTCTTTGGAATTCTTATTAGTCTTGATTTTCATGGCAGGTTCACAACCTGAATAATGATGCGTTAACTGTGGGGTTTCATCTACAAAAGATGAAAATTACTTTAATGATTCAAAGGTAAAGGCCGAATCATTAAAGTGTATCTGAAGTGTTTCTCAACTGTATCTGAACCGAATACTTTTGCAAAGATTTCATTTAGTAGTTTTGTTCACAGTATTATTATAAAACAATGCTACAATTCAATTTTCAGTGATAATATCACGGAGTAAAGAAAAAATCCACCTACTTTACCTTAAAATCTTCAGTTCAGTTGCTCTTAAGTACTAAAAAGTGGAGTAAATTGGCTGTACAAGCAATTCCATCTTAATTATATTAATTATTATATTAAAATGGTTTTAAAAATTATATAAAATTATATTAAACTACTTTTAAAAAATCAAGTTGAATCTCGTTGGGATAAAATGTTTTTGAATATTCACATTATGAAAGGCGTTCATAATGTACACTGCAACGCGTTATATATTTTCAAAGTTAAAATGCATTATAATATTTGTAGATTCATCTGAAACTAGTTGTTTGTCATGTGTTGGAATGCAATTTACCTAAAAGTGTAAATATGAATAGATAAATCTTATTGTGTATTATCATTTTGGTTACAGTTATTCAATTGTGCATAATAATGCATTATATAAATATTAAAAATGTTTAATATAATGCATTCTATATAAAGGCTTCAAGCAAATGTAACCCAAACATATTGTATTGAATTTAAAGTAAAATAAATAGCATAAAATGAAAATAAACAGGCTTATGTCAGTTTGGTAAACACTTTGGCAAAGCATATTTTCACAAACTTCCCAAAGGCTGGAAACCGTTTTTGTTGATAAAACAGACCTCTAAACACTCGGAGCTCATGACCTCACTGCTAAAACTTGCATTAACAGTAACCTCTCTTGTGGGTGTGGGACCTATGACATCTAGCACTGGGTCTCAAAGGCCCCTGATGCTGAGGGCTTTATCTGGGTGGCTGATGTGTGTATATTCTCCCCTTGAGTCACACAGTTGTTTGAAGAACACTTTTCAATGCGTTCCTAGTTCCTCCCTCTCTCCAGGCCCGGACATGCAGCAGACTAATTCAGTCATCTCTCTGTCTGTTTTGCTCTCTATTTTGTCTCTTGAAGGTCCCAGGTGGGCAATGTGACCATTGTGCAGCCAAACGGCCTGTTATTGTCGGTCATGCTATGAGAGAGAGGTTGAGTTTGGTGTTTTTTTGTATGTTTGCGTGTGTTTTGATGAACCCACTGCTTTCTGCACTGTCAGTGTCTCTCTTCTTCAGTACATTAGCCCAGGCTGTTCCCTACGACTGCTTTGATGGTGAGTGCCGCAGGGCTCCGATCTCTGTTTCAGGTTGTAATTACTCTCTGGAGGGGCCTCACCTGGCTTTGGGCTCCAGGCATACAGAGAGAAAGAGAGAGAGAAAAAGAAAAGGAAAGAAAGTGGAGCTATGAAAGAACAGAAAATAAAGGAGAGGTGGGGTAAGAGGGCAAAACTTAAAAAAAAAAAAAATATGTATGTGTCTGTGTATGTCTTTTTTGCTCAAAGCCGAATTTATTTAATAAAAGATACAGCAAAACTTTAATATCGTAAAACATTATTACTATTTAAAAGAACTGTTTTTTTATTTTAGATATTTTTAAATATATATTTTTAAAATGTAATTTATTCCTGTGATGGCAATGCTGAATTTTCAGATATTTAGATCATATGTTTAGATTATTAAAAATAATTCAAATTTTATATTAATTATTAAATTATATTAATATATTATATATTGTTAAATTACTAATATATTATATATTATTATTAAATTGTTACAATATAATATATTACTCATATATTGCATGTATTTATCTATTATTTTACATAGCATATATTTTTTTGATTTTATATTTGTTTAGATTAATCACTATTATCTTATTATTAAACTATAATTAATATAGTCCTCTATTTTTAAGTCCCTGAAATCCGTGTTAATTTTACAATTACATTTTTCATGACTATTGGTATAATTTATAAACAAAAAAATTTTGCATTTTAAATTACAAGAACATAGAAGCAGACGGTTGGACTCATGTATATAAAACCAATACAGTTTTATCTTATAATAATATATCATACATATATTTTATGTGTGTGTGTGTGATTTTTAGATTTTATATTATTTGAGATCAGATATTTAGATTATTATTAGGTTGAAATTAATGTTAATTTTACTATTTGATTTGCCATTGTTATGATTTGCAATTAAACACGTTTGTAATTAAAACACCTACATTTTAAAATTAGAAGTATTTAACTAGCAGCCTCAGACTTTTGGAATATATATATATATATATATATATATATATATATATATATCCAATTCAGTTTTATATCTATGGAAAAAGCAAACAACGTCTTTCACTTGCCTTCTACTTCACACTACATATTGCTGTATTTACGTAGCAGCAGCATCAAAGATTCATACTCTGAAAGACAAACTGCAGCAGAAAGCAAACACCTCACTCCATCAGGCTGTCTATAAGAGAAAGTGCACGAATGTGACACATACAGAGCAAAGAATTGAAACATTATGGGAAAATAAAGGGATTTGCACATTTTGTATCACTAGCGGTATTACCATTACAATGCATTATATGCAGAGAGATCATCGCCTGTTCTTTACACAGACACCGAGAGCATCGGCTTCCTGGTGTTTCCCCTGTAGTACCCCAACGGGGTTGCAGCTCCTAGGGAGATTCGACCTGATTTGAATAGAGTAACGTAGCTTCCCCTGCTGTAGAATAAACTGTTGTCTGATTTCATGAAAAGCCCATTCAGCTAGCTGGATGTATGCGAGCGTTTGTGTGAGTTACATCCGCCAAAATCTCTCCTCAAACTGCCACCGCTTGCAAAACAAAAAAGCAGATTGGAGTCATACACGATTCCGTGAAGGAGCCAAGCGAGAGAGAGAGAGAAACTACAAAGTAGCCTAAAATCTATTCATGAGGTGTCAGCTTTCAACAGCATGTTGACACATGCCTACGTCTCCTAGGAAACGCTTGCCCCAAGCGCAGTTATCAGCGCAGTTCTGTGGCATGCAATTATCCAATTATCTCCCTCCCCTGAATCAGCACATCAAATCACATGACAGATCTTTTTTTTTTTTTTTTGCAAGGCCTTACAACACCTTTGCATTTGCATGTAGCACTTGTCCTTCCAGTTCTCACTGCCTCCCATTTTCATTTTCACTTTCCTTCGCCGCAATCTTTTGTTTCTATTCCACTTTAGATCAGAACATGCTTAAATGTTTTCCGTTTCGCCGTCTATTTTGCTTCTACTTGGTGCCATTTAGCCAGAATGATCATAAACTGTTAAATCAACAGCGCCGTCGCTCTGCATCTTTTTTAATTGCTACCTTTCGCCTGCTTTCTAAATCAAACCCCTCCCTTTCCTTTCTTGCTCGTCCCCTCCTCCCTCTCTCTCTCTCTCTCTCTCTCTGCTTATTTCCAGGAGCAGCTTGAGTCCTGCTTTTGGCTCTGCAGGCCTGCTTTGAGAGTCTCTGACTCACAGCAGTGCAGTTCTGGAGCGGCCCTCCTCTCTGGCGGTGAGGCCGGCTGGAGGAGCCAGGGAGAGGGGCCGCTGTCACAGACCTCTCGCCCCCTTACATGCTGGGCATCGGGGCTCAGCGCGCATTCAGAGCCCTTCATCTGGCCACCATACAAGCCCAGGACCTGTCTGTCAGAGAGAGCGCATGAATTCAGCTCAACGTCAGCATGCGATGGGAGTCCACAGCACAGTTTTATTCCAGTAATCGGACGTATTTCAGAGATGATCTGGTTAAGTGGACGATAAAAATAAGAAGGATCAATGAGCGAGGTTTGATTAAAGTTTGAGACTTCACTGCAAAAAACAAAGGCTTATCTTACTTAGTATTTTTGTCTTGTTTCTAATCAAAATATCTAAAAATTCTTAAATCAAGATGCATTTAGTCAATAAGCAAAAAGACTTAAGATATTTAGTCTTGTATCCTGAGGGGGGAAAAAAAATCTAAATTAAGTGCATTTTGCTTAAAATAAGTACAATTATCTGCCAGTGGGGTAAGAAAAAGAATCTTGTTTTAAGAGTATTTTACTTACCCCACTGGTAAATAATTTTACTTGTTTTAAGCAAAATGCAATGCAAAGACGAAATATTGTATGTCTTTTTGCTTATCTAGTAAATGCATCTCGATTTAAGAATTTTAGATATTTTGACTAAAAAAAAACTAAGAAAAGCTATTTTGCAGGATTTTTTGTATTAATAAAGTGCATTAATATACATTTATTTATTTATTTTTGGCATTTTCACCTTTATTATGATAGGATAAATCAGAACTGACAAGAAGCGAAGTGGGAGAGAGATGGGGGCAGGATCGGGAAAGGTCCTCAAGTCAGGATTCGAACTCGGGACGGCCGCAGCACAAAGGCACTATATGTCAGCGTGATGCCCACAAGGCTTTCGGCACCAACAGTAAAGTGCATTTGTAAATTTAACACATTAAGGACATGCAACAGGATCCATTTTGATTTCAAGTGAACTTTCATGACTGTGAGCTACTTCTGAAGTACTGCTGGATAGAGTTTTGTGCTTTACACAATTATAACCTGAACTAGTGAGAGCGGAAGGGGGGGGGGGGGGGGGGGGGGGTGACATTTATTGAAGAGAGAGAGAGAGAGAGAGAGAGAGAGAGAGAGAGAGAGAGAGAGAGAGAGAGAGACGTGGTGAGATAGAGAGAAGGTTCGAGACAGACAGAAAGCCAGAGTGGGGAGGGTTGGACTTGTGCTGTCAGTTGTGCTGTGCTGCATTTTCTTTTGTAAACAAACGTGTGTGTGCTGCTTTTCTTCCTTCTTTCTGCTACACTCCTGTACCTTCTGCAAATGCTCCCGTCATATCAGCTAACAATGCCAAAGAGCCCACAGAGGGGGGCCTGGGGCCCAAAGATGGGGAAATATGCAAAAGGTGGAATAAAAACTACCTTACGTAAGACTGACGGGGCAAAAAGAATAACTGTTACTGCCAGAGCCTAACATTGCATGCCTTTTTGTTCCGGTTATAATGAGACATGTTTCTTTTACAAGAAGTGAACGAAGGTATGAATGTATTAAGAATCATGACAGGAATAATAAAAAAATAAATGGCAAGCTCATACATTTTATTTACATTTAAAACTAAAGTAACAATAATATAGCAAAATATGACATTTGTACTATTTAAAATGCTTAAACATTTTACAATGAGCCCTTTCTATTGTATGTTTGTTTGTTTTATACACATAATAAAACCGGTTATTTACACACTATGTCACTTTAAGAAGTAACTTTACTCTAATAATAAATAAAACTGAAATAACAACTGTAAAAAAAAATACCAGCATCAGATACGGAAGCTGAAGGGTTAAGGGTAAAGTGAACTGAATTGTAAGAAGTTGGTTTCCAGGGGAACTATTCTTACTGTTCCAGCTGAGTTGGGCTAAACCACTTTGCTTTCGAAAAGGGGGGCCACAAACACCCACAACACTAATTTATTTAATTACAGTTTAGAGGAAAACAGAACACGGACTGGGACAATAACTACAAACATATGCGGTCCTGTTTTATAAGTTACAGTCTGTTCTTAAACTATTTGCGCGGTTTTGACGGGTTTAAATATGCGCGTCTCCCCCGCGGCCGCTCTGTGCTGGCTGCCCTGCCAAGTCAGTTTGAAAAGATCAGACAAAGGCAGCAGGAAGCCCCTCGGCTTGGCAATGAGTGCGAGCGGAGCACAAACGCGAAGCGAAACCTCACTCTTTTATCTGATAGCGGACTGAATTTATTTTCTCCCGAGGTTTGTGGCAGTTTTATACATCTTTTGAAAATGTACGACCGTCTGGATCCCCGGGTCGAGCGAAGACTATTATCAAAGCGCCAAACGGACCGCCGATCGCTGTCGGTCTGAATCGGATCAAGCGTCTTTTGGGGGCATTTTTCTTGCTTTTGAATCCTTCCTACACCGCTGAAAGGATCACTCGGGACGGGGAGTTGTCTATTTACACAGTTAAATGTAAAAGGAAAAGCTTGAGGAGCTTTCTAAAAGCCTTTTTTCTCTCCTGAGGGGACTACGAGCCGCGACGGTGACCGTTGGTGGGGGTTTACCGCCGTTTGTTTTCTTGAGCGCGTTTGGAAGATGGAGACGCACATCTCGTGTCTCTTCCCGGAGATTTTAGCCATGATTTTCAGCTACTTAGACGTGAGGGACCAAGGCAGAGTAGCCCAAGTGTGTACGGCGTGGAGGGACGCATCCTACCACAAGTCCGTGTGGAGGGGGGTGGAAGCCAAGCTGCATCTGAGGCGAGCGAATCCGTCCCTGTTCCCCAGCCTCCAGGCGCGGGGCATCCGGCGCGTTCAGATCCTCAGCCTGCGGCGCAGCCTCAGCTACGTGATCCAGGGGATGCCCAACATCGAGAGCTTGAATCTGAGCGGCTGCTATAACTTAACGGATAACGGCCTGGGGCACGCATTCGTGCAGGAGATCCCTTCCCTGAGGGTGCTCAATCTGAGCCTTTGCAAGCAGATCACGGACTCCAGTTTGGGCAGAATAGCGCAGTATCTGAAAAACTTGGAGGTGCTGGAACTGGGCGGCTGCAGTAACATCACGAACACGGGCTTGTTGCTCATTGCGTGGGGTTTGCACAGACTCAAAAGTCTTAATCTGAGGAGCTGCCGGCATGTGTCGGACGTGGGCATAGGGCACTTGGCTGGCATGACCCGGAGCGCGGCGGAGGGCTGCCTGACTCTGGAATACCTGACCTTGCAGGATTGCCAGAAGTTGACGGACTTGTCCCTCAAGCACATCTCGAAAGGCCTGACCAAGCTCAAAGTGCTCAACCTGAGTTTCTGCGGGGGCATCTCAGATGCTGGCATGATCCACCTCTCTCACATGACGAGCCTGTGGAGCCTTAATCTGCGTTCGTGCGACAACATCAGCGACACGGGCATCATGCACCTCGCCATGGGCACCTTGAGACTCTCTGGACTCGACGTGTCGTTTTGCGACAAGATAGGCGACCAGAGCCTGGCTTATATCGCGCAGGGCCTGTACCAGCTCAAGTCGCTGTCGCTGTGCTCGTGCCACATCAGTGACGATGGCATCAACAGGATGGTGCGCCAAATGCACGAGTTGAGGACGCTGAACATCGGCCAGTGTGTGCGGATTACAGACAAAGGACTGGAGCTGATCGCAGACCACTTGACGCAACTGACCGGCATCGATCTGTATGGATGTACGAAAATCACTAAGAGGGGACTGGAGAGGATCACGCAGCTCCCCTGCCTTAAAGTTTTGAACCTGGGCCTTTGGCAGATGACTGAAAGTGAGAAAGTGAGGTGAAACTTTGGGGGGTTTTGAAGGGAGGGAGGGAGAGAAGGAGGGCGGGAGGGGGATGGGTGAATTTCAATAGAGCAAAGTACATAAAAAGAGGCTTAAAATGCTGAATGTGATACATGTGTCAGTTATTGCTATTAACACAAACGAAAAAGTTCAGTTTTTTCTTAACAACTGGCAATATTAAACCTCCTCCTCCCCGAGTATCGCGATATTTTGGCTACCTCGTTAGATGTATTATATTGTTATTCTTAAGAAGAATGAGAATTTGTGCCTAGAAAAACAATCCCCTCCCCCTTTATCTCGTCTTTGGCTTAAGGAAAGCAAAAAGACTGAAAGAAAGGATGGGTCATTCAGACAACCTTTTTATTTCCCTTCCTTCAGATAGCCAACAAAAGATGTTTCAAAAACAAGTCTATGGGTAGTTGACGTTTTAGATCTTCTGTAATTATTAAACAGTGCCGTTTTGTGATCTTAAATTAATTGAAAGACTACATGCAATATTTGAGCTTTAAATAAATAATTTACCACACCATAGGACCATTTTAAATTAAGTAGTGATTAAAAATGAGAAAGAAAAAAATAGTGACCAGTCACAGAACTTAAAAACAACATTTTCCCTTATATATTGTATAAATGACAAGACTAAAATCTTCAAAAGTTCATGGACATGCTATATGTCAACTACCCTTATGCAAAAAATACTGGGTTTGTACACTTAAGCTTTTATATTTCCAATCTCTTTTTGCTCAATTTTACAGGCCTGAAAGCCTTTAATTCCTGCTTTGAATAAGAGGTTCCCTCTGCTGATGTATTTATGCTTATGTAAGCAGATATTAATTAATGGCTGTTATTCAGAGCGTTGTACTTCAAATTGAAGTGAATTTTGTCCCTAAAAAAGAAAAAACCCTGTTAGCAATTCACTTGACACCTTGTTTGCCTCTTCACAGGCCTGAAACAGGGCATATCGTGTTATAAAACAATCTGTCTGTTTTAAATACAATATTATTCAACTTTACATATAAAAGACATGGTCGAAACGAGGGTAACACGCAAAATGCATGTCAGGCCTATATATGTACCATGATGTATCGACCTGCAACATGTATCGAGTCCTGCTGAGAAGCTACTGTGTTCTGATGTACTGTAAATGTATTTGTAAAAAAACAAAATCCCAAATTAAAATGTTTTATATTCTTACAGTAAAAACATTAAAGTTGATATTTATATAAATAAAAGATCCACTCTGAATTTCGTTGTGGGGAAAGGTTTTTTGCTATAATTCATGCATTCAGTTTGGTTTTATGCCCTTTTGATGCTAAATGTCATAATGTTTAGGCAGTATCACAGATAATGTTGCTATAATAGGGTTAGGGTTTTATTTGGTCAATTGCCCAATGTAGTGGATTTGAGAAATGAGCGTTTTAGAGGACGATGGAAGTTATATTTGTGTGTTATGAGCATGCATGGTTGTTACATTATTTATGAACTGAAACAAAATGGATGCTTCCTTTAATTGTGCTAGTTAGGGTGTTAAAACTGTAATGCTGTTTTTTTTACAATTTAAGTCATCCAATCCAATAATATACATACTGTTAAAGCAACCTAATATCAATTTAGTAACTATAATAGTGGATATATTTCACCCAGCGAAATATTATAAATCCTGTTCTCAACAGTTGCCATTAAGTTAAGAAGCCAGGTTTAGGATTTTTTTTCTTCTCCTTGCTCAATCACGCATACCAGATCTGAGAGACGGGGTTTGTCCCATGGGAGTCTCTCCCTTCCACCCCCCCACCCCAGAAAAAGAAAATTCAGCCCACCCCCCTTTGCTCAAACAGACACTTTTAAACATTCCTCACCATCATTCAAAGCATTTAAGATTTAGTCTTTGCTCCCCTCCACCGTCCAGAGGGGTGGAGGATTTAAACGGGGGCTCTGAGCGCTTGATGAGAGAGAATTTAAGCCCTTCTGAAGGTTACCGCCATCTCTTTTTACTAACTTTGCTGAGTTCATAGATTCTTTCTCTTTCCCTGGAGCTACAGTTTTTGTTGCATTTTTACAACTGGAGATGTTTGTCAGACATTCGGTTATGTTGCTCACATATATCTTCTTTAAAGTTATAAAAACCACACTATTTCATGATTTTGCTGAACCGAGCAAGCAGAGCAGAAAAACAAACGATTACACCAGTGAGAAATCTCACACCACCTTTTTAAAAATAAAAATACCGCTTAGTTTTACTGCTGGGAATTCCAACAAAGCCGTCGGAACATTAGCAGCGACCTGTATATCTCTCCCAGCACCTGTGGTTGAAGGTGTCTCTGGGTTACAGTGAGGCGCTTTGAAGTTTCAGAATGTTCCAGAAAGGTGGGGGTGGAAGGGTTGGAGGTTATTCTGCTCCTGTCTGAAGTTCCAGGCGTTTTAGTAGGCCCATGTGATTTGCTCAGACAGCCAAAATCAAGCAAAGATAAAAAAATCTAATCATCTGATAAAAATCACTTATTGTTTGATTTGAAAATGAAAATCTGATGTGTTTGCAGTCAGGGTTAGAGGAAAGGTGGCTGAAAGCCGTGTCTGCCACATCGCTGGAAAATGGACAGGAATTTGTGAGTCACTGTTTGACTTTGCTCTGTAAAAAAAAAAAAAAAAAAAGTATGTGGTGCAGGAACCATGTCTGACTTAAGGAGGCCGGCACCGTCTAGCAAACATGGCACATGAGAGATGCTTTAGTTTTGCGTCTGTGTGTTGCATTGCTTTTTATTCATTCAGAACAACTGCATAAGTCCAAATGCAAAGGCTATGTGAGCTAAGAGAACAATCTGTTGCTTCATTCTGCACAGGATCAAATACTTAAGACTGAACTTTCTCTCTATGCACAAATTAAGCAAACAAGTTTAGTTCAATCAATAGCAGTTTTTGGCATAATGTTTTTACCACAAAAATAATTAAATCTTGTCCTTTGTTTTCTTTCTTTTTTATAACATAAAATGGCAATGATTTTCAAGGATTACAGGTTTTAATAATTTGAGATTTACATTTCATTTAATCTGTATAATTTGAGCTGCAAAGCGGTTGAAAAAGTTTTTACAGTTATTTTTAGTTTATTGCATTTTAATAGCTATGAAATTATAAAACAATGTAAATTTACATCAAAAAAGGATAGAAAGTGATTTTTCTTCCTTGATAAAATCATATTTACACAAATATTGTTTGTGTCTTCTGGCTATCATACACTTAAAACAAATCTGTAAAAATAGGGCACAAAATACTGTATTAAAATGAAGGAATATTCAGTATTGATTTTTTTTTTTTACACAGGTGTTACCTGTATTTTGAATTTTGCACTTTATTGTTTCACGTTGAACGGAATTGTCCATAACTTTAACAAATAATGCCCTGACAGAAATTTACCAGTACATTTTCTTTCTTTTTATTTTATAGTGTATTGAAACAGTACGTTAACATTTACAGATTGGCCTCATTAACTTCCATTGTAAGTACCTCCCTGTAACCCAGATTTTTTGCTGTTTTAAGAGGAAGAACATTATGCCATAAATACTTGATTGAGCTTAATTTGTACTAAACTTACAATACTCATTTAATTTGTGAATGTGAAACAGGATTTTATAAAGCACAACTGTAGAGTCACATGTTGGTGGTTAAACAGATTCTCCTGTGGCTGCCGAGTTCATCAGCAAAATCTGATGCAAAAGTTGTGACTCAGTGCACAGAGAGATTTGGGTTTGAAAAGAGTGGAATTAACTCTGTGGTGAAAAGGCGTATGATGGCTAACTGTCTCACATGGCTGTCAGGTTTTAGTCATACCTCTCATTAGAACTAATCCACAGCGGTCTTTTCACACTGCGGACTGGATGACGGCCATATGGCATCTTTACGAGCAAACAACTGGTTTACTGCACAAACTGTACGTCAAGCGCTTTTTTTTTAAGCAGGCAGATGAAAAGGTAGGTGAAGGCGAGTAGATTTGTGTGTGTGTGTATCGTCCAGGTTTGCTCTGGTTTGTTGCTGCCAGCTCTCCCCCAGTGAGGTTGTGACAGAGTTTGACTGGTGTCATGTGACCTTGCTGGAAGTGTGAGTGAAGAGGGGCCGGAGCCAGGAGACCCAATCTGTCGCCCTCGCCCCACCCTTCACACACATGCAGAGACAGAATCATTTTGCAAAAATGACCCATACAGGTGTAAAAATCCACAGACGCTGTCCAAATTCTAGGCAAAATTTAGGAAAATGAAGGAAAACTGTGACTTGTTAGGGAGTGTTTGCTGGCTCAATCCTCAGACGTATACACACACACATAAACTTAGACTCTATTTTTCTCTTTCTTCTCTTTTCTCTAACAAAATGGGAGTCAGGGTTGTGTTGCACCAGTTTTCCCCTTTGTTCAGTTTGT
The DNA here is from genome assembly GCF_936440315.1 of Barbus barbus. NCBI lineage: Eukaryota > Metazoa > Chordata > Actinopteri > Cypriniformes > Cyprinidae > Barbus > Barbus barbus. Next base: position 21,634,093 of record NC_136717.1, read on the forward strand.
ATTAGTTGACGGGTCCACATGTTGTGGATCGTATCTGCTTTCATATGCAGTGAAATGCAGCTCTCCGGCAGCACTCTGGAGGCAGGAGGTCTGTGCATGAAAGAAACTTGAGTGCGAGACTGAAAACCACACCGCACAACAAAAAACGATATGGGGGAAAAAAAGACAACCAGTGATTGGAAGCTTTGTTGCTTCTAAACCGCCCATTTTAGCGTTAATCCTTGACCTCAAACTGTCAGGCGCACCTTTTACAGTCAAGAATATAAATTCTGACTGAACAGCTGCTATAAAATGTATATTAAAAAAAGGCATCGCTCTCGTCCTGGCTGCTGATTGGTCAGTGCGGTGTTTTTTTTTTTATGCTAAAATGCATAAAACGGGAAGAGATGCATGGGAAACAAGAAGGTAACAGGGAAGAGATGCTTGTGAACATACAAAATTGTGTAAGACTAGTTTATTTCTTAGCCTCCGTGTTTTTCTGAGGCTTGGCTTTATAATTTAAAAGGTAAGCTGATAGACGAGTACATGTGTGTGTGTCCGGGCTACAGGCCGACTGCACAGGAGGAGATTTGTTGTTACTCAGAGTGTGGGTGGTAGAGAGGGCGTGAGTGTTGTGTGTGTGGTGTTCTGAATCCACTCAAAAAGAGAAGCGATGGAAAGATAGAGAGAGAGAGGGAGCGAGCGCTAAAAGGAAGAAAGTGGCTGAGAGATGGATGACGAGGGGACGCACACTACTGTAGCTAAAACCTCTTCACAGAAATACAGCAGCCTCTGGCCGTCACATCTGTCGAGACCCCTCACAGCCGACTGAGCTGCTCCCCACAGGAGGATGTATTTTTAAAACCACCGTGGCATTTGGAATTATCTAAGAGGCACATCCATAATGTTTTGGTTAGGTAGACACTTTTCAAGCACTACATATACAAAAAGCACTGTGGGACCGATGGGTTTGTAAATCCAGTGGAATCTGTAGCTTGCCAGACGTTTTTTAGAGTGAAGTTAGATCAAAGTTATTGGTTGAAATGAAATGAAGCTGTATCCTGACCAAGGTATAAAAAAAACCCTTTGCATTGCCAACAAAATCTGGATTAGATCAATCTCGTAGATCCAACATGGCACCATAGCCGTTACAAGAAAACTGAATTTACCGCCATACCACAGATTGATGACATGCATTAAGTGAATGACAGAAACAAATGGCATTGTGGCATTTAAGAGAATGAATAGATCTTTATTTGAATGATAAAAATTCTCATTGTAAAAAAGAAAGTTCTGTCATCAATGACTGATTCCAACACTACATGATTGCTTTTGCTCTGCATATTTACCATAAATGTAGTCCAAACAACTAAAACCATATGATCAGAATGTAATTATTATAAACTGGAAATTCAACATGAGGATATGTTAATGATAAAATTGTCATTTTTGTGTCAGCTATTTCTCTCAAAATGTCTGTTATGATGTCAGACTTTGTAGAACATTCAGCTTTTGAAATAGCAGAATATTCTGGAAGAGTGTAAATAGCCGCATGTTCAAAGCGGAACAGAATTGTGCCTCTTTTCTCTCCCTCTCTATCTCTTGGGCCTGGGTATTGCATCAGTCAGAGATGTAGAAAAGGCAGTGTTACACAACAGGAAGTGAAGCATGTCTCGGGAGCTTTAAAGACAAATAGACCGGTTTGATCAAGTTTAGTGCCGGGCTCTCTTGAGCCCACCTCTCAATACCGGCTCAAGTGCACAAACACAGGAGAGCACAGGGGGAGAAGGAACACTTATAGCTTCATACGGCCTGATTGAACTCTTCGTTTAGTTTTTTTCCTCCTTGAATGCCAGAGGAAAATGCTGCTTCTGAAAATAAGCTGCACCGTCTGAATTAATGGGATATAAAATCTCGATATCTGTCTACAGTGTTGGGGAAACTTACTTTTACAAGTAGCTAATGCATTACAATATTGCACTGATTCTTGAAAAAGAAGCCTAACTAATTGCTTTACTTAGTTACTTTTTATGGAAAGTAATACATTTTTACTTTTGTCGCCTGGGCTGGGATTGCTTATTTGTTTTCTAATAACAAAAAAACCCAAAAGTTATATTTATATGCTTTCACAAACTTTGTTACTTATGAAAAAGTAACTCAGATCTATCTATCTATCTATCTATCTATCTATCTATCTATCTATCTATCTATCTATCTATCTATCTATCTATCTATCTATCTATCTATCTATTTATTCCTTGAACAGTTACTAAAATGGACAGTAGATTTCTAATGGTGGTAGAAGTATAACTAAAAAACAGGATGCAATATAGATGAGTGAATCACATTATGATCCTGCTTTGGCAGTTAGCTGCTCATTAACGCACCCACACCCACAGGGCTACATGCACCAGGCCCACAAGCTCAAAGAGTAAGTTTAAATTGTAGCGTCAGCAAAAAGGCAGCTACCATTGTTTCAGCTTTTCAAAAAAACATATAGACTGGACTGCTGACAGGAAGTGGCTGGAGTTGCTAAAGGTGGGTATGCACAGAAATACAAATAAAGTGTTCAAAAGGATTTGCTTTTAAAGGGACGGTTGACCTAAATATCACACTTTTAGGTGCACTGTTACTTTAAGATCTGACTACAAGATCTTTTTTACTGAAGGTATATTAATTCTCCTCCTCACAGCTGAAGAATCAGGACAAGACACTCACCATATGAAGTCCTGTATAATGACAAAGCTAAATTTCTGTACTTCAAGATGAATGTTATGAGGGGCTTAAATTAGAAAAGAGTACAGGGTGAAGCAGTACTTCTGTTCCTAAAATAAATGCTTTACAAGATGATTGCATTGGTTCTGACCGTTTGGGCCGAGCTAAAAAGCTGTGGGCGATGCAGGAATATGAAACCAAACATACCGGGCAGCACCGAGCCCATTTTTCATCTCATTTCCTCTCTTTCTCTGTCCTTCCTTTTTCCAGACGAAGCCTTCTCACTCTTTGATGGCCGTCCGTCAGTTTTCTCTCAGCCCACTGTAAATGCCATGCTCTCTCTCTCTCTCTCTCTCTCTCTTTGAGATTTAGAGGCTCTGAGTGTGACATGGAGAGGCTCAGCTTGTGTCTGCCTCGAGGCAGTGGTCCGGCTCTGCCGGGGAAATTTATAAAGTGTCTGACGTTATCGCCATGCGGTATGCATTCTTTCTCCCCTTTTCTCTCTCTCTCCTCGTTCTGTATCTACTCTCTCTCTCTCTATCTCACCAAATCTTCAACCGTTTTACATTTCTGACATCTCTGCCCGGCTCTCTAACATTATTCTTCACATGTATCTTGCACTCTCCATGCATCTTGCAACTCTCCTTTTCAATATTTAAAGGGGTAGTTTGTCATTTACTCACCCCCATTATCTTCTGTGAAACAAAAGGAGAAATTTAGAAGATTGCATGAAAAAGATAACCCAGAACAAAAAAAGCAAATGAGTAAAGATGCTGTCAGCTCTGAAATGGACAAAAAGCAAGTTTTTTTGCAAGCAATGCCAAAGAACAACCATTTTGGTTTCCCAAAGAACCTTTCAGTTAACAGTTCTAAAAAACAATCTTAGTGTGAAGAACATTTCAATAATCTAAAGAACATTTCTCCACTATAAAGTAGACTACCTTTTGTGCAATGAAAAGGAACTTCATGGAACATAAAAACGCTAATAAAGAACCTTTAATGGTTAAAGAGCATACATCTTCTGAATATACACAGCATAAATGAACATTATCAATGAATAACAACTGAAGGCTAACCCATATAGACTGTTTTCTGGAGCTTAACAATGTCCGTTCCCATTCATTTTCATTGTGTGGAAGAGAACATCTAGAAAGTCATATAGGTTTGAAACGACATGAGTTAAAAATGACAAACTTTTAATTTTTGGGTGAACTGTATTCTTTTTTCTTTCATGCAACACATGTACCCACATATATCTGCTAATAAAACCCACATATCTGCCACGCTAACGTCCTGTTTGCTGTGCGTCGGCTACTTTTTCCATCTGTTCTTCCTCCCCCCTTCCTGTTTTTCTCTCTCTCCGCACTGAGGCTGGATGCTGGGAAACTGTGGATAGTGTTTTACTTTTGTGCTGCCACTTCTCTCACTCTCTTTTTTTTGCTTTGTCACTCAACGCGACATGTCCTGTCACATGGTTCATTCACTCCGACAGACACAGGGCCGGAGAGTGCTGCCTCTCTTTTCCCCACATTTCAGTCTCCCTCTCTCATTCTCCCTCTTCCTCCCTCTCATTTCAGCCCAGGGTCTATTCTGAGGCAGGAATTGGAAACTCAGTCTTGTGCTGATGTTTATCAGCCCATCCCAGGCCCTGCATTGCATTTCTATCTGAGAGTGTATCAGAGCCCCTGATTTTAGATAGATATGATTAATGTTGTTACATACTCCATGGCATTACGCGGGAAGGGGAGTGTGGGGGGGGGGGGGGGGGGTATATACACAGCCAATGATTTTCTGGATAATCTTCTTGTTTTGCTCTACAAGAGATCTCCATGTCGGAGTGGTTAAATAGAAAACAACACAAACTTGCAAATGCGCACAGTCATATTTAGAAATGTATATGTGCGTTTGGATGGATGTAGCCAGAGAGGGACTCTAGAGGAAAAAAGGAGAAAAAAAAATTGCTCTGGAGTGACCCTATTAGTGAACTAATGTTAATACATTTCAGCAACATCCACCCGCTCGTGTTACTGCAGTGATGACACAAGACTTCAATTAAATCCAGGCCAGACGGGGAATTCACACACCGGCCCCTCGACAACTAGCTGCCTTGATTTCTCTTCTTACCGCTCTGACGCACAATACTTCAACATCTGACCACTTAAACAACTTTAAAAACATGAAATCAAAAGGACTTTCTTAATAAATGTCCCTGGTCTTATTGTGCATGATTCATTATAAAGAAAATCACTGTGTTTTTGTGTCTTAATAACAAAAATATGCTGCTTTTTCACCATTAAGCACTAGTGCAGTCAAATTGTAGTATTTATTAATATTTTCAGTTAGCATGTATTATATTTATTCAGTTTTTGTTTAAGTAATTTTGTTGTTTTTGTCATTATTATATTATAATTCATGAACAATTCAAAGAAACAGCAAGTAACACTGAATAAAACATAAAATTTTGAAGTAGCAATACTGAATTTTTTTTTACAGTGTATTTAAACTTATTTTATTTATGATAGCAACATTTCACATTTTTTATATAGTTTAATATAGTTAAGTTTTGTTCAAGTTAAAGCTCGTCATCAAATATTTATATTTTAATGTTATTTCAACTTTATTTCAATTAATGAAAATGGTTTTTAATAGTTTTTGTTTTATTTAACAGTAACAACACTGGAAACATGTCGCATTATAGAAAAAAAACAGGGATATGAATGCAATTTCATGTATGAACTAACACACGCAAAGAGTTTCTCCATAAATGTAACGTGACACAGTTTCTCCTGCTGTCCCGTTCTCCTTGTACCTCTTCATCTCTGCCTCTGTAAAACGGATTTGTCTCTCAGGATTAGAGCTGACATGATTGCAGATGTGTTTTGTTTATGAGCGTTAAGTGATTCTGAAAAAGGCCTTGCCACTTCACTGCTCCCCATTTCCGACTCCTGCAATATTCTGCCCGCTGATGTGCTTTAGAGACTTTTGGAGAGACAGACAGGGACTTTCAGACAGCGCAGAATTTTTAATAAGTGGAAATCTACAGCACCAGGATGAGGAAATATATATATCACGGTTTGAGAAAACGGGACGAACCCCAGCGTGTCTGGCTTTAATTCAAAGCATACAGGCGGCAGAAGACCCTGTGCTTTCCCCCCTCAAATCATCTTATCCATATTTAAAGGATAAGACCTGAGTGCAATAAGTCAAAGCAGCTTTGCATACGAGATCACAGCCAATTAAACTGACAGTTACTCATTCAAGGAGACGAGGGGGGAGTCAAGTCAGGAATTTCTCAAAAGTTGCCTCAGAAAAAAGAAGAAAAAATGGCTCTCGTATCTTAATATACGACCTGTACGGAATACCAGGAGAGAGAAAAAGAGGCCTACAAAGAGACACAGAATAAGAGAGGGATGGAGAGCTAAACAAAGAAAGTACAGTTGTCGTATCTAGTCTCAAGCCTGCAAACAAAAAAGGTCTGTTACAAAACCTATGAACTGCATCACTGCTACATAGACTGCACCTAACTTTACACTGAACAGCCTAATTTTAATATTGTTTGCTACAAAAATGCTCTATAATGCCTGACAAAAACACACATAAAATAATGTATCTTTACTAGACTAAGCTACTTTCATGGTTAATTTGAATAAATAATTCTAAGAATAAAAAAAAATAAAAAATCGAAAATATATATACATATATATAAAATGTATCACTTAAATGTATGACTTGCTTTGGAAGAGGGCAAATGACTACGGACAGTTTTTAAAAGATTCTGCACAAACAATGGAGAAAAAAATAATAATTTGGCCATGAGGGAAAAAAAGCAAGATTTTCAATATTTTTATGATAACTATACATACCAAGCTAGAATGAAAATACAAACCTCATGATCCCCGCAGTAGACAATTAAATTCTCCAACTTTGTGTAACTAAAATGAAACCGGCTCTCCAAGAACAGCTCATGACCGATAAGGTCATTCTGAACAATGGCGCATATTTAGAGAGACGCAACGGAGAGAAAATAGGAGAAAAAAGACTAAATGAATGAAATAACAATCTTGTGACTGTCAGGCACTGGAGGCGTGCCAGCAGCCGGAGCAGAGGAGGCTCAGAGGAGAGAGCTAAGGAGAGAGAGAGAGACAGTGAGGGGGTGGAGCTAGAAAGCGAGACGGGGGGGGAAGAAGAATTGTGAAGGAGAAAAGAGAATAAACTGATAGATACTGAGAGAGGAGAACAAAGGACAAGAGTGTGAGTATTTTAGTCATCGAGAAAAAGAAAAAAGCATGAATGTCAGAAAAGTGCGATCGCTGAAAAGCATAAAGTGAGGAGAATGACAATACAGACCAGAACACAATCCAAAAAACGACAGGGCAGATTGTTGGAGATGTACAATCCTCTTTTGACAGTTTGTGTTACTTCCATTACGAGCACATTTCTGTCATGGTTGATTTTTATTCAAACAGATTTCAGCCTTTTATTTTTGTTCGGTATCTATTAAAATGACTTCTTTCTTTCTGTTATATGAAGGTCACGTTCATGGAAACCTTTTACAATGCTTTATTTATTTATTGTTAACATTTTCAAATGCATTTTATGTATAGAATGATTTGTTTAACCATCTTAAACTATGAAAATGTATTCTAAAAAATATATCTATATATATATATATCTATATATATATATATATATATATATATATATATATATATATATATATATATATATATATATATATATATATATAATAAAAAGTATGACAATCTAAATAAAAAAAATGAAATAATTATACATTTCTGTTTTATTAAAATTACTTTCTTTTCTGTTCTTTCCTCCAAAAATGGTCATTTCTACAACAACCACAAATATTGCCACAAATCAAGTCTTTCCAAAAGTAAGTGTACTTGGTTAGAAAAGAAAGCAAAGAAAACAAAGTCAACCATTTTGCTCGAAAAATGGGTAAAATATTATTTTCACCACATAATGTAATCAAATACAACATAATTTGAGTTGTGCTGTAAAAACGTACAATCGTTTTGGAAAAAAATGACAATTCTCCTATGATGCCTGTATCTCCACTGACAAATTAAATAAACTAGTGAGAATGTGAAAAGCACGTTTTAGGACAGTTTATTTTCTGAAAGTCTACAGGGCCAAATGTGCCTATAGTTGATTAAACAGTTGTGTGTGTGTGTGTGTGAGAGAGAGAGAGAGAGAGGGACAGAGACAGAGACAGAGAGAGAGAGAGAGAGAGAGAGAGAGAGAGAGAATAAGAGGGAGGGACGAGAGATTGAGAGTTTGTGTGAGGTAGAGAGTGTGATGGTGATAGAGCTTTCAGTTCTTTGTGTGTGTGCGTGTGTGTGTGTGTGTGTGTGTACTGGTCAATGCTCAGCAGTGCAGCAGCTCTCAGCCGCCCAGCAGGAAAAATCCCATCATTCTCTGCATACCGCACAAATTCCAGCTCGGCTTTCACCTCCTGGCCCCACTCCTCCACCCATTCCCTCTCTCTCTCCCTCCCTCCCACCACCTCCTCCTCTCGGCCTGCTCATACAGATGGAGACTGGCCTGAACTCTCTCAATCCCGGGGCCTCTTGTCTTCTCTTAGCCTCACCTTTGACTGCAGACCCCCCTGCTCAGCTTTAGATTCACTAATGCCATAACAATATAACCACATTAAAAATCTGTGTGCTGGCTGCCATGCTTCACAAAATAAAAAATAATAAATCAATAAAATCTCGAACAAAAGTTCCCAGAAAAACTCACACTTTGAGCCTCACAGTGTGCTCATAGTCTGCAAAGAAATGGCCAATACTAGTATCCACATTAATTATATAACTCTATACTGTTTGTCACCAATACTTTTAATTTCTTTCAAGGAATTTAAAGTGAAAATGTGTAGAGAAATTCTACATATTCAAAACTCAAGAAGGGATGTTTCACCCCAAAATAAAAATTCTGTCATCATTTATACACCCTTATGGCGTCCCAAACCTGTATGACTTTCTTTTTTTGTGAGAAACTAAATCTTTTTTTGAAGAATGTTGGTAACGTTGGTTTTGGGTGGATAAGTTAGTTTTTTTTCCCAACCCGGGCGGATAATTATTTACTTGGCACATGCTGGTTTTTACCTACTCAGCAAAGAAAAGAAGTATCAATGTAGAGGACATTCATTACACTTCACCGCTCATTATAATATCACTATAATCAAATTGGCTCACAGTACAGTCCTGATATAATCCATGTGCTGTTGACACACCATCAAGGATATTCACAGAGTCACTTTACACCATATTGAGACAGGAATTACACTATTCTAATCATTATCAACTTATTTTTGCATACGGTCTCATCCTGGGTGACTTGAAAAGCCCTGGTGCTTCAGCCTTGATAAAACTTGCATAAAAGCATGAAAGACTCTTTCATGTTTCTGACCGCATTACGCAGCGCTTTGGACCTGATGAAATACAGAAAATGCCGTCGAGTTCATTATGACCTGACTTTGAAAATAAAAGTCTTGACTTTGGTTCAGACCACAACTGCTGTACTGCCAGACAGAGAAAGTGTGTTGTTTTTTTTATAATGGATATAGAGTGGAACCCAAATGAGTATGAGTATTTTCCATAATTTTTTTCATTACAAATAATATTTAAGAGCATAACAACTGAAATATTTAATTTAACAATTTGTTCAAAACTGAAAATGCTACTATTTTTATTTTTATTACAAATAATATTTAAAAGCATAACAACAATTTAAGTTAACAATTTTTTATAAATTTAAAGTGCTTCATTTTTTGTTACAAATAATATTTAAGTGCATAAGAATTAAAATAATTACTATTCAATAATTCATAATTTAATAGTTCATAGTTTTAAATTTTTTTATTATTATATTTTCATTGTAATTACAAATAATATTTAAAAATATTATTTTTTTTAATTAAAAATGTATTTCTAGATTTAATTTAAATCAATTTAGACTTTAAACTCCAGATAATGTGGTCTCAAGCTTCTGGAACCCATTGTATTTAAGGACATGAAATTTGTTGCAATTTCTCCAGATAATACACACACATAATGTCCTCATCTTCCTTTAAATCTAGCTTTCTGGAGTGAATTGAGAGTGAATACTCTCTCAGAAGAGGAAGAGAGGAGAGCCGAGGGAAAAACAGAGCTCTTGTTTTGCCTCTTTCTCTCTCAGGGCCTCCCAAGATGCCACTCAGGGAGAAGCTATTAATCATTGACAGGCCCCCATGGCTGTGTGTGTGTGTGCAGGGCCGTATGGACTCAGCACAGGCAGGACATTGAGAGTAGATGTCTAAAGCCAGGCTGCACATAGAAACATTAGCAGCATTCTCCACACCCACTGTAAAGCCCTCTCTAAGACCTGGGAGTCTGTCCCTACAGCAGGTGAAAAAACTCCCCCCTGCCCCACAAAGAAAGCACAACGGTGGCATGCATACACAGACACACACACATACGCAAACACACAGCTGAAAACCAATCTCCCACAGGATATGCTTACAGCCCTGGCTGCTGCCTCTCTCACAGACTGCCAACAATGTTACACCCAGGAGAGAGTATGTGTGAGAGAAAAAAGAGACGGAGAGAGGGAATCATACACAGGGTGAGGGGGAAAAAACTAGAAGGAGAGAACGAGGGCAGGAAAAGGCCAAAAGAGAAAACGAGGGGGTGTCTTTGGGGACAAAAAGAAGAAAAAAAAAAACACAATGGAAACCGAAGTTGGAGAGAGTGGAAAAGAAAATGCGAAGAACAGATGGAGACGGGTTAGTATGAAACCCGGTCTTGGAGTAATGTTGCTTTAATCTGGTATTTCCTTTTCGCAGAGTGAGGGATATTCCTGGGGAAGGGTGGGAGAGTAACACAAACTCAACGCCGTCTCCTGGCCTCGAGACCAGCTGCGAGGCTACGCTGCTCACTGGGCCTTAACAAGAGCCACATCTAGCCTGTGCGCCTCAGGCCTGTGCTACCACACACACACACACACAGAGGAAAGGACGTATACAGTCACTCTGTCTGACCTGCCACCTCATAAATACATAGTGACATAGTCCAGGTGGACCCAACACTCATAAACACAAACACAACCATATTACAGCCATATAATATACACTAACAGACCTTAGAGCAGAAGCAACCAATGGAAGCCCGTTTCTGCCACTGAATAAAAAATAAAAAAGGTAATTGCAACTTTTTCATCTCACAATTCTGACTTTTTTTCTCAGAATTGCGTGATATAAACTCACAATTGCGAGTTATAAAGTCAGAATTACGAGATATAAATTCGCAATTGCAAGAAACAAAGTCAGAATTGCAAGTTTATATTCTGTGAAAAAAGTCAGAATTGAGAGATAAAAAGTTGAAATAACCTTTTTTTAATTCAGTGGCGGAAATGGGCTTCCACAGGAACCAGCTATTTATTTTACAAAAATAAAAATAAAATAATTTCCTGATCAGAATTTGGTGGCTAAATGGTGTATTTACACAAGGCTTCTTTAGGACTGACTAGTTGATTATTAAAATAATCTATTATGCATTCATTTTATTAAAACTGGGAGCAAAATTCTGCTGGATTGCAAACATCTGAAATGAGCATCTGTTCAAAACAATTTTCCAATCATAATCTGCAAGTAAGAAGATTATAGTCAGCAGTAGGTCATGTATCTGTGTATAATGCACAAATGAAAGTGTTCGCTACCCTAGAAATATACATAAGGCTCATTAGTATGTAAGCATTGATACAGATTAGTTATCCTCTCATGTGCAATCTGAGATACAGTATGGGATCAGAGGTTATAAAGTTCCTTGTGAATCTAATTCCACCAGGGCTTTAGATACTGCCTTTAACCGCAGTGTGTGTGTGTGTGTGTGTGTGTGTTTATGGTACAGTAGATGACCCGCAGGCAGAACGTTCCATACTTGCGCATGAAGAGTTACGCAACTCTGAAAAGCACCATTACATACAAGAGATTCAAGAAATTGACTGGTTAAAAGGGCCTTGTTGTAAAATTAAATGTAATGATTAGCTAATTGGATTAAACGGAGTCAGGGTCTAATTTGTGTCTTCTCATTGGTATATCTGATTGTGTTAAAGTGGAACTGTTGCAAGTATACTTCAGGTACACTTTAAATATCTTGCATTTAAAGACCAATATTATTCAAAGATCATATAATCCTCGTCAATAATTACATTAAAACACATTTTGGCCTTAACATTAAGAAATGTGTGTCATGCACAAGTAGTGTTTCAAATAAAGTTTAATTATCAAGCCATATGTCAGTAAATAAAAATAATAGATTTGAAAAAAAAAAAAAGATTTGAACTACACTTAGCATGAAATAAATGCATTTTAAATATATTACCTTTTTACTAGGGACATGATCCAGAAATTATTCTAATATGCTGAATTGTGCTGTGACGAATATTTTTTTCAGGATCCTTTGATGAATAGAAAGAACTTTTTTGAAACATTATAAATGTATTTACTGTCACTTTTGATAAATTTAATGCACCCTCTATGAATAAAACCATTAATTTAAGGATAAAAAAACTCTTTTGAATTTAAACAGCTAACTTCATTTTCAACAATCTTCCCCAACTCAGTTTAAATCAAGCTCGCACACACGAGCGAACGTGCACACGTGTTTCCTTGAGTTTTATTGTAAGCGCAGCTGAAATCTGCATGCATGCATGCATGCAATTGTGCTTCCTACCCCAGCTGTTCGGCTGTTTTCAGCCCCTCTAGCGGAGGCGGAGCTTACATGTACAACACACATGGGGGCGGAGCTGTAACGAGTCCAGACACCACCCATACCATAACTCCAGGTGAAGATATCAGAAAATTGTCCAGGGTTAGAGATAAAACGACTATGTACTTCATCCTTTGCATTTCTTTTTACACCTCTGCATCTGTCACAAATCCCCCCCCCCCCCCCTCTTTCTCTCCAGAGCTCAATGCACTGGTGCAGTGTGGCTGTCAGCGGTGCCTTACATCCTGTTTGAAACAGGGTGCTGCACCGTCTCAGGGGATTATCACAGCATAGCAGCACAACATAAAAGATGCCGGCTAATAAAACAGTGCAGAACAGAGAGTGAGAGAGAGAGAGAGAGAGAGAGAGGGAGAAACTGGGGGAGAAACAAAAAGAAAAGCTTGTTCAATATGGATCAGACTGTCTTCCACCCCTCCCCATCGCTCTCCCCGGTCCATCACCTGCCGCGGTTGGTCCTGAGGCAGCAGGCAGGCAGGCGGGCAGCTGGCCAGACGGGGAAAGACACGGCTGGGTTGGGCTGGTCTGCGCAGGGCCAGGCTGGGCTCAGACCATGTCCCTGGCCTTCTGAGGCAGGGAGCCGCTGGCTAGAGCCGCTTTCATCCTCCCAGCAGAATTAATCACCAAAGCCTTCAAGCTGCCAACCAGCAGAGGAGACTGTCAGCCAAGAGGGGTTCTGGCACTAGCCCAGGCTTCTATCCCTGCAGGGGCCTTCTATCAGATCAAAGACTGCCACCATCATGTCCTCCCTCCCCGCACACCTCTTTTTTGTTGATGTGGCAGAGGGGATGTAGATGATTCTGGAGATTTTATGAGGAAAAGATAGCTGGCTCGATGAGGACGTAGATACGTGTAATTAGATTCTGAATGTCTAATGAGGGATGTGCGGTTCGTTTCAGGGCTCGAGGAAGATGCTGAGCACCTGCTTGAAGCAAAAAAATCACTCCATCCACTAGCACCTCAGCCTAGACACATCCCCATGACAACCATGGGCCAATGAGACGGCTGCCACACGGGTCACACAAGCCTCCCACAGCACTGGACAATACGTCCGAAAGGAAATGCTCTCGCTCTCGTCTGAGAGATATACGGCTCTGTTCATCAGGTTGTGAAAAATGGGCTGTGCGCTGTTGTTTGCCAGAGTGATGGCCGCCAAATGCCACAGTTTCTGCAGTTGATGTAACTACGAAATCATAGTAAAATGAAATGGAATGGCCTTCAAAATTGCTTTTATGACATCAGAAGAGTATTGTAGTAAGAAACCATCACTGAATCAAGTAAATTAATTTCTAATTAGGAAATGCACAATATATCTTCTGTACCATATCGGTTATCAGCCAAAAGATTTCTTTCTAATTTACCTATATAGATATGGAAGCCTGTTTTCGCCACAATATAAAAAAAATAAAAATTTGATTGCAACTTTTTATCTCACTATAGTGTTTTTTTCCACGATTCTAAGTTTATCTCATAAACTTACATTGAACATTATCTCATAAACTATGACTCACAAACTTACAAAGAAACATTGTTTCTTGTAATTCTGAGATAAAAAGGAAAGCTAAATATAAACTAACAATTTGGAGAGAAAAAACAAACAAACAGAATTGCAGGATATGAACTCAGAATTTAGAGGGGGGTTTTTTCTTGAAATTCTGACAATTCTTGAAAATTCTTAGAATTTTTTCTCCACAAAAGGACACAATTACCTTAAAAAAAAAAAAAAAAAAAAAAAATAATTTTTTTTTTATCCCATGGCAGAAACGGGCTTCCATAGATATTTAATTATGTTAATTTTGCAGATTTTTACCTTTTGATTATTGTTGCCGTAATATTTTAATTAATTAGTAACACTGTTACACATAATTCTTAGCAATTTTTAAAATGAAAATCCATTTGTCATAGGCTACTGTATAATTAAATTTTTATGATGCTTTATTTTACATTTTTGCAGAATTGTATAGATTTATAATATCTGACATCAGTTTTTCGACATAAATATGAGTATCATATCCATCCAATCTATACAATCCGTCCATCCATCTGCCTGCCAATCTATACAATCCATCCGTCCGTCTGTCCATCCATCTATCCATTCGTCCATCCATCCGCCTGCCAATCTATACAATCCATCCGTCCTTCCGTCAGTCCCTTTATCCATCCAACCGTCTATCTGTCCATTCAACCATCCATTCATCCATCCATCCGTCCGTCCATCCATCCATATATCGAACCGTCCATCCGTTCATCCACCTACTAATCTATCCAGTCTATCCAATCCATCCGTCCCTCCCTCCCTCCCTCCATCCATCAGTCCTTCCGTCTGTCCTTTTATCCATCCAACCGTCCATCTGTCCGTCCATCCATCCATCCAACCAACCGTCTATTCGTCCATCCGCCTACCAATCTATCCAATCCAATCCAATCCATCCATCCATCCATCCATCTATCTCTCTCTTTCTTTCTCTCATAGAGCCTGAGGAATCTCTCCTCTCTTCCCTCAGGGACAGCAGGGTTTTAATTGATTAGCGTCTGGCACAAGACCAGATAAATATGCAGATTTGGCATCTTGGCTGGGGACTGTTGCTCATCTGCCTTAAGCGTACACACACACACACACACGCACACACACGCACACACACATTCAGTATTTTATCAGGGGGTTGTGCTTCAGTGGCACAAGGAGGCAGCGTTAGGTGTCTGCAGGGACTCCACCCTGCTGAAGGCAGCCGATGTCGTGGCTACTTATAGCCACGCCATAAATCAAGTTGTCAGTCTCAGTCACACTTGCTGGAACACTCATGTTCCAGAGCGGTCCTCTCCAAACGCCCTGTGCTAAACTTTCTCTCCGAGACGCTGTGAGAGCTCAGCGTGCCGTGACCTGAGTTGAAGTCACCACAGAATATGTTGCAGGAATAAAAACAAGAAATGAGCGGCAGCTCAACATGTAGTCGCATATTCAGAAGGGTGTCTCGATTCTTAATGTAAATGCTCTTGTCATGGGAAAAAGTTTCCTTCATTAGAGAAGTTTGGAAGAGTATATGCACTTTAAAACAAACGATTTTTCAAAGTTGTTGGATTGTTGGAGTAGATTTTACAAGAAAATACTATTTCAGTCGTTTTACTTCAGAATTTCATGTTTAATTCAATGTGTTAACTGCAATTTCTTTGTAATTAACTGAAATTTATGAGCTTAAATTTCTGAGTGAAAATTGTTTTCAAACTACTAAATAAAAAAATAGCTGCCTAAAACTATAACTGCCTAAAAAATGTGTATTGTGATTAATTAAATGATCCAAATCTCTTTGATCAAGCAAAATCCATTACAGCTGACATATTTCTGCAATGTCACTGGAAAGATAGAAATGCGAGTTTAGCACTTTAGGCCACTAGGGGATCAGGCTGATGGTTCCCTGCTGAAGGAGCTCCCGGTCAGGGGAGAACCAGGTGCTAATGAGCCACGGCTCAGGGCCAGCTCCAGGGGCCACAAGGGTGACGCCAATCTCCCGGCTTTAAAACTAAACCGAGAGAGAAACAGAGACATTAGAAATAAAGTAAAGCAAGATTGTGGGTCAAAAGGCACCTGTTGTCCACCTGACCCCACGCGGCTGCTGCACATACGTCCTCGTTCCCAGCAATCCCTTCATGACCAATGTCACAGCCTCCGTGGAGTCTGCCGATTTCATGCTAAGGGGAGGTTGGGGCAGGCAGGACACTTGTCCATCCCCGCAGCCTACGCGCTGTCATCAGCCCCCTGTGGCTTGAAGCATATGGGAAAAGCGTATTGTAAACAGAACAGATCCTCTCTGGACACTGGTGTGACATGCTGGGGCTTTATGATGGATGTCCAGGGCTAATAAAGGAAAGTGGTCTGGCTTGGCACGAGTGAACGGATATATAAAACGTTCAAACATGTAAACAGGGTCCAGCATGTTTTGCGATCCGGTCACATAAACTACAAGAGACAACAGTGAAGGACGTACTCGTCCAATACGCAATATCACTGCACAAAAACAATGGCTTTAAAAAAAAAAAAAAGAAATTTGTTGAAAAGCTGGTACTTCTAAATATGCAAAAATTCACAAAACATCTTGAGTTACAGGTGCTCCATTAAAATAACACTTCACTGAAAATGCAGCGATTCTATTTTGGAAGGCAAATGTGTGGTGAGTTTTTTTTTACCTTTTCCTCCATTTTTGTTCCTTAGTAACATGCAGTAAAATGCTTTCGTAGTATGGGATGTATGTAGCCACAAAATTTCAGACTCTGTCTTTGAAATCTGATCACACATGGTCACAGGAGACACATTTGCGAAGCATGTCACTACTAGGTGTAAACAAGCAATGCGTCTTGGCTGACCATGTGTGATCTGATCACCCAAGATGAATGTTAATACCAGGTGTCAACACGGCCTAAAACACGTGACCCATACAATATCTCAGATCAAGTGAACCTACTCAAATTTGGTTTGCAAAGGACTAGATGACAGACTATAAGTTGTGTTACACATTTTGCATTTTACTGGGCTGCTTTTCGATTGTTCTTCTATGTAAACATGCTGGATGAAAATCTTTTACAACATCTCATGCATGAAACGGCATTCTAAAAGCATGCAACTCAAGTTAAAAGAAGTAAAAAAAAAGTTCTGTGTGAATGGCTTCAAAGTTAACATGTGCAATTATAAATGAGATATACTGGATTTTTCTGTAGTTGGACTAAAAATAAGATGGACTAAAGCAGTGTTTCTCATCCTGAGACTTACTGAGACCTCAAACTTCCACAGAGGCCACATGATGACTTAATTTTTTAAAATGAATTATTATTTATATATATTAAAATAATCTAACTTGAATCTAAATGAATATACAAAAAAACAATCAGGAGTTAACATACAGTACTTCAGGAATCTTCTGGAATCAAAAATGTTTTGTTAATTAATTTAACAGTTTCTGGTAATTATAGCAGAAATACCAGAAATAACTAGCCTAGAGGGGCCTTTGAATATTTTGTGGAACAGAAGTCAAGCTGGACTAAAACATTTAAGTGACATTTTAAGACAAATTATTTATTTAGTTCCACCGAATATGAACTTTTAAACCACGTGTAATGGTACTTAGTGTGTCTTTGGTAGGTGTCTGTCCTTTTAAAGGTTTTGACCTTTAACTGTGTGTTGATCGGGGTCTCCGAGCCTTTCTACTGCCACGCTGCTGAGAAAAAAATGCAGGACATGAACAAAACTGTGTGATTCTCTCTCTCTCGCGCTCTCTCACGTAAGCCCTCCCTTGTGTTTTTCCAGCCGAGCTCTTTCTGTGAAAAACAATTAGACTAAAACTGCTCAATACCCAAGGTCCTCCGAACGCTTCTTTTTAAATAGAGCCGTCAAGGTGACTTTTCTCCAAACACCCACTGCTTCTGTTTTTTTCTCTCTCCTCCTCCTCTCGCTCTCACTCTGTCTTTCACACGCACTCGCTCACAGTTTCCCTCTCACGCTGTTATTTCCCACTGTGAAGACTATGTCCGATCAGAACACCTTTTTCTGACAGAACATGCAGCAAACGCAGTAACAGTGTGTGTCGTCCCTGTGAGAACAAACTCATGATTCCCTGATGTGTGTTGGGCACAGACAGCAGGGCAGCTCCACACACACACTTTTATCTGACAAACCTCAGATAGACTGACTGTCTTTGCTTCCAGATAATGATTAAATGAAGGGATAGTTGCAGGAAATGTGCAACAAATAAAGGTGGGTTAGTCAGGTACAGCAATCCTGAGAGCACACCAAATTTATTGCAATGATAAAATACAAAAGCAAATGGTATTTGAAAAAATGCAGTTTTTCTCAGAACTAACTTCAATCTCCTGAGCTATGATTTTTAACAAAAAGGTTATTTTTAGTAGATGCATGAGGTCAGTTCACCTCATTTTAGGATTCTACTCCAACTACCTCAATATATGTGTGCTACACTACATAGCGCTATATAAATGCCTCATTCTCATTCTGTCAGAAAAAATTAGCAAATTTACAAATCAGTCAAATTTTTTTTTTTTTTTAATCTGTGACTATTCCAATAATGGCTGATATCCTAACCACAGGTTTATCACATAAACTATAGACATATGACAACTAGAACATGTCCAAATACTTGAAATGATTAAATTTCTTTCATTAAATGTTTATAGTAACACTTTACAATAAGTTTCCAATTGTTAATTGTTAGTTAACTATGTCAGTTAACATGAACTAAAGCATTTGTTAATCTTACAAAGACATTATAACTATCAAAAGTTGCAACGACAAGATCATGGGTTCGATTGGAATGGGAAAGCAAGAACTGATGAAATGTAAAATGTGAATGCAATGTAAATTGCTTGGATAAAAAAAAAAAAAAAAAAAACATCTGCTAAATGCACAAATGTAAATGTACTCTATCAAATGTACTGATTATTGTTAATGCATTAACTAAAGTTGACAAATGGGACTTTATTGTATAGTGTTGTTTGTCTTGAAAACTGTGCTTGAGCTTTCTTCACAATAAATGCTTCTTCTTGTGATGCTTTATCGAATTCAATGGCGTTCAAACATCTTTAAGCGTGCCATAAGTGTCTAGATATGTTTTAAGGCTGCTGTAGATACAAAAGAGCTGGTGAGTGTTTGAGAAAAAGCGAAAACAACTCAGTGGCAAGGCCTAATAAACAAGCAAAAATGGAAAATAAAGCATCTTGCTTGGAGCATCTGTCCTTCTCTTTCTCTCTCAGAACAGATTAGCTATAAGAGAGAGAGAGACAGAGAGAGCCCAAGGCCACGGCCGGTCTGATCTGCCCAGCTCCCCGAGGCACTCTTAATTCTGACACACATTCATCATTCTCTCCCACACTTCATCATGAGCACTCCTCTAAGCTCACACCTCCAGATGAGATCCCAGCTCTCTCCCTCCCGTCTTCATGATTCCTCTCTGCACGAAGAAACGTGGCTTGCTTTCATGAGAATTATCAATGTCAAACGTGAAAGCAACAACAAAATAGTCGGAGGGTGTCAAAGCTGCTCTCTGACAACAGAAAACTGGACGTGTGCCTCGATGGGTAGGGCAGAGATGGGAAAAATTGCACCACAAGGTCATTTAGCCTCTCCCTGCTGGCTCACGTACAATCTGTTGGCCAGTAGAATAAAAACACTGAATCTTCCGGGCCAGTTCTCCATAATCAGGGCGAAGTTGAGCTCAACCCTCTTCCTGAGGTGTGACCCACGCTGACGGACAGCCGTCTTGGTCTGTCCACCCTAAAAATTGCCAAAAGCAAGGAGTCTGTCCACAAAAGATGTTTAAATATAAGTGGAAATGATTGTATACGGCATTAAATGTGTGATTTAAAGGCAAAAAATCTATAAGAGCTGATCTTGGCCATCAAAAATGTCTGTTTTGTGCAAGTTCACCAAAACAAAAGGCTGTTTCAGAACAGAAGCAAGGGCTAAAATGCACTCTATGCAAATGCATAGAGCCTACCAGTTTTGCAAGCCTGATTTTACATGTAAAATGTGTCAGAATGCAATGTATACTTCATGTACAAGATGACTACAACCGCCCAGTTGAGAACTAATGTTTGTTACTTCCACAGTAATGCAAGGAGGTAAGTTCAAGTTCATGTGAAATGCTGTTTGCAACCCATTTTATTTCCTTAATGTGATATATTTCCAAGTTAAATTAGATATTCAGCAAGACAACTATTGCTAACACTTTTTTGATTTTCAATTCAATCAGTTAAATTGAGAAGTGACCGTTATATATCAGAATGGAACCAGATCAAATGCAAATTTACTAAATCAGTGCCTAAATAACTGTTTGACTGTTGGTGAACATAGTATGTTTCCGGCTTGAGTTTGTATCTGAGGTCTTGGAAAAACTGCAAAATAGAAAACCAAAAACAACTGAGCAGCACTAGAGACATTTCCTTTCCTGTTAGTGATGTCTAAGGCAACAGACAAATTACATAAAAAGCTAAATGAAAGTAGACTGACTGCTGAAACAGAAGGAGAGATGCTGCAGAGTTCTGCCTGACGACAGACAACAGATGTGTGTATGTCCAACTGCCTCCTGGCCGTCTGTTTGGTGACGCAAAGAAAGACAAAGATACAGTATATCAGACCACATGCAGATATCGAGCAGTTACGTGACAGCAGAAATGTAGAAGTTTCTGATTAAACTCCCTCTTTAAGATACAAGGAAAAAAATGGCAGCAACTGTACCAGCAATGTGTGACCTCCAAAGCAGGGTTATTGTAGTATCATTGAGATACTAACAATATTTTGAAATAGTTTTTATTTTTATATTTCTGTTTTGTTTTAAATAAAAAAATTTTTTTTGGTAATTTTTATTAGTTTTTATTTTTTTTACATTTCTATATAGATTTGATAATTTATTTCAGTTTGAATTATTTTAGTACATAAATTACTGTGAAAAAGTGAAGATGAGAAATGTTACCTTGGCAACTAATAAAAATATATATATATATTTTTTATTTTATTTAAATTGTATTTTATTTTTAACAGAAATTGTTTTACGGTGATTTATGTAACATGACGAATTTAAGTCGTCGTGACGTATTGTCAAGTATGGTGACCCATACTCGAAATTGGTGCTCTGCGTTTAACCCATCCAAGTGCACACACACAGCAGTGAGTAGTGAACAAATGCGCGCACGCACACACACACACACACACACACACACACGTTGGGTTTCCATGTTTTATGGGGACATCCCATAGGCGTAATGGTTTTTATACTGTACAATCTGTATGTGCTATTGCCCTACACCAACCCTACACCTAAACTTAGCCCTCACAGGAAACATGCTGCATTTTTAGATTTTCAAAAAACTTTATGCTGTATGATTTATAAGCTTGTTTCCTCATGGGGACCAAAAAATGTCCCCACAAGATTAAGATTTACTGGTATTACTATCCTTGTGGGGACATTTGGTCCCCAGGACGTGATGAATACCAGGTGTACACACACACACACACACACACACACACACACACACACACACACACACACACACACACACACACACACACACACACACACACACACACACACACACACACACACACACACACACACACACACACACGGAGCAGTGGGCAGCCATGCTGCGGCGCCCGGGGGGCAATTGCCCTTGAGCAAGGTTCGGTGCCTTGCTCAAGGGCACCTCAGTCGTGGTATTGAGGGTGGAGAGAGCGCTGGACATTCACTCCCCCCACCTACAATTCCTGCCGGCCGGGGACTCGAACCCGCAACCTTTCGATTACGAGTCCGACTCTCTAACCATTAGGCCACGACTTCCCACGGTGGCTAAGAGAGCTCAATGTGCTGCAAATAGAAAAAATACCTGCAAATTAAGAAAACAACTTTCGTAAATTTGACAACACACGCTGCAAATGCTCACAACACAACCAAACAAAGAAACGCACTGCAAATAAAATTTATTTGTTTGTGTTGTGAGCATTTGCACCACCTGCTGTCAAACTGATGAAGATGTTTTCTTGATTTGCTGGTGCTTGTTCTATATGCATGTGTTTTCTGAAGTTGCAGCGCGTTGAGCTCTCTCGGCCACCATAAAAATTCCTTGCATGTAGTTGCAAACTGAATTGTGATCCCATTCCCCCCACTTTTAAGTAAATAATCATTGTATTTTAAGATTTATTTTATTCATCTGCAGTGTAAAAATGTGTAGTTTGACACATAAAACAACATTTTAAAGATGCGGTCACACTTACTGTTGCTTGGCGAAATGTTTTGACCAATATCTAGTCATTTAAATAGGAATCCATGTTTGGTCGTTTCGCACAAGGGCAAAAACGTTCCCCACACAGTTTTGGTTTGAAAATGACTTCTGTGCAAGCTGTGTTTCATACGTCGCTACACTTTTGACAACAGATAATGGACCTTTTTGCCCAATAAATGTTGCTAATATGGCCTAAACAAAGACACAATAATTCTATATGGCTAGTGTACCCTCACCTACCTCACCAAATAAGGTAGCACTACTGAGCGACTGTTACGTCAACTCATTAATATTCATGAGCCAGGCTGATTAGGTTTAGAATGTTTCCCGCACATTTCAGATCATTCTTACACCCCCGAATTTACATACTGCATTTCTCACTGTCTCTCTCATCATCTCTCCTTCCTTTGCATCGTTCTCGCCACACTCGCGTCTTCTTGCCCTCTAGCAGAGTCAGATTAGAGTGTGGACGGCCTGTTCCAATAGCAACTGCACTCACCAGCCCCCTTTCACAGACCTTCAGGCGCTCTCTGTCTCCAACACACACACTTTTTGCGGCTTCAGTACATTCTCAAGGTCTTCGCAGCATTACACAATCACAAATTCTCAAATTCTTCAAAATCTTTCATACAGCGCTGATATTTCAAGTGCTTCTTTCTCTCAGAGTAGTACAC
Organism: Barbus barbus; assembly: GCF_936440315.1. Taxonomy (NCBI): domain Eukaryota; kingdom Metazoa; phylum Chordata; class Actinopteri; order Cypriniformes; family Cyprinidae; genus Barbus; species Barbus barbus. The sequence goes on from NC_136717.1 coordinate 21,657,029, forward strand.
ACACACAAACTCTCTCTCTCTGTGTGTGTGTGTGTGTGTGTGAATGTTGAGTGTCAGGGTGTTTGTTACTCTTCTCTGCAGCGTTGCGCTCCACTGCTTGCCTCTTCCTCCTCCACACAGGCTCGGCTCTCTCTCCCGCAGCTCCCGGGAGATGGCTGCCCAGTTCTGACCTCTCTTGCTCAGGGAGGCTGGCTCCTCTCCACCTGCCCTCCCCTCTGCTCCAGCCTCCACAGATCTAGACCTGGCAGCCACCCAGAGCCAGCTCGCTCGCTCACTCACACCCTCCCTCAACACCACAGCGGGTGATACTGCGCCGCTTAGGTGGGCAAAAGACAGTTTGAAGGCCGACAGATAGAGAGAGAGAGAGACAGAGCCAGACAGAAAGAAAGGGAAGTTACTGCCACTGTACAATACTGGTAAGCACCGTTTGCACCAAAATGTTAGCAGTAAATTGACATTTATGCATTAGGCAGTTGCTTTTAAAGCAACTTACATTACATTCAAGGTAGACTTTTTCAGTTCATGCATTTCCTATGACAGTGGCATTGCAAATGCCAGGCTGTTTGAGCTACAGGAAGGGATTAATACATTATTATGGGATCTTCAAACAATGTAACATGCTTGAATCTCTTGATATCGGAATATCATATAATATTAATAAAAATTATTACTATTATTTTGACCCAACCAGTTACAATAGCACACAACACTTACATACAGTCATGGCCAAAAATATCGGCACCCTTGGTAAATATGATCAAAGAAAGCAGTGAACAATTCTTTTGATATTTTATTTAAAATTCACAAAAATCTAACCTTTCATTGGATAATAAGAATTTAAAATGGGAGGAAATATCATTATGAAATAAATGTTTATCTCTAATACACATTAGCTACAATTAACGGCACCCTTTCATTCAATACTTTTTGAAGCCTCCATTTGCCAGTTTAACAGCTCTAAATTTTCTCCTATTGTGCCTGATGAGGTTAGAGAGCACCTGACAAGAGATCAGAGACCATTCCTTCATCCAGAATCACTCCAGACCCTTCAGATTCCCAGCTCCATGATGGTGCTTCTTCTCTTCAGTTCATTTTCTACAGGGTTCAGGTCAGAGGACTGGAATGGTCATAGCAGAAGCTTGGTTTTGTTTTGACGATATAGATACACGTCCTCTTCCAGGCAGTTTCGTAACATTTTATGTTGATTGGAAATTCTTAGTTATTGCCCTGATGGTGGAAATGGGAATTTTCACTGCTCTAGCTCTTTTATTAAAGCCACTTCACTAATTTGTGAAGCTCAATTATCTTTTGCTGCACATCAGAAATATATTCTTTGGTTTTTCTCATTGTGATGGATTATTAAGGGAATTTGGACTTTGTTGTCCCTCCTATTTATGTTTCTGGGAAACAGGAAGCCATGGCTGGATACTTTCATGTTCATAATCACCCTGGAGTGCTCAAAATTGTGAATATGATTGGGAATATACTTCAGAGATATTTTAGAATTTCTAGAATTTCTAGGGGTGCCAATAATTGTGTCCAACTTGTATTTGATAAAAACATTTACTAAATGAGATTTTCCCTCATTTTAAATTTGTATTATCCAATGAAAAGTTAGATTGTGAATATTTTAAATAAAAGATCAAAAGGATTTACAATACAGATTAATTTTCACAGCCTTCTTTGATCATATTTACCAAGGTTGCTGATATTTTTGGCCATGACTATATCGAACAACAAATTTATGAGACAAATAATGCTGGAAAAGCTTTCACAATCTTTTAGCTGTTTTTGGTGCCACTGTACAATCACAGTTAAAAAATTTGGGGTTGTTAATAATTATTTTATATTTTTGAAAGACTTTTATGCTCTTCAAGACTGCATTTTTCATAATAAAATACAGTAAAAACAGTAATATTGTGAAATATTTTTACAATTTGAAATTACTGTTTTCTATTTTAATAAATCATTCAAATATGCTGATTTTCTGCTCAAGAAACATTTATTATTATCATCAACATTGAAAACAGTTTTGCTGCTTGATACTTTTTTTGTGGAACCTTTGATTTTTTTTTAGGATTCTTTGATAAATAGAAAGTTCAAATAAACAGCGTTTATTTGAAATAGAAAGCTTTTGTAACATTTTAAATGTCTTTACTGTCCCTTTTGACCGATTTAATTCAAAAGTATTCAAAAACCTTACTGACTCCAAACTTTTGAAATTCCAACTGATTTGCACTATGGTAAACATGGTAAATATTCTGAGAGATTCAGCTATTCAAAACAGAACAACAGTGATGACTGAAGAACAGAAGGAAGCATGATTTCATGACTTCGTATATCTGAATTTTTTAATTGTTTGAAAGCTATTGAGCGATCCACTAGAGGCAAAAGTGTGTTCGAGCAAATGTGGGCCGCAATGGGGGGAAATCCATTGCCAGCTGAACCCAGATTGATGATAGTCTCTCACAGCGGCAGCAGCATCTGGTAAATGCCCACACCCAGAGAACAACCCCCTTCACAGGCTACTAATGGAACGGCCCAAATTGGTGTTTGGGCCCGAACCAAGAACATGAGTGTCGTCTGTAGCCATGCAGAACCAGAGAGCAGACAGCTGGGCACAGATACTGATTGATCACAGTGGTGCCTACAGGAATGTGGAGTGTGGAGAGGTAAACGGGAAAGGGAAGTCATACAGAGAGAGAGCCTGGAGGGCTGTGTGTGTTTTGAGCTGTGTGGTACTGAAGGACGGACATGAGCCATGACGGACACAGGAAACGCTGAAGAGTTTCAGACTGCCTCTCGAATGCCCAGCTACAAGCACATGGGAGTGAGAGACCACAAGCAGCATCTATACCACTATAGGAGTCTATCAGCATCAGCACTCATGCATTATACATGCTTTTTACAGAAAACATCTATGACGCATGACTGCTGCCACAAATCCCCATGGTAAACATAACTGCTCTACCAAATAATCATTGCAGATAAAAAAAGACCTAATATTTCCCAAATCCTTTCAAATCTTTTCATCCCTGGATTCCCTCTCCAATGTTTCTGAGATGCTATGAATCCTATTTGGCCGTTCCTGAGCTTGGCTCAAATCCCTTTCAATGGCCACTTACATAATTTGAATTCCCAGAGCTATAAGTTCGAATTTTGTCCTTCCTGCTCTGAATTTCTGTCTTCATTTTCTGAATCGCTACTTCATAGGAGTGAAAAGCTATGCAAGGGAAAATATTCAGTTTAACCCATTCATTTTGTGATAATGACTGTCTAACTGTAGATAATCCTGTTGTCTTATCAAATACATAAACGTACATAAATGCTTTTTTATTTCTTTACATTACATAACTATGTAAGAAAAAGAGACCACAGAGCAAAACATTACCTCATTTACAATACCCTAAATTTTCTAAAACATTTCAGATTGTTCACATTTACACACTACAGTACATACTTATAAAATATTAATAATAAAATTGATTTAAAAATAACTTTAATAATAAAATGTAAAATATATTTTATATACGGTATATATACCCCGTATATATATATATATATATATATATATATATATATATATATATATATATATATATATATATATATATATATATATATATATATATATATATATATATATATATTAGGGGTGGCACGGTACACAGATGTCACGGTTCGGTATGTACCTCGGTTCGGGGGTCACGGTTCGATACAATTTCGGTACAACAGGGAAAAAAAAGACATCTACTTTGCTCAGTTTCTTTTATTTTGATGTGAAAATGCTAAATATTATTACATGTTATATATAGAAAATCTGTTTTGTTTTCATTGTGAGTGTACACAAATAAAAGCAGACCTTTAACTACAAGCAACAGCACAAATAAAAATACAATAGAGTAAAGATACAAATAAAATAATCAGTGATTTTCAGGGGGTTTTTTAGGTACAGAAATTGAAGTAATCAAAGGTAAAACAGCATTGCATATTTGACTGTATAAATTAAAGATTACTCTTTATTAAAGTTACAAAAGCGATTCAATCAAGAGCAGTGAGTGATTTCTTTGTTGTTGCTGTTTATTTAATATTAACTGTCACTTTAAGAGAAAGCACTGATACTGTACGCCCAGCCGACTATGTCTGCTATAGGATACTTACCAAGACGGGCATTTTGACAGAATTTTGTGTGAATTTATCCATTAAAACACAATACTTCAGAGAGAGCTTCATATTTGCGCGCGTTCTGAGGCGCAGGTTTGTGCGCTTCTGATGAGCGCACGCACAAATCTTCTCACTGCGCGCGCGAGCTCGCGTCCTCTGGCTCTTAAATATTTGAGCTGGCAAAGCTTACATGACTTTAGTCTAAACACCGATATCAACGTGTGCTGTTCAGGTCTCACCTGTGCGCGCGCTATCAGCACCGGGTGATGACGGAATAAATGCTCATATTCCAGCATACGGCACTCGCATTGAACAAGAGTGAATGATTTGTCCACTTATTTTTTTTCTTTTCTTTCTCATCGCTGTTGTTATAATGTACTGGGAAGCCAGAATGCGCATCCATTAACAGAAACATACATTAGCCGAACCCTATTTGTTTTACGTGTTATTTATAACAAACCACATGCGTTGTCAAAATTCAGTTGAACCGCGGTCCTAGCGCGTGCCGAACCGTGTGTGGAGAACCGTGCGGTTCGGTTTTTTTCCGCGAACCGTGCCACCCCTAATATATATACACTATATACACACACACACACACACACACACACATATATACACACACTTATTTACTTACAAATTATGTATTAATCTTTTTAAAATGTAAGAAAATTAATTACGAATAATTTAAAAAATATGTAATATTTTACATTTTGTGTGTGTTATAGCATGTGTGTATAGTTTTTTATATTTTAATTTAATGTACGTTTCAAACATTTTTTTTCTATATTTTATAACTTTTAAAATTTAAATCACACACACACACACACACACTCACACTAAACAGAAATGTTTAAAAACTATATTATTGGCTAAAACATATAAAATGATGTCTAACAATTATATAAAAGACAGCCGAATGCCCAATTCTAATGATCAGTTTGGATTCTGTGTCCCGAGTTATCTTCATCCGCTGTCAGGACAACTTGAGCTGGTTTAAAGCGAACACTCTATCTGTCCTTCTTCAGGTCTGACCCCCTCCGTCCCGCAGTGTGCTCTCAGGGCTGATTAGCGGTCCTCAGAGGCTCTGCTGGGAGCCCTGCCTGCCTGCCCACTGTCAGTCTAATTGCAGCCAGTGTAGCCGGATCCCTGGGGAGCCCTGGTGTGAAATCCAGATATGATATGTACTATTAACTAAACTGCAAAAATCCCCATGCACACATGCTGCCTGAGCTCTCCGTGCATGATCTGCCTCTCTAACACGCTATAAATTACAGCAAGGAGAGTGAGTGAGGAAGAAAGAAAGAGAGGCTGCTGGGGGTCAGGAGCAGGATAGAGACAGATATACTGACCGGTATTTGGTCATTTTGAGATTAGCGGCATTGTGAGAAAACCATGCGTGTATTTAGTTTGTCATTTGTTGCATATTTAAGAAATATAACAAAAAAAAACAAGAGCTGTACTGAATATTACCTGTCTGTTCTTTATAATAGTGCTCTCTTGCTTTCTCTCTTACTTCTGCATAAAATCAGAAAAGATTTCAAGACAACTCTCTCAGTGCATTCCTTCTGTGCCTGCTTTCTCTCGGTTTCCTCTGCGGGCAGATCTTTGCCTCTGTATCTCTCTTCCCCAAATCCTCCCCCATGATTTCTCTAAAGGAGAGAGCGCCCTCTGTCTGCAGCTGCAGGAACGACTTTTAAGCACAAGCCATTGTCCTCATATCAGAACATCTGCCAGCATGAGATCATTTTATAAACTCTGAAAACAGCAAAGACGACGACGACAACGGAATTAATCTTGCTCAAGGTATCTGTCTTGACAGTAACGACTATCAGAAGCAATTCAAGGCCCTCCGTCCTGAGAGATCCCAAAATCAATTCCCTTGACAGTGAGTTATCACCCTGATGTACGGCGTGCGGGAAACACTCCTCTGTTCGGATGACTGACAGCAGCATCTCTATCCTCACGATGCTGAATGAGGAGATAGAGAGAATGGAAGAGATGAGAGTGATAATTTGAAGGAGAACAAGTGAATTGGCATTTTTGTGGGGGAGAAAATGAACGCAGCCAGATGCAAAACAAAGAATACAGCTGAAAAACCCTGGTCAAGATGTTTGTCCAGCTTGTTTCCCAGTCTGATGAGCTGATAAGTGCCCAAAACCCTTCTAAAACAAGCAAGATAGACTTGTTAAACCAGCGTGGCTAGATTAGGAGGCCAGATAAAACCCACTTAAGAAGGTTTTTAGATATCAGCACAGTTAAATCACGGTGTAATCTCTAAATTGAATGAATGAATGAATGAATGATGCATTTATATAGCGCCTTATAAAGCGCTTTACAATCATGTGGGGGGTCTCTCCTCAACCACCACCAGTGTGCAGCATCCACTTGGATGATGCGACGGCAGCCACAGCACAACGGCACCAGTGCGCTCATCACACACCAGCTACAGGTGGAGAGGAGAGAGAGTCATTGAGCCAACCAAGTGTATGGGGATTATTAGGAGGCCATGATAGACAAGGGCCAGTAGAGGGAATTTGGCCAGGACACCGGGGTTACACCCCTACTCTTTACGAGAAGTGCCATGGGATTTTTAATGACCACAGAGAGTCAGGACCTCGGTTTAACGTCTCGTCCGAAAGACAGTGCTTTTTGACAGTATAGTGTCCCCGTCACTATACCGGGGCGTTGGGACCCACGCAGCCCACAGGGTGAGCACCCCCTGCTGGCCTCACTAACACCTCTTCCAACAGCAACCTAGTTTTCACCGGAAGTCTCCCATCCAGGTACTGACCAGGCTCAACCCTGCTTAGCTTCAGTGGGCAACCGGTCTTGGGCTGCAGGTTGATATGGCTGTGCAATGGCAAATTAAGCATCTGAAAGACACAAGGAGATATTCTGGATGCCATCAAAACCAAGCATATCTTTTCTATATTTACAGGCACCAACTGACACATTACTACATTAGATTTTATTTAAAATAGGAATAAATGAACAGAATGTGCAGAAATGCTGAATCTGAAGGATTTTGCTCTCAAGTCAAGAGCCATTCTGGGTGTTAAAGCCCTTCATGCTCGGGATCAATAAAAGAGCTTACACTTCCTCCACTCATTTCCATCGTCCCTCCATCCTTCACCTAAACAATGATACAGAGTGTGATCTGAGCAAAGATCTATGGGACAAGGTGACAGAGGAAAAACCCTCAGATCAATACTGCTTTTCATCTTCTTAATAATTTCATCTTTTGTCTGACATCTTGGCTCGGGCACAGAGAGAGAGAATGTGTTACACGTTCGCTCTGTGCTATTTCTCATGCATTCCAGCTTTTAGAAATCAATTCTCTGTCCATTTTCCCACAGCGCAGTTACACTAAGCTGCCATAGAGGGGCGATATTTCCCACCAGATATGACTTGTGTCCATCTTCCTCTCCATCCCTCCCTCTAACGCCATCATTCACTCATCTTTTCACTCTCGGAACAGGGAAAGCACACAAGCACACACATATATGGAGGCACAAACTGCCATGTCACATAAACAATAGCAAATGCACTGACACATACAAAACTTTGCCAACTTTTTCTTCTCTCTCACACACACACAGAAATCTGGCTCTGACAAACACCAGGCTATAACTGGCATGCATTGCACACTGCTGTCTCTCTCGCTCACACACACACACACACACACGCTGCTCCATCTCACCGCTGAACAAGAGGACCTCAGGGCATTGCGCTGCAACCGAAAGCCGTCACACTGGCAGAAAAGCCTGCAGGGCACTTACACTCTCTACGCTCCCACAGGCTTCACCCCTCACATCATGGCTCTGCCCATCTATCCGTGTGCCCGGCTGTCTGCCTACACCAACTGTCTTTCAAAAATGTCTGTCTGACGCATCTTACAATATGTGCAGTTCTCTCACTGTCCCATCACTGTCTGCATCCATCGCTAATGAAACACTTGACTTTTGACTGTCCACTCCAAATCATCAATTATGTTCAGTCATTTTCTTTGGTCAATAACTGTGCCCTACTGACCGCTTTGACAATGAATAATGACCATTTTCTCTTATAATAATTTTGCATTAATGTTTTATATGTATGCTTAATACACACACATTACTGTTCAAAAGTTTGGGGTCAGTTTGTTCTTTTGAAAGAAATTAACACTTTTATTCAGCAAGGATGCATTACATTAATCAAAAGTGACAGTAAAAAACATCCAGAATATTACAATATTTCTATTTTCAAAGAAATCTTTTGTAGAATGTTGTTCAAAAGTTCAAAGAAATGTTGTTCTCAAACTATTTATTAAAGAATCCTGAAAAAATATCTTAGTTGCCACAAAAATATTTAGCAGCACAACTGTTTTCAACATTATTAATAATAGGAAACGTTTCTTGAAAACTGAATCAGATTGATTTATGAAGGATACTGAAGACTGGAGTAATGATGCAAATTCAAGTTTGCCACACAGGAAATTACATTTACATAAATTACATTTAAAAACATTTTGGTTAATTTAAATCATAATTATATTTCACAGTATTTCTGTTTTTACTGTATTTTTGATTTTTTTTTAAATGCAGCCTTGGTGAGCATAAGAGAATTATCTTACCAACCAACCACAAAGTTTTGAATGATATATATAAAACAAAATGTTAAATTATAATTTTTTTAAATATGAGAATAAAAATGAAAATGTTATTATACACGTGTACATAGTCAGTAATAATTAATTATATAATTATTATGTAAGTATTTACATATAGGTATACATAAAGGAAAGAAAAGGATAGGAAACGGAGATGTATATTTTATATTAATAAATAATATTTGTGTGCGCGTCTATATATATATATATATATATATATATATATATATATATATATATATATATATATATATATATATATATATATATATATATATATATTCAATAATAATATTTCATACAATTTAAACAAAATGTGTTCAACTTCATACAGTGCGTTAATCTGTCATCATCCAAAACCCATATCTGTCAGCCATTAATAATTATTCCTCCTGACTTACTGACTGCAAGTCAATTTCCATCTATCTAAACATCTGTCTGTTTGCATTGTAATAACAATGATGGTGATAATCACAGCACTCCCGGAATGCAGAACACCACCGAGGGAGCCGTAACTCACGGTTATCATTCAGACCAACATGCTCGGATACACACACAGATGCACAACGCAGCACCTGTTGTGTCTCCTGCACCGCGGCCCTTCCGCCACGTCTGCTTTAAATGTCGTCTCGAGGCCTCTGCATGCTCTAAATGGCTCTTTAAAAGAGCCTCCGTGGATGTGGAGGCAAATAAACGGAGGACCACACCAGCAGTCCAACGAGTCCCATTCACTGGGGCCGTGTTTGGGTTGGCCGGCTGAAAGAGGCGTGATTTACAATAGATCAACACAGCCGTTCGGCCCGGGACACACAGCGCGGGCCCCTGCTGTGTCATTTGGGGTCAGACGGTAAAGATGTGCCTCGCTAGCGTTACAGATGAGCCACGACACCCGCCGCTTTGTCCAGGGGTGTTGCTGCTTGCTTGTTTGTTTTGCTCGTGTAAACGACCACATACTCTTGCTATCACGGGTTTGGAGGAGTTCATGGTCCGCTGAGCAGCATCTTTGATCTGCTTGGCTCTCTGACAAACATTCCCTGCCCCGCTAATCCTCATTAATGGCGGGTTCGAATCCATCTTTTCATCATCCGACCAAGAGAGTGAGTTGGTGGTGGAGGAGAGGTGTTAAGAGCTAAGAGAAAGCGATGATGCAAAATGCCAAATTGCTCCCAAATGCTGCACAGCGGATTAATGATACCGTTCGTCCGTTTGAACGTGTTGAAGTCAGCGTGTTTCTGTAAACTAGCTCACAATGAGGTGAAATCAGTTGTGAAATGCGCCTAAGGCAAAGGCTTTGGGCTTTAGAAAGAGAGTTAGGGATGTTGTTAGAAAGCGGAAAATAGCAAGACACATAAAAGCTGAAAGAAAAGTGCATTTTTTAAATTGTAACAAAGAGAATGATGCTTTGAGGGGGGAAAGCATGAAGAAGAAGAAGAAAAAACACATCAGCATGTTAAGGGAAGTTGACGGAAGGTGCATTCGGGGGGTTTTCCACAAAACCTGAACTTCCAGAGTGTGTGAATCTGGCTGTGAGCGTGTGAGGGGACTCTAATAAAAGCCACAATGTTGTGGTAGCGGAGTGGGAAACCTCGGTCTTAAATGAATCCAACAAAAGACCTGCTGCTGCTCCGAATCCCTCCAAACATCCTGATGCCCCCACAGAGCCCACCATGACTCCACACAACCAAGGACACGGACACATGCAGGTCTCTTTTCACTTTATAAATGCCATTCAGGCTCTGGTTCTGAATTTCAGCAAACAAAACGACAAGTTGTATTGCAAGTTTAGTCTGAGACACCATTTCATTCAACCTTTATTTACACTTGGAATGCCAACAATGAGGAACAGAGCTTGCATTTACATCACATTTAAATTTAAATATAAAAATACAGAAAAAAGTAAAAATACTAAACGAACAACATATATACACATATATATATAACTACCAATGGATGCATTCACAGTCGAAAGTATTGTTCTAAATCTACCCCAAACCACATGAAAAATTATGAATTTGATCACCTACAAGGGTAAAAAATGCAGAAGCTGCATGTTTTTGAGGTAAAATTCACTAATGTACACTAAAAATAAAGGTCCCTTATTGGCATCTAGAGTTTCATGAAGAACCTTTAACATCCATAGAACCTTTTCTATTGCACAAAAGGTTCTGTAGAGTGGAAAAAGATTCTTAGATTATTCAAATGTTCTTCACACTTAAAAAAATGGCCAACTATTCACTGAAAAGTTTTTTGGACAGTTCTTTGGGATTTGTTGGGAAAAGCATATTTTATTTTAGCAGAAAGCATAAACCAAAGGCCTGTTCAGACCAAGAACGATAACTATAAATCATTCTAAATTTGAAAGAATAGCAGTGTTCACACCACAACTAAAATGATAATGGTACAGAGGAACAATAATTGGAATCACTTTCAAAAAAAAATTTTTTCTTCAGCTTATGAACAATAAAAACATTGACAGCCAATCAGAATCCATCCTGTTTTAAAGAGCTCAAGCATGTAAAGTGGCAGACCACAATTTAATAAACAAAACATTCTTGTGCTTTGGTATGGATGCTAATTTAGTTCTTGGTGTGAGTAGGCCTTAATACTGATTAAGGAAACCCTACTGAAAAGAAAACAGTACACTAATCTAAACATTTAGATGCCGTTTAGCATTTGTAATGCCTCTGAATCTATAAAATGAACTATTTTTTAGAGAGCAGGCAAATTTGGAACAATAACAGCACATTGTGTTTCAGTGTTACTAGGTCACAGCGCTCGATTAGGTGAACTCCCACCATCTGCCCCCAGAAATCTTGTTTAAGAGAAACCCTTTTTTAACCCAAACACCCCATTTCCCCCTCTCTCGCTGTCAGCCCTCTTCCCAGGACTCCCCAGTCCCTCACCCTATCACGCTGTTAAATGACTCCATTGAAGTCCTGTTTGCTCAAGTGGGCCCGGCCAATTATCTCCCGGCTTTCAGAGCTCTTAATGACACCAATTAAGGCTGCTGTGAGGGCCGGGTCAGCGAGGTCAGTCTCTCTTCTAGTGAGTGTATGTGTGTGAAGCTAAACTGTGGGGAAATTGTGTTTCAATTGGTGCAAGAACAAGAAAACATGTGAGAGGAGAAAATTAGAGTGTTTTAGAGAAAGCGTGACCATATGTGAGTGTGTGTGTGTGTGTGTGTGTGTGTGTGTGTGTGCGCGTGTGTGTGTGTCTAGGCTCAAGCAGGATTTGCACAGCTATTATACCAGTCTATTACCGGCGCTCTGCTAGTGCCCTCGCAATCTCCTTAGCTCACTCCTTAAACCTTATTCCTCACTCAATGTGTTCAAATGTGCAGAGCAGAACCGCCTGCTCTCACCCAAATCCCCTGGCAGCTCTTTAGTGCTGCCCCTGTCAGAAGCCTCCAATTGCAACACATCACTGTAGAATAAAAAAACAAATGCATAATGCATAATAATACTAATTTGCTCTACAGCAACATTTATGAATGCATATACACCTGAATCTCTCCAACAGTATTCACAGAAACAGTCATATATGATGAAATGCAGCCTGAAGTCATAGTGCAAGGAGAAGAACTTTTTGGTTTAGATCTGCAGTTATGTGCAGCTGTAGACCAGTTTTTTTTTTCTAACTAAAATGTTTTTAGTTTTTGCCCTAAATCAAGGGAAAATAATGAGTTAAGTATAAAAAGTGTGTCTTACTCAATGCATTCAGGCAACAGCATTGAAGAGATAAAGCACGTTGAAACCCTGCCAATGAAAACTGTGCATTACAGATCTCTGGCAATACTGACTGAAAGGAAATTTTTCCATTTGTGAGTTTGCATGCCTAATGCAAGACTAGTATAGACAAGTAGACAGATTGATCCAACCCTGCTTAGAAGACCAGCATGTTTTTGATGTTGCTCTCCAGCAGGGTATGTTGGTGTGCTGGTATCGTCACCAGACTTCTTAACTAGCTTAACCAGTACCAGGGCAAGATCAAAAGAGCTCAGCTTGCAGATGGACATCTTTGGCCACTGCATTATATCCTACAATTTTTCAGTGTCTTGAAGCATGAACGTGAACTTTTCTGTTATTTTATTAGGAATTTCACAATTAAATCCTTAGAAAATTAACTTTTTATATTTTTTATGCAAAAACAAAACTTACAATTACATATGAGAATGAAAAGACACACCCTTATAGAAATAATCAAGCTACATTTTTTAATTAGCAGATTTTTTTTAAAATGGCCTGTCTATAAATTGGTTAAATATTAAAAAAAAATAATAATAATTTAAATGATGATTAAAAATGATTAAAAACTAATATAATTATTTAATAAAAATAAATAAAAAATACTACAAGTATTTATAAAACTGATATAATAAATATATAAAAACTCAATTATGTGGTGCTCTATCAAGTTGCCATCCAAAATGGCCAAAAAAAAAAAAAAAAAAAAAAAAAAAGAGAGAAAAAAAATTATGACCTATTATTGTTGCTACACTGCAGACTTAATAAATTAATGTTTCTTAAATCAAGTAAATATTTTTTGATTTAAGAATGTTTAGATATTTGTACTGGAAAACAAGACAAAAATACTACTCTCACAATCCATCACTGCTGTCGCTTCCAAGCACTCCAGTGCACATCCCTTGTAAATATGTACATGTGAATGCACAAACAGGCATACAAACACGCAAACACATAGTCTGCTAATATCCAGCTTACAGAAGAGACTTTGTAAACACTGCTGAGCCAGGCTCAGAGCTCAATTAGGGCATAAAACCAGGAGAAAGAGGCACATCATCCACTCCTGCACCCTTCAACAACTTCCAGAAACCCTGCTGCGCTTCAAACCCTTCCTTCTGCCCAGGCCACACTCAAAGATTCACCATCAAGGCAACCAATTTTGCACATCATTATCTAACAGCGAGGGGGAGAGATTCACACGCATGGCTTTTATCTATTACAGCCCTTCGAAATCTCAAGCAGGACTCCACAGGCCTTAAAGTGGTTAAACACACACACACATATATATATACACACACACATGCACAAAACAGCAGTCTATATCTGTAAAATCTATCCTCTCTTCTGAAAAACACTCTAAATCTTAAATAAGCACCGAGTTGTTTGCATAGTTGATTAATGAGCGGGAATATCCCTGAATTCTGCTAAATAGCCGACGGGGAATCTTCTCGTAACACCCAGAGGTGAACACACACTCACAAATTAACAGCTGGCCAGAAGTGTCACATACAGCTGTGTTTATACTGGGTTGACGCCATGGTGCACTGACAATACATCCTGGTGGGGAGAAACATCATGTATGTTTAATTCTGCCGGTAACATCCACAGCCACTGTTTTACGGATGCGGTCAGAGCATACTTTTATAAAAAGTAGAAAGAATCTATAAGACTATAAACGTACTGCACTAGTGCAACGTTGCTGTACATACTTAACATTACAATACTCAAGGGGGCGATAGAGTTCCCATGTCTGTGCCATTAAAAAAAAAAAGTGTGTTATTATTCAAGTAGCTAGCTATAAACAAGCTTAAGGGCAAACGGTGACACTGTTTATGACAGCTGTTCTTTGGCACTCGATAGACGTCATGCTAAATCTGCATCAACAAACCCAGCACTGTAATTTCAGCATTACTCATGATGTGTTTGATATGCGCGCAGCACTTCTGCTGATCACGGTCTCTGTGTCCGGACAGGACGTCAATACGCATGTGTGTGTGTGTGTGTGTGAGCGATAGATGCTGACGTGCGGCACAGGTGATGAAGGTAAACACACGGACAGACAGGCCCGTTCTCACTCAGACATGATGTCGATACGCTGTGCCCTTCAGCGGGTGAAAGGCAGGAGGCCAAACATGAGCATTTCACAGTCTGGATCTCTGTAATCAATGAACATAGGCTCCTATTTTTCAAGGCGGTGTTGAAAAAGTGTTATGCTTTAAAGAGTGCACACCTGGTGTTGGAGCTTCTTGTGAGCATCTGAACAAATAACACGGTCTCTGACATGATTACAAGCTAGAAAAAAAGCCCATAATCTCTAGCGAAAAATAAGTGCAGTGCAATGCAGAACTGTTAAATAGTTGCTCAGCAAGTCCAGATTTTAGTTTACGCTGCATTATCAGTCTATATACGTGTATATATAGACTTTTATATATAGAAGCTTTAGCTAAATAAATTTTTCAAGTTACTTTGGGCCCTTCTACCTATTTAAACTTTTGCAACTATTTAAAAAAAAAAAAAAAAAATTAAAAAAAAACAGAAAATGTAATAAATATAAATGCTAATATTTGTAAAAAATTATCTAATTTCCCTTAAATTAAATCCAATTTCCCCTAAAAAAAAAGAAATTAAAAATGTATAAATATATTTATAATATATAAATGACAATATTTGTATGCATATATAAATAGCTTAAGTTAAATGTGTCAAATTTTGTGGCCCTTTGCATCATCCCAAATTCATCCACAAAATATTAGCTTTACCATCTTTTACCATCTTTTTCCTAGCATGTGGTTGAAAGGGTCATATGCACACACCAGGCCAGGCTGTGGGCGCTTTTATCAGTCCCCAAATCACTGACAGAACAGCTTACATGATAGAGTCAGAGGCCAACACAAGTGCATGTGAGCAGAGGGTGGTACTTAAAAGAAAGAGACCCAACCTCACAATGGACCGCAGGGTCTGGTGGGGAGTATTATCACACTTTTGAGAGGCATCTGGATCATGGTGATCAGGAACAACAAAGAACAACCTGACAGATCGCTTTTGCTTCCTACTGCCGTGCTTCAAGGAAAGGATGCATTCGGATTGTGATTGTCACTGTGCATTTTCCTGAGAGTGAGAGAAAGAAAGGTAAGTGAGAGAAAGAGAAAAACAGACAGAGAGCCAAAGAGTGTGTGCTGCGGATGATAGGGGATGTACATGTGTGTGTGTGTGTGAAGCGCGTGCTCAGGCAAAAGAGGCAGGTTGGCTTGTGCAGGTGGGCTGTTGACGGTTTTATCTCTCTGAATCAGCTTTTGAGAGGTTTCCCAGAGCTTTGGCCACAGAAACACGGCTGGTGTCTGCAGCTTCTCATTCCACCCCAGAACTCAAACATTTCATTAAATGAATCAATGTCTTAATCAACCCAGCCCCCGTCGCATTCCAAATACCACAGAAAAACAGATAGACACATATAAAGGAGAACAGCGAAAACTCTGGTCTGTGGTACTGTAGGATCGAGGCTAAAAACATCTGAAAGCTAAACAGCAAGCTCTTGATCAGATATCTGACCCCCTTCCCTTCAAAAACAAGGCTTTAGGCTACGTGATCAAAGAAAACGGCCACAAACTCTTTAACAAAAGGAAAACCTCAACAAACACACTTCCATATACATCCTCTAGATATTTACCGCACCATGGATAACACATTTTCAGATTCATGCTGATTCAAATCACCGCGTTGCCGCAGAACAAATGGGAATAATCAAGTGCAACATGGATGCCTGTTTGCTCTTACCCAGACCGGGTACTTCAAAAAGAGGGAGTATTACGATTTCAAAAGGAAATGGTTTGCCAAATTAAAGCACAGGACTCTGTGGACCCTCTTAACCTCAGTTAAGTCCTAAAAGTGGTCTGTTAAGAGGAAGAAAGTAGCTACATTACATGTGTGAGAATAAGCTTTACTTCCCCGTAAAGTATCGATAAGGACTTACACACAGCACATCTGGCCAATACGTTTAACAAAAGGCCCGCATATCAATTAAATCTGCACAAATACGGTCTCTGGCAGGGAGAAAAGGTAAAACACAAACACATGAATTATATGGCCGACATAGGGGACTGAAACCCGCAGCCAGCGTTTATACACACAACAGGAGATATTGCTTCCCACTGTCTGTTCCTCAGTTCGAGCTGATAAAAGAGAGCCTCAGAGTACATCTAAATCTTCACGTGTTTGGTTAAACGACACCTGTTTATATTTTTGCGGTTAGAAACTATTTTGGCCGAGCATACAAGAATCTTATCGTTCCAGAGGCACTGGAAAGGTATTACACAAACATTACACAAACACACAGATACTAATACTGCTGAGAGGGCAAAACAAGAAATATTCATAATAATGAAACAAAACAGAAGCACTGAACAGTTTGCGTAAAGTTTATTGACCCTTAAAACTACTTCAGAAGATTCACTGATTGCTATTCTCCAATACATTAAATCTCAAATATAACAAGTTACTGTTTGTATGTCCTATAAGATCAGATGTCCTTCCAGCTGCTCAAATGTCTGTATCCCCCAAGATACAAAAAAAACTATTTTGTGTTAAAGTATTGTTGTAAAAGCAAACTGATTGTGAAATATGGTTGGAATTTTTTTTTTTTTTTTTTTTACAAACAGCCCTTGATAGTCTTCAAATAATGCAAACACCTCGGACACTTTGCACGCAAAATATTTAAATAAAACAATAATCTCAGAAAAACTTTGACATGAAGATACATTCGCAAATGTAGATTCTGAAGATGTCGAGAAAAAATTAAATTACGCACAACCCAGATTTTATCTTGGCGCCCATAGCCAGTTTTTACAAACACACAAACAATTATAAATAATGACAATATTAAGGTTTGCCGAGCGCTAGAGCAGCATACTGTTGCTATGCTCGCGAGCGGGGCCTACACACACTTGGCACGGCGTGACCAATTTGTAATCTAATTTCTGAGGTTACTGAAACATTTGAAAACACTGTTGAAGCACGCACACACACACACACACACACACATATCATCAGCTATATGTAAAAGAATAGACGCTTTAAAATCCTGGCGTCAAGGTTAAAGTCTGGCTTCACATAATTTGGACCCTGGCGCTTCTCAAAAGGCCGAGAAATCTTTTTCATTGACAGACTGCAGATGGCTTATTTAAAAGCTGCTCCAAAAGTCAGGCACTGTCGATCATTTTCTCAGCTTCAACACATTACATGAAGTGTTTCAGCAAGAAAATCCCGATAAAATCATTTCAAACATTTGACCTCAGTTTGAAAGAAGTGCCCCACATCCATTGAGAGGTAAGACGGTAAATGATTCAGATTATTAGAGTATCCCAGTCTAAAATTAGCCAAACTGCTCAAAGAGTGAGTCAACTTTGGACCATTAAAAAAATGACAGGATATGAGTGTTCATGTCAACAATTAGGCCACTAAAGGATCCAAGTGCATGGGGAGAACGGGGAGTGTTGAAAAACATTTCAACTTCTTTAACGCAGAGATTTCTATATTTATCTGTTACATATTTAATTAGGCTACTTTAGAAATCTACAATTTATCCCTAAACTATGTAAATGAATGTCAAGTACCATACAAGAGTGCGGAGGGTTGCAAGTACAAAAGAGGGTTGTAACACTAATAGAAAACATGCACATTATGTGAACGAATGTAGCATATTGTGGTAATTTACTTTTTTCAACATAATAACCTACTAAAATTATATCATGCCTATGCAAATTTGATCCAAAAGCTAAACAAACAGAAAACATTTAGCAAGTAAAACGGGCAATAAAAGGGATAACAAATGTAGAAATGTGTGAATGTTAGTCACTCTCACCGCTGGCCTATACACTGTCCCATTTTTGCAGTCTTTGTGGATCCAGTAGCCTACATTGAGAAATGTTCCAACCCTCCCTTATGTGGTCAATATTTGCATTATTGTTTTTTTTATCTTAAACGTGTAAAGGAAAGCTTTTGTCGATGTTAAACAAGATAACCTGTTGATTCAGATGATACTATGCTTGTCATTTAATATCCGTCAACATGAACGCAAATCAAATGATAAACCAGACGTGAAATGATACAATTTTACCCCCAAATCGTCGCGTAAACCCGTTATATTTAAACAAAGAGTCCTCCAACTTGTACTGTAAAACAACCAAAGGCTTGAGGCAACGTCCTTTCAAAACAATATAACTTTTAGGGTTTAATAGTAACTACAACTTACTTGTTTGCAGATCTTGATCTATCCGTTCAGCGTAGGTCTCCAAAAGTTCCTCCAAAGTCCCAGAGCTGAAGTTCTGACAGCTGAACCTGGTCTTCTGCTCTACGTGATGTTCTTTTGAAGCGCATATAAAGTAGGAGTTACTTCAGAAAATATGAAACAATTCCACCTCCGAACAATTTAACTTGTCATTTGCGTTTCCAATGTTTCATTCACCTCAAGAACATACTCCAAAACAGACCGGCGCTGTCCATGGCGAAAAAAAAAGTTCCGCGAAAATCACTCGAGTTCAAGTTTTAAACATTTTGATACACTTACCGGCTACAGAGCATTAGGACGTCACGCAACAGGTGTCAATTAAACATTCAATAGTTTGACAAGAGCGCAAACAAACGCGCTGCGCTCGCGGTGCGCAACAGGAGCGATAGAACACTTTTCCTCCTTATTAGAGAAATTAGCAGACAACAGCAGTCTGGAGTCAATCAGTCCACCTCACAGAGCTCATGCATTCACAACTTTTTTGTGCACTCAAAACTTCAGTTCTGCATTAAATCCTCCTTTTGCGCAGGAAACACGGACACCTTTTCAAACTTTCCCCCTCTTTTCTTTCCAGAGGCTGCTCGGGCTTTTAACCTAAACCCCTGGTGCTTCCAGAAAGCACTAAAAGCAGACGACGAAGAAACTCTAGCGACTGCTTCAGTCCGCAGGCAAGGGGGTGAAAGACTGAGTTTTGACTAGTTTGTGCAGTGCCTACTCATGGGCCTGCCCTCCCCATCTCTCCAGCTCGGAACAGGGGAGGGAGAGAAACCACAGTCCTCCAACAGCGCGTTCCCATTTGACGAACACTTGGACTAGTGTCCCAACCACTGCTCCTATTAGTCAGCCAATAAAGTTGTAGTAATTAGTTTTTATAAGAAAGATGATCTTTATTGTGGCAGGCCTGGGTATACTTTGGAAACCTAATCAAAACTTTTCAAGCCTTTTCAAATACAGAGTTTTACTTTATATTAAACACCTAACATTCAGGTCTAGAAAACATGCCATACACCTGGAATTTTTAAAAATGTTGTTAAAAGAAGTCCCTTATGCACACGAAGGCTGCATTTATTTGATAAGAAATACATTAAAAACAATAATGTTGTGAAATATTATTGCATTTTAATATAACTCTTTTCTATTGTAAAATATTTTAAAATGTATTCCTGTAATGGCAAATCTGAATTTTCAGCATCATTACTCCAGTTTTCAGTGTCACATGATCCATCAGAAATCATTCTAATATGCTGTTTTTGGGCTCAGTCATGAGTGGTTCTTCTTTTTATAAAAATATTAGAATGATTTCTGAAGGATCATGTGACGCTGTGACCGAAGAGTGGAATAATTGCTGCTGAAAATTCAGCTTTGCCATTACAGAATAAACTACATTTTAAAACACATTCTAATAGAAAACAGTTATTTAGTAATAATTAATTTATCACTATAAATAGGCCTACTATATTTTTGATAGTTTATCAACATTTTTTTTTTTATAAAAAAAAGAATTGAAAAAAGCAGTTTAAATTCAACAAGGTTTAGGTTAAATACATAATTATAGAAGAACTGTAAAACTGTTTAAGATGAATTATGTCATATTTACGTCAACCCACACTGCATAAAATGAAATAATATATACTTAGCATTACTCAATAATATGCAACCTTTATAAAAAGCAATAAAAAAGTATAATTTAACAACACTGTTTTGAATAACAGAGCTCTGTAACCCGATTCAGAAAACACTGACGCTGCTCAGAGATTGCTGCAGCTCTACAAACGCATAAATACGACAATCATACTTTTGGCTCTGAGCTCTGGTGGGGTGCAGTCACAGTCCCGCACACATATGGATCGACTGAACGAACAGTAGATGACAATGGAGGACAAACACGCAGTAGAGCCGTATCGGGTTTCCACATGTGAAGATATTGCTTTAATGAGCGTGGAGGGGCCGGCGGGTCAGGCCCAACTCCATTTCTCCAGAACACACATTCTGCGGCGGGGGCTCGACTCCTGAGTCACGGCGCACATATGGGCCTGATCTACCGCTGCGTGCCCACTTCTGACATCTGGAGCTTTCTGCTGGCAATGAGTGTGAAAGATTCTGACAAAAGTATCGATAACATCTCAATCTGCTGAGCCCTTTTCCCATCCCAATTGTTGTAACAACATTGAGGGATGAAGGTATTATAAGGGACCTTCTAAAGTTTCATTTCGTACGGGATAAGGAACCCGTCTCTCTGACTGACACTGCGGCTGTCAAGGGAATGCGAGGCCTTTGAACCCTCTCCCTCACGTCTGCCACGGCAGATCAAATGTAAGCATGTCAAAATGGCCACGATAGAGACAAGCTAAAAACCAAGATGTGTTCAAAATGCAGCTTTTATTTGACAAACATCCCAGGACCCACTCACTCCTGTACATAATCAAACCCAGCTCCGGTCCTCAGGCTCTGACTCGGTTCCAAAACCCTTCTCAGAGTTGCTCCATTCATTACCTATACATAACATGAGCGCAAGCTTGTCTTATTTGCCAAAATAAAGTCATTTCAGCAGTTTCCCAGAGTGCATTTTGACATTGTTCTGTTCGATCGGGACAGACAGACATTCTTTTGAGCTGCTGTTTCATCCACGGCTGTTTCTGAAGCTCCAGGTAAGATCATCCTCTAGAAACCTGTCACAGCTTGTAATGGCTCTTACATGTCTGGTTCTTTCTACTGCGCTGTATGTGTGTGAGTGCGCACTTAATAATGGCCTTGTAATTAGTAGTTTAACTCTCAACGAGCCTGTTCATTTTCAGCAAGATCACTTCTAGACGCCGATTTACAATATAGGTGAAATCCCAGCTCAGGTCTGTCTGTAATTTGTTGATATGTTTTCCAAAAAAGACTAGCGTCAGCAGAAAAGAACAGCCTCTCTTCGTTCCGTTCAATCTATCATTAGTTCTGCTTGCTAAGGCAAGCATCCTATAACTATTGCTCAAACTAAAGGTTAGGGTTTTCAACAAACTGCCAGCCTTAAGTATGAAACTTTAAAGGCATAACTCATCAGAAATGAATGACACCTCCCATCGAGCGTTTGAAGGGGAGAAGTGTGCTGTTTTTCTAAGTGATTAGACTTATGATACAAAAGACATAATTGCTTTAAAAGAAAATGAAAATGTACTCACCATCGGGCCCTTCAAGTAGATTTGGTGAAATTTAGCATTACATCACTTGCTCACCAATGGATCCTCTGCAGTGAATGGGTGCCGTCACAATGAGAGTCCAAACAGCTGATAAAAACACCACTATAATCCACCCCACTCCAGTCCATCAATTAACATCTTGTGAAGCAAAAAGCTGTGGGTTTGTAAGAAGCACCTCTATCAACTTCAAACCATTGTTCTGGCTAAAATACAATTCCGCTGTCCATATTGCTTTCTCCAGTCATCTCGTCTGAATCAGGAGAGAAATATGCACATATCAAGCACTATTTACAAGCAGAAACAGTCCAAAATAGTTCTAAACAAAAATGTTGGTGGACTTTGATGTGAGAGGACAACGGGAGATGGACTTTTTCTACTGGAGGAAGCATTATGGATATTTTGGCCAGAAAAGATGGTTTAAAGTTACAATGCATTGATGATGGATTTGGTTTTTACAACCTGCAGCTTTTTGCTTCTCAAGATTTAAATTGATGGACTGGAGTCATGTGGATTATTGTGATGTTTTTATCACCTGTTTGGACTCTCATTCTGATGGCACCCATTTGCAATGTTAAATTTCTTTAAATATCATGAAGAAATGAAGCATAGCTACACTTGTGGCAGTGAGTTTTGCTCAGGTAAATAGTGCTCTAGTTCTCTCACCATGTTACATATCATTCTTATAACCTTCCCCTATGCGTAGTCACGTAGTTAGCTTAATCTATGTGCACTAAAGCAAACTTTGCTTATGATAATGCTGTTTCCAAGTAGGACAGACAAATTGTTGAGTGCAAGTCACCACAAAACCCAGACAATGCACCGCATTCATGTAAGTGACGGGTCTTGTTTTCTTTATGACCTTCATGAAATCAAGTGATGTGAAAAAAGATGTTTTTCCATGCCTCTCCATCCTATGGATACGGCGTTTATTTTAGGCGTTTGCTGTTCTTTTTTCACTCTCTCCCCTTGCTTTTTGCAATCAGTGTGCCTTTGGCTGCTACGGTTGAAACCACATCGTTTCCACACCCACACATGGACCTCTTATCCTCTGTGCCTCTCTGTAAAAACATATGCAGAAGCATTTCTATATATACATGCACTTTAAACAGAAAGAGAGCTCTACAGACCACTCTTGTTTGGATATAGGGCTTTATGGGATAGAGATGGTTGCCAATCATTGGCTGCTCTACTTATCCAGGAGTAGCAGTGCAATGATTCCAGGCTGAGGAAGGGCAGAATTCCCTCATTCCTGAGGTGCACAGACTCTCACTGCGTCAGAATCAGGGTGGGCCAAAATTCAGAACTGGTTCACTTTAAAATTCATAAGTGTGAATTTGAATTGGCCTCACCTATAGAAACTTAAATTGGAAACTATCCATCTATCTATCTATCTATCTATCCATCCATCGTTCTATCCTTTCATCCTTCTATCTATCTATCTATCTATCTATCTATAGATTGTTCCTTCTATCCATTCATCTGTATAGAACAATATATAGATCTATCCAGTGTTCTATCTATCCATCCATCCATCCATGAATAGTTCTATCCATCAATCCATCCATCTGTATAGAATGATAAATGGATCTCTTCATCCATCCATGAATTGTTCTATCCTTCTATCTGTCTATAGATTTTTCCTTCTATCCATTCATCCATCCGTATAGAACAATATATAGATCTATCCATTGTTCTATCTAGATAGATAGAAGGAATGATCAATCTATCAATCAGTGTATCTGCCCATCATCCATCCATATAGAAAAACGTTCTATCCATCAATGGCTCTATCCATCAATCCATTCATCTATATAGAACGATACATAGATAGATCTTTCCATCCATCCATACATGAATCGTTCTATCCTTGCATCAATCAGTTAATCTGTCTATTTTTGCATCTATCTATCTATCCATCCATCCATCCATCTTCAAACAAAGACTTTTTTTTTTTTTTTTTTTTACTTTCGAACAGGGCTTTTACCTTAAATTCATATTGCAATTTTGCATCCTATTTGCTGCCTTAATTGAAATTCTGAAACTGAATTTGGAATTTAAACACATTCTAAATTCACTTCTAAAAGGCACACCTGGTCAGAATATACTTACCTCTGTTCTATGCAGTATGCAAATGCAGTAGCAGTATGGATGTAGCATGTCTGGGAAGGTATTTATGCTGTACACCTGCATACCTCGTACTTCATTAACTGTTGAGAAGTTAATTCTTCATGGAACAACACCTACTCTGAAAGTATGAGTCTGGATGCAACTCCTGTGATTTCTGGACCGGGCTCAGCACATAAGTAAGTCCTTCCCATGGGGAAATTCCCCTGAAATTTCATTTAAATAGTGGTTTAAATAGTGGTCATATTCTTCTCATTGCCTGTGTTTAGGCTTGGCGTGGTAGGCCTCTCCAGCGATTTTCCCTAAAGCGACGGGATCTTTCCCACTCTGCACGCTCTAGTCGCTACTTGATATATACTGCATGCAAGTTGTATATCGTAAAATGAGGAGTGTAAACTCGAACAGGAACTCCGCTGGGTGGCCTAAGTGGTGATGCGTAATCGGCAATAAATCCAGTCCTTGGGGGGTCTGTACAAAAAGCTGGAGGACGAAACCAAGCCATCTCAATTGGCCATCTGTGGTGCTTTTTTGTGGGTTGACGCATCAGTATCAAACAGGTTTCTTTCTGTCTGGAGTGGAGAGACGCACAGAGGAAGGAAGGTATCCTACTGAGGATGTCACCACAACAATACAGCTTCTACAGATATGAGGCCTATGAACTGACTCACTGAGTAATTATGGAACATTAGCTTTGATCCAAAACTTAGTGAGCTACCCTGCTGTTTACTGTCTACATAAGCAGCTACCTTCTAATGCAGCATCTTAACTGAAATGGAACATCATAATATGACTCATTTGGAACACTGACTCATGATTCCAAACACCATGTAGCTACGCTAATGACACAATACTCATATAAGCATAAAAAAACAGTCAATTTTCAACTTGAGTGAAATATTTTGAAATATTGAATGAAATAAGAATTCATAATCAACATTTCTCTCATGTTTTAGACCATGCATCCTTTTCCACTAAGGATACATGTGATTCTGCATTTTATGACTAAAACAAAGTATCTTAAAAGGTAGCATAGACAGTGTTTTATCTTTTGCCTATATGATGCCTTAAGATGCAGTCGAGGTAGGCAGCTCAATAAGTATGTAACAGAGAAGAACGGTAAGAATAATAATGCATTGTAGTTGACAGAAAACGCTCAAACACAATTGAGGACTGAATGATAGAGTTTATATACATACAAAGGCAAAAGCTGAATACAATACACCTTTTTGTTATTTTTCATTTTCTTTTTACAGAAATCTTTTCCACATAGACATAAGGCAGTATTTTTTGTGAACGCGAAAATATCATAAAAAAAAAAGACATGAAAGATGACCAGCTTTGGGTTAAAGTTGACATTTTTCCATTTATTTTTCTTCATTAAATTAAAGGGGAAAGGGCGAGAATCCTCCTTGACAGTGTTTCAGTGTACAGCGTAGAAAAAGAGCATGAATCATTAGAAAAGATAGACCATTGCTGTGACAGAAGGCAGGGTTGCTGGAGCCAAGAGAGCGTGATGTGGATGGGGTGATATTGAGGTCTGACACTCTCTTAGGACAAAATCCAGAGGGAAAAAATATTGTGACAACTACAAGCCTGACATATTCTCTCAGATAGGCACAGAGCTTTTTAACAGTCTAGAAAATGACTATGTTACCACATACTCAGTTCTGAGTCGAAATGAAGATTAGGTCCTTGTGAATAATTCTGCTTCATTCAACTCGGACACTCCAACAAGTCTATTACACATGGCGTCCGTTCTGGTGCTTCATCTAGCTGGACTCCAGAAGCTAACCGAGCACAGCAGGCCTGGTTTCGGTTTGACCTTTTATTGTGTCAATTAAGGTTTAAAGGTTTAAATATAACGCAAACATGACATAAACAGTAAAAGGTCACGTGACCTGGCTTTGATTGCTGATGAACGACAGGCAGGTTATTATTTGTGGCACTTTCTAGAGCTGACTAGCTTCATTTGGCACCGAATTCGCTCAGATGGAGAACGGAAAGTCAGACATAAACTTGCCAAATCCTTCAGTGGATGTTTTATGTGGTTTCATGCTTTAAACAGTCTCAGTCCATCAAACTAAGTGGAGGGAAGTAATGCATGAAAAATGTGGATGTGTTGACGGACCGTTAGGGTAAATAATGACTATTCAAGATGAGTTAATAAGTAAACAATTTAATAGGCAATCTACTTAGGACGCCATAAAAACTTTTAAGTGTGTTTACGTGTGCGATAAATTACTACGAACAAAAAAATGAGGCTTCGTGTCGAGTGATGCTGATCATCTGACCAAAGCGGTCAACACAACACGGTTATTATCTCCTGAAAATGCACGAATGATGCTAATCTAAAATAACACTGACTTTCCAGCAACCCAGAGTGCTATTAGAATCACAGTTCTCAAGCAAAGGTCTTGGCATCCCTCAATCCACTCGAAACACGGTCACGGATGTTTCTCCAAGCCCAAGAATAGATATACACGTTTTGTCATATAAAACACGCTGCAGTTTTCAACATCGCAATCACGCACACTATCAAGGACTGCAAAACAAACAATCTCAAAAGAAAGAAAAATTACTGTAAGATGAGCTGGAATCAAAATCGAACAAGATGCGGAGAAGATAGCAACAGCACATCATCAACCACATGGAAACAATTTTGAAAATCTTTGTTAACGGCTTTGATTTGACACTTAGAAAGACTTCTTTAATTTTCATTTCAAGACAAATGTTAGTGTTACTAGTTCATTCTTCTTTTTTTTTTTTTAATAGCTGACAGCCATTTTGTTCAGACGGATATATTCTCTTCCTCAGACGCTTGTGCAAATTGTTCAACTAAGTCTAAGTCCAACCATCGACATGTATAAATACAGATTTCTGTATATGCATGTGGGTATGAGACGTCTCTGGCAGTGTTCTCACAGTTCTTCAGTAATGAATAAAATACATATGTATGACAAAACTCGGGATCACTACTGATTAACACTAAGAATTATGGGACATGCAACATGATGTAATCCATTTTGTGAAGCATTTAAGTAGACACTATGATAAATGTCAAATGTTATAGGGCAAAATAGGGTAGAATAAAAATCTTGACAGCGAATGGAAAATAAGTCAGGCCCTTACAGCCTGTGCGAAGCCTGGCCGCCCCACGCTTGCTCTTTCTCTCTCTCCCTCCACAGACATGCCTCGGTGAGTTTAATGAGGATGAAAAATGTTCATACTAAAACATGAAGCAACACCTCATGCTCATTCGCACTCATGGCTGAATGCAGTTTCAAGCCAGGTAGATGCAAAAAGCCAAACGGTATGGAAAGTCAGCTGACCACATCCTATGAGCTGCTCCTATAAATTAACAAGAGTGGTTTACAAAAAAATAGTGAGAGGTATGTTAAAAATATTAAAAACTTCTATGAAGCCTGCATAGGATTAAATATTTGATTATATAGAGTGAATTCAGGTATATGGTGTTCTAATGCATTATATAAACAGAATTGGCCTGCTTTCCATCTTCGAGATCAAAAAGAGGCCCAATTTTGCATTTATAATGCCTTATAATACAACTTATCAGTTATGAATAATTATGACTAGTTTTAATGCACTATAATACTTATCTAACGGTTACACCCTTAAAAAACACCTAATTTCATGTTGTTTTATAATGCATTGTTGTAAACATGATTAAGCAAGGTATTGTGAATTAATCTGCATTCAAAATACTGTAATAGATACAGGCTTCATATAAAGTGCTACTGAATATTGATAGCATTGGTAATTAGCTACTGAGCAGAGAGCGCTGGTGTAGATCTCTGTAATTCCTCAAAAACACAAGGAGGAATTACTGAGACACATACGGTGCGATCCAAAGCCTGCAGGGAATTTCCATACTCTTCTGTGTGATTAGGTCTGCCTATAACCAGCAATCACACAAATACCAGAGCTCCAGAGAGACACTCACTCAACACACAATAACACCCTCTGCAAAGCGCCGGGTCATTCTTTCTCTGATCTGCTCCCAGTTATCACAGCGTTCCTTCTTTTTGTTTTCTTAGGGAATTCTCCGGAGTGCTCTGCACTGAGAGGCCAGCTCCCGTACTGAAGGACATAAATCGCGAGAGGGCCTGTGATAGCGAGTGTGTGTGTGTGTGTGTGTGAGGGGTCTGTGTTTAGTCTAAGCGGGGAAATTCAGCCACGGTGTAGATAACTGAGCCCCATATTTCAGAGACCCACGGGTGACTGCCAAAACTGTGTTTGTGCGTGAATGAGATAGCAGACGGGAAGAAAGTGACAGAGATGAAAAACAGGAAGGGCGTCATCAATCAGCTGTTTGATTTTAAAAGCCCAAAAGAGCTGCTCGTCACATTTATGTCCTCATAAGGAAGTCCATCAGCTGTAATTAAGAGCATAAAACCATAAAAGACTTTATGGATATGCAACGTATATGACTGCAATAAGATCTACGGTGCCAAGGGTGAGAATGGCACGCGAACGGGTGTTTTCTTGGCATTGGCCATGTGAGCGTGGGAATATGTGGTTAAAGCTTTAGTTAATTATAGATTCAATAGGGTGAATCTCACAAAACATGTTAAGTACATGGGAAACTGAAAATTATAATTTGCTTCAAGAAAACAGATATTATGACTATATGTTTCATGACAATTAAGCATATTTTCAATTCTCATTACCATAATGCAAAATATATATATATATTACAGTAATACTTATTTACTTTAAGTGTTTGTTTTACTGACTTTAATTTATGCAAATTTAAATAAAATGTTTTACATTTAACTTTTATTTTGGATTTTTAAAAAAAAACTGTAATACAATATATTTTTTAATCAGAATCTCATGAGAAATATGATTAAGAATAATAATAATAATATCACTTAATTTAAATTCCTCCCGAATTTTGAGGGAAAATGTGCTTAGTTTTCCTGAAAATTATGTAGCTTCATTCCTTTTTATGCAACATATAATTTCTTACGATTTTGCCATATAATGTGACCTGAATGCGTTTTTACGAAACTCACCCAAATACTTAAACCCGTCTTTTATCATTCACAGAGAAAAACAAACATGAATCTCTGCAGAACAGTATACTAGCACTAGCTACAGCTACTAGATTCGAGACTCACAGTGCAATCAAATCTGGGTAAATCGAACGTTTGGCCCCACAACACGTGGCAGGTTCCCTCATAACCAGTGCGTATGAGCATGAGGAGAGGTGGTGTGGTGATATGGGAGCGTGTGAGCAAGAGATGATTATATTCGCTGTGATCTTGTGCTGTTTGTCTTGTCTGTCGGGCTTATCGTGCAGAGAGGAGTATGACTAACACAACACAGCAGGTCAGAGCCATAAACTACACACAGTCATGAATGAGGGAGGGATGAGGAGATATAGAGAGAGAAGAGCAGAGGGCACGTTACGCCCAGTGTCATCCACAGGGGAAGTCGACTCTGGACTTTAAAGCAATGGTCAAACACGTTTATCACAAGTTGAATGAGTAGGTTGTATCTTATCACTCCTGTGGCCAGTCCAAAAAGGGACACCCAATGCCAGCGGATATAGACCCATATAACCATAAAGTGAAAGAGGATACACCTGCCGGCTGTGCTAACAGAGACGCCCGGGTCTGAGGATGATGATATGAAGCCAAGCAAAGAGAACGACAGGAGCATGATGGTACATGCGAGATGCTTGGGATCAAAGCTTGATGATATCTCACAAAGCAACCGTAAAAAAACAACTTCCAACTGTTCGTAAAAACAGAGAGAGTGGAATAAAGCAAAAGGGTATCTAAACAGTTACTCTTATTTGACCTTATGCGGCAAGAAAAACCTTGTAGTCTCTGACTCTTTGCTTTGGAAAATCGAGCAAATTGAGAAACTACCGCCAGTCTTCATCCCAGTGTGAGACCACATAGTTTTCAAAGTACGGAATGAGTGATAGGTGCCTATTTTCCTATTCCAGTGATGTGTGGCAGCTGCTCTCTGATGATGAGGCACTTCTGCGTCCACAACATCTGCGTCGGCAATACACCCTCTGTTTTACCGCCCTCGGCATCAGAGAGCTATAGAAAAACATGAGCAAACCAAACCTGCCACATGCAAAGACAAATGTTAGCAGCAATAAACCTACAACTTCCAAGGCAAATAATTTTCTTCCTCTCACCTTTAACAGACACAAACCAGGGCTGTGGTTTCTTTAGCTGGTGACAGGTGCATACGGGATAACATTACCCATATTGTCCGTTTCGTAACTTTTATGAACGAGACTTGGGGAGGAAATCGGCCAGTAACCAAGTCAATAGCAAATCCCAGATGGTGGGGGTTGCAGTAATCTAAACCCGCTACTGACTTCGATAGTAAAAGTATGTTTAAGTCCGCACAGACTGTCTGTTGGCACAACCGGAGCATTAACCAAGTTTTGAGTGAAACCAGATGGTTCGAGAGTGCAGGAGTTTTGCCCTGCGCGAATGACCCATAATTTAGCGTCAGTAACAAAGCATCTAGAAAAAAGGGAGAGGAGGTGGGAGGGGGAAAAAAAATCTAAATTGCTTCAAAACGGTTTCAAAATCCTGCAGCTTTTAAAAGCTGTGGCAATAGTGTACATCAAGATAAGGAGACTATTTCCTGACCCTCACAGAGAGAACTTCACCTCCCGCAGGACGGGTTTAACTAAATGAGTGAACATGTCTTATAATACTACGCTTCCCAGCCGCCCGTTTCCCTCTTTCGGTTTCTTCTTCTCCATGTTTATGTGAGTGTAAACGGGATTGTGAAGGTGCGGAGGGGGTGAATGTGGTGGTAGGGGAGGGCAGAAGGAAAGCCCACCGTTCCCACACCTCGAAGCCAATCCAAGCGTGCACTTGACTTGTGAGCTGTCAGTCTTTCCCGTATATGTTGTGTCTGTCCTTTGATTTGTGCATGTGGGCGAGGGTACGAGAGTTTGTGTTTGTGTGCTGGCATTCTGTGAAATCGAGTGAAACACAGAAGTAAGGGAAGAAGGATCAGGAAGAGTGAGCTCCGTGATCCGGTCCGGTCAGCAGGACTCCTCCAGAGCGTTGACCACCTGCTCCAGGATGTCCGGGCAGTGATCGGCGATCTGTTGCAGGACGGAGTTTGCGTATTCCTGCAGTTCGGCACTCTCTCGTTCACACTGCTCCAGCTCGGATTCCAGCTGAGGAACCAGAGAGAAAAAAAAAGTGTTTATTAATATTACATTTTATATATCCATCAGCCTAAATCATTCAATTTTTTGATATTATAATGACTTTGTTTCTCATTTGTCCAACTTGGCTGCAAAGTGCACATAATATACCACAAATGTTTTGCCGCATGGAGACAAAAACTTTCAATGTGCATTCAATGTGAACTTTGTAATGGTTGATTTTTCAAAAAAATTGCACCATAATATAATTCGTAGAATTCAAGTGGAATCATGCAATGTTTTGTTTACGAAAAACAATCAGTTTTGGTTAGACTCCAACTTCAACAGATAATATTCCTCATTCAACAGCTTCACTTTTGTGCTCATATTTTTTCTTTATTATTATTTATTTGTTATTATTATTATTTACAAATGTATTTATTAATGAAAAAATACATAAAATATAAATACTCTTTAGCATGTGTTACAGTAATGTTACCACTTCTCATCATGCCTAACACCTCTGGTAACACTGTACAATAAGTTTCAATTAGTTAATAGTTAAATAGTTTAATAACAATGGACCATACATTTGTTAGTGTTTTTCATTGTTAACATTATGGTTCATTGTTAGTTCATGTTAGCTCAGGCCCATTAGATACAAATAAAAGTTTAGTTTTTAATAATGTATTCATAAATGTTGAAATTAACATGAACTTAGATTAATAAAAATGTTTCAGAAGTTTTTTTTAATGTTAGTTTATAACTAATATTAACTAATAACCATAACTAATATTCAGTAGTTAAGTAATGGTAACAAATTAAACCTTATTAAGTACTACCACACCTCTTAACCTTGACAAAATAGTAACACAGCCTTCAGTGGCTTATTGTTTAATACAATCCAGCAAGGCTGACAAACAGTGATGCAGCATCCACACTCTTCTCAGAGTGGGGTTGATGACGCAGAGCGCAGACATGTGAGGATGGAGACCCCTCGCCTCTCAACCACTTACCCTCAAGTAAGAGGGTCCCTTCTCTGTCTCTCTTGTCTAGCCCTTAAAACACTACTGAAAACAAATCACCTCACTGAGCACTTCTTTTTAAATCGTTATATAAAATTCAACACTTGGAATTTGCCCGAAAGGTTTAATTTTCCGCTCATTAAAAGAAACTTAAACTAAAGAGAGGGATTTAACATTTTACAGCACCTCTGTCTAATGATAATCACAGGTGTGGTTATCTTTAATGCTCAAATCCTTTTTCCAAATCATATCCATAGAGGTTTGGCTATGGGATGTGGAGAAATGAGAGGAGGGAAGGGGGATTCCTGGGCGCTGGCAGTGCCAAGCATGCCAGGAAATATGCCATGGCAGGAGCAGGTGCCTCTTAACATACTAAAACACACACACACACACACACATGTTGGTTTTTGTGGTTTATGGGGACTCTCCATAGGCATAATGGTTTTTATACTGAACAAACTGTGTGTGCTATTACCCTACACCTAAACTTAGACCTCA
Source organism: Barbus barbus (assembly GCF_936440315.1). Taxonomy (NCBI): domain Eukaryota; kingdom Metazoa; phylum Chordata; class Actinopteri; order Cypriniformes; family Cyprinidae; genus Barbus; species Barbus barbus. The sequence goes on from NC_136717.1 coordinate 21,689,852, forward strand.
CAGGAGACTTTGTGCATTTTTAGATTAAAAAAAAAAACACCATTTAGTATGTTTTTTAAGCCTTTTGAATTACGGGGACATAGTGTCCTCATAAACCACCTTCATATTGTAATACCTCTGTCATACCCACGTCATTATACAAATTTGTGTCCTCATAAACCACATAAACATGCACAGACACACACGCACGCACACACACGCATGCACACGCACACACACGAAGCAGATGCCAATGTGGCCAGCAGACAGTTTATTTTCTTTCAAATGATTTAAAAGTACAAAAATATACTCTCATCAAGAGGACTAATTATTCAAACACTGTGAGACAACGAGAGAAGGAAAAGATTAATAAAGGGAGCTGAAGCATGTGCGTGGATTATCAATTAACGTAATCACTATTTTTATCTTGTTCTCCAGGAAAAATATTTAAAGGTCTTTAAAATAAGAACTTGAGAAGCAAAATTGCATAACACAATAAACTAGCATAAGATGCTAAGATAATCATTGTCTGATAATCGAGAATGTAATCGTTATGTTTATTTTACTTACCCAGTGGCAGGCCAAGGAAACTTTTTCTGCATTTCCTTTGCTGATTTTAGAGAAAAATCAGCGGAAGTTTGTGTAAGGGGTTTAATTTTGGTAATGTGCGTTGAAATGAAGAGAGCTAGACATTTACCGGTAGATGAAAACATAATTAATATGCCAAAATATTTTATAAACACTGAACCTCGGGAGGTAAAATGAATGCTATTTAATATATAATCTCTAAAAATGTCTAAATATCTTGTGCAATAGTTAAGTTTAGAATTTTTTAAATCAAGTGTATCAACTGCACTATTGCACTTTTAAACACACACACAGTCTCCGACTAAGGTCCCACTGAACCCAGACTGTCCCGGGTCCCCGTCCATGGCCTCTATTTGGCCCTATCTGGACAATCAGTATTTCGTGGTGCTGTACCGCTTTTAAATTGCTTTTCGGATTTGAAAACGAGCCACTGAACCAAAGCCCATAGAAAGTGGAATATTTCACAAAAACCCACAAAAGTATTTTCTTTGGCTCTCCTGGCCTATGAACGCCAACTTTAACAAGGTTAATGATAAAGACATCTGTAACAATAACTGGAAGTAATATTCATACATCATAAAATATGTTTCCCTTTCATGTGTGTTTTTGTGTAGGTTTGGAACGTGCAACTATTTCATAATTAATGAATCAAAACATGCCACGGTGGGTCACCGGGGGCAGGCGGAGTTATCCGTCAGACGGGTGTTTGCACAACTGTCCCGCCCCTTCACGAGCCACACAGCCAGTGCTAATGCGTTGCTAGGTGCTCACAGGGTTTGAAAAGGGAGGAGACAGATATGCCCGGGAAAGTCTTTACATTTCAGGGCCTCTGAGCAAGGACTGAGCAAAGGGGCTGGTCAAATCCTGGATTTCAGACCTGGTCAGGAATTAAGAGGGCATAGTAATGCAAAACACTGATGAAATGCTATGCAAGAAGGATAAAATGGCTATGTTAGAAGTCCAATTTCATAAGGCAAAGATGTAGACAAAAACATGCATCGAATGATCAAACTAGATGTACATAATCAACAAAAAAAATTATTTTTTAAAGGCTGATGCCAGTACTGAGATTACATTGTTGCTGGTATCCAATATAGTAGCTGATATGTACATTACCAAATGCAAATGTTGCCTAAATGAAACGAGCACCTATTTCACATAATATTTTCTCAAAGTACACCAAATTTAGTATAAGTTGATGCAAACGGCTGATGATCATCATTTCAAAATGACCAAATATTGACCCGCCTGGCCAATATACCGGTCTATCACTGCTTCGTAAGTCATAAAATGTGAGCACATTCCTCAAAAAACTGAATATTCTAAAATATCGCACATCAATAGAAAGCACTGAAATCGCCTGTCGGGTCATTAGGTGAGAGCCACCCTGGCCCGATTTAACTTCTCATGATCTCGTCACCTGTGTCGACACTCCTGGGAGCGTTGGAGTCCAACGCGTTGGCCAGGAGAAAAGCCGTGATGGAGATGAACGAGTGAGGAAAAGAGGAGGAGTGTATTGAGACATGAGAGGAGGGTTAATGAGCCTCATCGGGGGCTGATGTATGGGCCTGCGTGAGGGCGCAGTTTGGCAGAGCGCCGCCGCTGTAAGCCCTATTAAGAGCAGACAGTGGAGAACCGGAGGTGAGGGAAAGACTGGCCAGGGGGCGGCTAACACTGCCACACGTGTAGCCCGCTAGGGCTAGAAGAATTGAGCAGGCATGTGGAAGTTTGTGAAGACAATGCTACTTTTAGGGTGCTGGCAATCAATGTTAACGGTTACATCATTACGTTACTCCTGCAGAAAGCTTACAGCATTTTACACATCACATGCTTGGTCATTTATTATATTTTTGGCTAATGTGTGCTTTCAGCAACCAACAAGAGTGCAGCAAGCTTAGCTCTGATTAGAATTCTTTCCCTGAATTTTTCCATTAAAGTTAGCGGATTGTCTAGTATGGATATAAAATTAAAATTGAGAGATGGTTTAGCGTAATTATTGTTATAGTGAGCTAATTAAATAAATATATGAACTCTGTCAGAGTAAGGCACAGGACTATTTTCTTGAATTTAGCATCAATGACCAATTTTACATTCAAAAATCTCTCCCAAATCATGCAGCCCTATTTTCTAGACTTATACAATCAAGTATTTTATGGAAAATAATATATGATATAACTTTTTCTTACTCCCAGAGAAGTGGTTCTACATATGCTTGGCTTGTGGTTGTTTTTCTGAAAGGTATTTTATGCAGTTTATAAGCTTTTATTCATCATAGTTTGCATGCAATGAAATTTATGCAATGTATGCATAAAGGGCATGAATGAAATTAATAGAGAAGCAACATTACTTATACTGCGTACAATTAAGTAACACATATCTTTACTCATAACTCCCAAATAGTAATATGGTTACATTAAAGGCTGGACTACACTACACAACCTAAAAATCTGAACACTGGATTTCCTTCACTTGCCAACTTTGTAAACGATTACAGAAAAACTGAGCATAATACAGTAAACAACTGAGGTTCACACACTACTTTCACATCACCCAGAACACAACCAATGCAGAAACATGCGCCTCGTTGCTAGGAGATGCATGAGAAATTAAAGCAATATGTGTTCTCAATTCAGCTCAAAATACCAAGCATGTTTAACATCCTCCAACTGGATGGAATCATAGTTTGAAACTTAAAAAAACCAAAACATTTTAGCTGTGAATTTCTATGAAATCTGTCAACTACGACAGCCTAAAATCTGCAGACTGGCTTTGACTTTAGTCATCTAGCAAAAATCAGGGCAAAATTTGGTAAAAATCAAAAGAGTCCTTAAGAGTCCTAAGTGTTATCCCAACATTGCTGCAAAGAGATCTGAATGTTTAATCAAAGTGATTTATACAACATACTGCTGTACAAGCACTAAATATAAAAGTTACTTTAAAATGTTTTATGCAACTAATTCCTGAAAAAAACTGAACAGGTGCAAAACAGACACACACAAAGACGACGCTCCTTGGTGTGACAAAAGGACCATCACTTCCTTTTTTATGACTGTGTACTTAGCAGAAATCCTCAAAAAACAGAGCTATAAAGATAACAGATATAGCACTCCATACAGGGAAAGTATCCGTATCTGTCTCCACACCAGCCTTGACCCGAAAACATGAGGAAAGTCGAGAAGATGAGAGACAGAGGCGATTGAACGGGCGAGAAAGGAGCGCATTATCATGTGTTATCGTTGCAGATTATCATCAAGTGTTATTGTGTGCTTATGGTCAGCCTCCTCCGCCTGTCTTGATAAACAACAGCTACATTAATGAGAGCAGAACAAATGGCAGCGGCGGACCATCACAGTCAGACAATGACAGGAGAGTCTGGACTGTGCTGACGGCACTGACGATGACTCAGAGAGGATGTGTTTCAACAAATGCTGGGCCGCACATTTACGCCTGGAGTGGCACATGGAGATCAAACGGCTGAACTCAAACCCTTCAAGCAAATCCGCTCTCCACATCACCCTGGATGACACAGCCTCATCTCTGCAACATATACTCATCCAGATCCTCCAATTTAGTGGGACAAGGGGAATGTTAACTAGTAAGTTCTGAACCCCATAGCTAAGGCAAAAACGGAAATCAGGAGCATCCAAGGCCAAGGCTAACAAGCTCCAATCAAAAAAGAAAGAGAGAGTGTGAAGTAAAGGGGGATCTGGAGTTGGGGATTGACCGCCTTCTGCTAAAGCAATCAAGACTTTGCTCAATAAATCTGCATAACGAAATAACGCCATTAGCCTTTCCCCTAAATGTGACACTGCTACAGTATTTTGAGAGAAAACAATGACTCCTTTAGCAGGAAACGGTGCTCTTTTTATCACGGGGACGTATTAAAAGGTCCTCATAATTTTTGAGGAGGAGGAGGCGCTGATTTACTCCTCATTTTTAAGAAAATCCCCCTCAAAAAAAAACTTTGGGCCACTTTTCATCAGTCTACCTGAATACAAACTAAAGATGAGCTGTAACATCCATCAAATACCTGAAAGACACTCAAGATACTCTTTGTTCGTGGAACTTGGGAGCCACAAAGTTATCCAAAGGTAAACTAGATATCCAAAAGCAATACTTTTGGATGAACAGAAATTCTGATGACAAAATCTACATGGATTCCTGCTTTTTTCTCTACATCTGATCATGGACCAACACTTCTGTGCAATTATTTGAGTTTTATCTATCATTCTTTTGTAGTAGCAACTTTTTCAGATAAACCTGACCCTGAATGACAAAGCAAACTGTGGTTGGCCGCTTTACTCATCAGTCAAACAATCTCTACCTAGATGGGTCTTGGACAAAACTGCAAAAGCATAACACCATCGACCTTAGTCCCTCTTCCAGTCTCTGAATGCAAACTCGTGTGTTGTAAATTCAAATCTTCTGTGTCTGGAATGGATGTATTCTTGAGTCTAGGTAACAATAATATAATAAGATAACCTTGTTTGAAATGGGTTTGGCTAAGAGAACATTTTGGTTTCGTCTGTACTAGGTGCTTATACTATATTGACTGGGTTAAATAGAATTACATTACTAAAAAGAGACTAAAATACAATTTTCATTGACTAAAACTAGACTAAAATGTCATCAGTTTTCGTCAACTAAAACTAGACGAAAATAGTCATGGTTAATTCTGACTAAAATAAGACTAAAATGCTCAGACTTTTAGTTGACAAACTTGACTAGACTAAAAAAAAAAAAAAAGAGTATGAACGTGACTAAAACTAATAAAAACTAAAATGACAGCTTCACACAAAGACTAGACTAAAACTAAAATTAGCTTTGAAATTTGCTTTATCTTTGTTAGACTAAACCCTACACCATTCTCTTTGCTCTCTTCTTATCCTTCCCTCGGCTCTCCCATCTTCTTAGGAGACACACAAACATATCTCTAAAAATGGTTTCTTTGGATCGTGTTCAGCTCATGACGAGCTCTTTCCCCACTTCCTCCTCGTTAGAGCAGGAAGCCTCTGCGGCTTTATAAGAGCCACTTAAACTGGGATCTCTCTCGCCCCTTCTCTGTTTGTCTTTCCCGTGCTTATCCTCTTACTGTACTTACAGCATCTTAGCAGCTTGACGTACCATTTTATCTTCCATTTGTCCCTCATTTTCACCCCCAATTTCTGAACTGAACACTCCCAACATGACTAGCCCCAGTGCTGTTATGCAAACTACCCGAGCCAATCAGAATGGAGGGGGCGTGGCCATTTATAAAAAGCAACTGCACAGCGACCGCGTCTGATTGGAACTGCCCTCTGCCTCATCTGCGGCCGGATCTGTGCACCCCATCAGTCAAGTGTAATTGAGTTTCAGAGGGGAACGCGGACACACGAGTTGCACCCCTGCCCGCAACTTTGAACGCGGCTGAAGGACTTCAGCGGAGTGGGGCACATATTACGAAGTATGTGGTCAAGTCAGGGACGCAATCACGATCGAAACCCAGATTGAAATAACTTTAGTGTTAACACCCACCACAAGTTGATGAAAGCCCCAGTTTTGATTTTTGCGCTGCTTAGATATTTTTCGTTTTTGTTTTTTTCCCTCCAATGACTCAGCCCAAACTGCCGCAGGGGCTTCAGGATGCATGGGGATAAATTACAACCACATTCCTCCACAGGCTCCGAGCGGCGCAAACTTTCCTAGCAGCTCCTAACGATCATGGCTAGACTGTTGTGAATCCTCATTTGCTAATGAACAGGAGACCGAGCTATGTGAAATGTCACTGCTGTAGGAGACGAAAAACAGCAACGTCAATGATCCAATCGGTTTTCTATGGCAACGGAACTTAATGGAACGGGCCTCACCCTAAACAAACGGTTAATGGTTAGCATGGAAGCACTTGCCTTTAAAAGAGCCCAACAGGCTATTAAATATTTGTGGAAAAAAACCCGCTTTCATAAAGCCCTTCTCAATCCTTAACGCCTTTTATTAATCTGATAGGCCCTGAATGAGCTGTAAGACTCGTAATATGGCTGCCTACTGGCTTAGACTGCGAGCAAAAAGAGGAAGAAGTCGGATACATCACGGTATCTTTTTTCCAAGCCAAAGTTCAATCTGAAACAGATGCACGACTGCGAATGGTGTGGGTTTTGTCGCATGTGAACACGCAAATAAAGCCATCAGAAAGGCAACGCCACAGACTGACAGCTCCACTCTTGGCAGGATGATTCATCAGCTGGCCGATAGAGTGACAAACCTCAGAAATATTTCGTGTTTAGACTGAAGCCCCGTTTTTCATTACTTTCAAAGGATGGAAGAACAAATAAACACATATAAATACATAAATGAAAAAAAGAACATATCTACGATTGAAATGTTCGCTTCTATGGCACGTCAGCTGGTGTAGTTTATGCTGTTGCGGCTCGGTCGGTGTAACCCAATCTCGGGAACGCAAAAACCCGATTCGTCAGGGCGCGAAAATCACAATAAACCTGCTGAAGTATTTCATTGTTTGCCTTGGCGGCTTCCAGCTGAGAAGGCTCAATCGTGCTTATGGTTTCATCATTTGGGGGTATTTATTTCATATATTATTCTTCCTCTTGCCCCGAGGCGAATGTGTTGCGAGACGAACCCTTGTTCCAGCTCTGGATTCTGAGGTGCTTTCATACATATTCACTGCGTGGTAAAATGAAGGAGAAGCGAGCCCTGGAACAGACATGCGCGGGGCACAGAGGGCTCATCTCGAATCGCTTTGAAGACGGGACCGCACTTTCCCTTTCTCTGGATGTGTAGGGGTCGGCTGAGAAGTTTTGTTGGTTTAGCCGGTCAGCACCCCTCCGGATTAGCACTCGTTGAAACGATGTATTACAAAAACAGCGTTTGAGAGTGAGATTTTGAAAAACTCCGAACAAAAGGAACCAAAGCAACAGGACGTGCTCGAGACTTCAGTTCAGATTAGAGTCTAAAAAGATGATTTTACATTTTTTGGTGAAAATCACTAATGCTTAACCCGCAGTCATGATGTTGTTGGGTTTTACTACGAGCTTGCTAAGGCATTCAGAGTGGTTTTTATTCTCTATGATGTTCTTGTTTCTAGACGTGACCTTCAAATGTAAGTCCAAGTCATTTTTTTTAGCACTTTATTGTCCTCCAGGTAAAAATTATAAAGGCGCATAGTTTGAGATTTTACCCATGTCTGTGTAGGACGAGCTATAAATCAAAGATTAATACTAGGTTAGATGTTTGTTTAAATCTGTAATCTTAAGTATGAACAATACTACTATTGATGCTTGCCTTAGCAATCAGTGCATCAAAAATCAATAAGAAGTCAGTCTATGACGCCTCTGTGTCTCACCTCCTGTCTCTGTGATGTGTTTGTTTTAAGGAGTGTTCATTCAGACAACCGCAGTTCAGACGTCTCTACTATGTTAAACTGTCTGCAGCCACACACCTTTGTTACTTACAGATGACTACTGCTATTACTGACACACACCGTTACTTGAACAATGAAGTGAGTAAATGAACAAGAGGCAGAGAGAGACAGAGACGCTCGTAATGTAAAGGCCCACTTACAGCAGACATATGCGCCGGCTCCATGTGTTTTCATTAATCGTGGCTGTGCGGGTTGTGGGCTTGTTCCACTATGTTTACCCCCATTTCCTGCCCGTTTAAATTACACTGCACTTACGCAGCCCTGGATTCATGGGCCTGTCAGCCTGCAGCCCACCCCACCGGGCACAGACACACTGCAGTCGCCAACACGGCACATCAGGGGGCTGATCCGGGACCAGCTTCTGTTGCTTTTAACCAACAGTCCTTCCTGAAGAGCCCACTGGTGGCGGTCCATCAGAGGAGGTACAGGAGGCGGAGCCTCAGCAAATATCTATTAAAATTTATGTAAAAGCTAAAATACTAAAAATCATAAGGGATGCACTGATATTAAAATTGTGTTTTTTTTCAATAAATGGCCTATATTACATTTCTATTAAAATGCACTTGTATTATGTATTGCATATCACTTTTACTGCTTTTGAGGTGGGATATGGTTAAGGTTAAAGATAGTCTGGTTGTTTGGTTAGGGTTAAGGGTGGGTTAAAGTGTAGGGGTAGGGTCAAGAGTGTAATTACAGATGTAATTACAGGAAGTTTTTTTTTTTTCTTTTTTAAATGTAAGTACAATGTAAAAACATATGTACACAATAAGTGCATTGTATTAAATGATTAATTTAAATTTAAGTACATAGTAGTTAAAGACACTTAATATAAAGTGGGTCCAAAATCTTAATAAATAAATGACAAAATAATCAATGTGAATTTAGGCATCACAACATTATAATGTATAGTATGAAAAAGTAATATTCATTTTGAGATTGGCTAAAGATTACATCTGACAGTTATAAAATTATAGTGCTATATAGAGTACAAGTAAGTATACTGAAAAAATACTGACAAAGTCTAAATTATGAAAATAAAAATTTAAATTATTTCATAATTTAGACTTTGTCAGTATTTTGGCTAAGTCTGATCATCTTTCTTCACCTGTTGCATTTGAAAGTATTACCAAAAGCTAATTGTCTTGAAAGGTTTCTTCTGATACAGAAGAAAGCTAATTTAATTTCTTCTCCTTTTTGCCTTTTTTGGTCACATTTGGAAGCATAACCATTTGCATATCCATCTGACTGGCCAGTGTACTAATCGGCCTGTTTTGGCATTCCAACAGTGACTAAAAATCTCCTTGGCTCAAGAACACGAAAGAAAAACAAAACTTATATATTTTTTTCAAGACATAAATCTGAGCACAAAAGATGCATAAAAAAAGACAAAAGATAACATGCATTTGCATTAAACCCTAATCTTAATGCTCACTTATACTTGTACTCTATATAGCGCTATAATTTTATAACTGTCAGATGTAATCTTTAGCAAATCTCAAAATTAATATTACTTTTTCATACTATACATTATAATGTTGTGATGCCTAAATTCACATTGATTATTTGTCATTTATTTATTAACGTTTTGGACCCACTTTATATTAAGTGTCTTTAACTACTATGTACTTACATTTAAATTAATCATGTAATACAATGCACTTAAATCTAATAAAAAAAGAATGACAGGGTCATTTAAAATATGCTACAATGAAGGAGCAGAAGTTGGAATATTAACCATAGTCTAAAAAGACGAGACGATTATCAAAACCTACTACAATCTAGTACTGGTTTGATTCAAATATCAGCCTCCCTGGAAAACTCCCTCATGGACCCACACTGGAACCCACACAGAGATTTGATGCCAGCTCTGACAGGTGTGAGCCTGAGAATCATCACAAAATCTGCATGAATCCTTACTGAAATCCTGATCTATTAGAAAGGGAACATCTGAAAACAGATGGCTAAAATAAACATCTATCGGAGTGCCAATCGGAAAAGAAACAGAGAGAAGAAGCGAGCGAAAGACGGATGAAGGTGTGCTGAGAACTAGAGCGGGAAAAGGGAAGGAAAAAGAATGGAGGACTCAAGGCCTAACATATTATTTCTGTTCCAGCCCTGAGGTCATTAATAATCAATCTTCTCTAGTTCATGTTTTATTCAGAGTGACCCGTAAAATGCAAGACTCTCCCCTATTTATACAGCTGGCTTTGTGCTGCCAGATCACAGCCAGATGACTTTGGCCAAGGGCAGTCGAGCACTTCGCTTCTCTCCTCCAAGATTGTAAACTTTACATACTGATCTTAGATCAGCAGTCTCTAAAGTAAACAGCAGACTCGAACGTTATGAGAGAGGAGGTGAAACTGGCTACAGAACATAACTGACAGTAACTTTCATCAAACAATGACTGCTCATCATAGACACAGCTGCAGTGCAGGAGAGGGGCGTCTCACAGCTGCGGACAATGTCACAGATGATTGCATCCTCTCAAGGAATTATTCATAACGAGGTATTGAAAGCAACAAAAAAGTATCGTGGTATTACCACCATTGGGTTTAGCTACATTTATGTTATGCATACATAATACATACATATATAAACAAATGTACGTGCATGTGTGTGGGTGTGCATGGCTAAACATGTAAAAATTATATTAAAAAAGTACCATGTTACTTAATGGCATGGTAACAAAATATAATAAGCAAATTAGGTAATTGCATAATAAAGAATGCAAGGTAAATTAAAAGGTATTTAAAAATATTGAATATATATATTATATATTAAAAAATAATAGTAATATTGTTTTATTAAATATTATTTTTATTAAGTACCTGTACCACCACAGTGCTCTTTTGTAACGGTGTATTTATTACACACAACCTAATAACCCTAAAGCTAAATTGTAAAGGCCTTATTAGATGTATAATGCATAATAATTTTGTTTTTGTTCCTGAAAACGCCAATTCTTCATCTAAATAGGGTGCGTTTTTGGTGAGTCTATTGTCTTTGTTGGCTCTGTGGGTTGTATGACTGAGTGGTTCTTTCAGCGCCGGCTTAATCACCTTCCTGCATTCCAGCCGTTTAAACAGAGATGCAGTAACATCCTGTGAACAGCTCAAACCAAATAAAACAACATTATGCCATAAACAGAGAAAAAGAACAAGCAAGGAGGACGAGTAATAAAAGAAGCATTGACCACAACAGAGGACGAGCTGTCAATGAGGCCTAATAGGCTGGTCTGGCAGAGTTGGAGTACTATATGAGTATGAGCTCACAAGTGTGTGTTTTTGTGTGCATTATGATCATCTTGTGTGTTTGCATTGTCTACGTCCTGATTAGTCTATACTGGTGATGCATTGCGGGCTTATGTATAACTTGGTTGTGCAATCTTTGATTTTCCTGTCTGAGTAACTCCTCCAGTCTCCATTAAGAGCAAAGGGACACGAGCTTTAGAAAAAAGCCAAAAAAGTGCTGGGAAACAAACAAGATACTTCGAAGAATGTTCCAACTGTTTTCTCAATGAAAGTCAATGGGGTCCAAAACTACTCAAGACCCAATTGACTTTCATTGTATTGCACGGCTGAAAAAAAGAGGGCATACTTCAAAATAGCTTCTTTTGTGTTCCACAGAAGAAAGTTATAAAGGTTTGGAAACAACACGAGGGTGAGTAAATGATGACAGAAATGTCGTTTTCGGGTGAGCTATCCCTTTAAGAGAAGAGAAACTAAAAGGAAACACTGTCTTTATATGTTATAAACTGCAAGAGAGAGACAAAGGAAATCAGGGTAAAAAAAACAAGTCCTACATTACCCAGCTCAGTGCCAGCTTGGAGTGCCAGGCCAGTAAAAAAGAAGCCCATAAAAACTGTTAATTAAAAGATCAATGTTTAGCTTCAAAGAAAGGGCAAGGGCTCAAACAGTGTGCGGCCCCTCTCGTAAATACTAAAGCACATTCTTAATGCAAGAGGCTTGTCATTAGTAGAGGACTGGGCATAGCGGACACCTACCTCAATCCTCTATGGGCTCGATGGTGACTGTGCCACAAAAGGCTATTCAATTATGTACTAATAACTCCGTTTATAAGAATGAAGATTAGTAAAGAGCCCCCTCCCAAATCGAGACTACGGAGAGACATACGTGCCATCAAAAGACACCACAAGTAAATTCATGTGGACGTTACTAACAATAATGGACTGAACAGAACACGCTAAATAAGCCAATAATGAGCCCAGACTTTTCTCGTCAATTTGAGCCTGTCATGGCCAAACGGGCCCGTTCTGGCATCTTCCATGCTGAAGGGATCTAAATGGGCGAACTGCAGCGCGGAGAGAACGCTAATGTAATGTGCTACACTCCCAACGCAAAGAAAAGAAGAGAGGTCAAAGAAGACATCAATCAAATGGGCTTGTGAACGCCGGCAACTTGTCCAATCCACCATCTGCAAGTGATTCCACCATCAGAGAAAGACCAAAAGTGTCTTCAAGCGGATTGTGTCTTACATGCAGGACATGTAACTGAAGAATGAGCAGGATCCCGTACATGTGGATACCATATGGATGCGAAATGCTAAATATCTCAGAGCTATTGGATTTGGAGAGGAAAAATCCTGATATATGTGTAACTGTTTGAGAGGTAAAGCCTAACCGGTGAAACTTGAAATATTCATTCTCTCTGCCTTAATGTGTCTGACACGAAATTGGCATGTTGGCCAAGCCGAAACAACTCTGCCAAATGTTGCAACCCTGCACAAACCTGCATGCTCTTGAACAATCCCACATAATTCATTTGGTCCGTGCTCACCAATTTATCTGAGGACCCAAACGAGTCAAAAAACCTGGCGTGAAGGTCCAGGAGTTCTTATCCACTCCCCCCCATCCCCCCACCCCCCCAAGACAGCAGTGCTTTCTAAACACTGTCAATGATAGTTTGGACAAAATAAACACAGAATCGTTGACCTTAGAGAAGGTCCGTGAGGAATAACAGTTTGGAGAGACCGAGCAAAAACAGCATTTTTAAAGATAGCCACTAGTTAAGGGCTTGAGACTGCGATTGAAGACCATTATTCTTGAAATTCTAGTCCCTTTTAAGCACATCATGGGCAAGAATTCAATTCAAAAACCAAAAGGTCAGACCTCATGTTTACATAGAGCAGTAACCTCAACTGACCAGTGGCAACACTCAGCTTGAAAAGGCCAGGCAACTTTTCAGTCCGTCCTTACAGTCTGATGAAAGCTGTCTCTCTCAAAGGAAAATAAATGTACAGACGTCTCTCTACTTCATATTAAACAAGTACTGGAGGGGGGGAGAAAGTCCCTTGGAAAGTGCCAATTTTTGGAACAAAGTTTACTTGCAGCAAACTAAAAATCTTAAACATTATTTGTTCGCTGGCCAAAGGTTTGTCATCAGGCAGCCCACATAAAAAATGCATTTCAATAATGTCAGAGCAAGCCAAAAACCTGCCAAGCAGATAGTTCCCCGTGCAGTGAAACACATGAGCATTGTATGAGCCTTGGCACCATCACAGCAGATCAATCTCCTCTCCTCTCCTCTTGAGGAATGGGGCCGATTTAAAGCGAGTATAATGTATATGTAGACTTCCAGACAATTTATTTTTCTGATGTTACAAAAAGCATCGGGGATGGATGCAGAACTGGGACGCACCGACGCAGGGACTAAACCCAGTGTCCGTTTGTAGACAATTTACTGTTACGGTAGGTATGGCAATGGGTTCAAAGCGAAGTGCAGAAAACGGATCCACGCATGCATTTATTACAGAGAGGGGATCGTTCATCATGGAGAGACTAAATCCAGCCACTACCTCCTCAAATGCTTCTCTCTTTCGCCGTCCAAATGCTGACACTCCTTTTCTTTATCGTGCCATTCCAGTTGCTCTTCTTTTCTTTTTTTTTTTTTTAAGTCTTTCTCACCCCCCACCCCCCCCACCCCCTCTGCTCTTGGCTCTCCCCCGTCTTTTAAGTGAGCCTTGGGTAGCTTTTTGGTTTTCTTTTGTTAAAGTAACAGTAAATGAAGCTAATAAAATACAATATATTGGACTATTTATTTTCTGTAGGAACACAATCCACTCTATAAAGAGGACTAATGGCATTTACACAGCACAGGACTGATTCTTAAAGCCAATAGGAGATTTATAGACAGCGAACGTAAGCGTCAGCTAAGGGCCGTGAGGGCCAGGCCAGATGGCTCCAATAATCAATGGGTGACAAATCCAAGTACCCGAGAAACCTTACGGTACCTTGAGTGCACATATACGTATAAATACAGAAACTTTATGTACTAAGTTGAGTCGTGAAGAAAAGGCAAGACGTATAAAAAGTTACATTGATTTGAGGACCAAACTATTCTCGACAAAGTCTTTATGATAACAGTTTACAATAGGGTTCAGTTTAGTACCATTAGTAAACGCAACAGGTATTATGAACTAAGAATGAACAATACTTTTACAACTTTTACATCTGTTTACATGAAACATTTTTTTAATTGATCTTGGTTTATCTTAATCTTTACATCTTGAAATTAATACATGCTTATATTGTTATAATAATTATATAACATATTACATCTGTATTGTTTTATATAGTAATAATAATAATATAAAAGAACTAAATATATACAAATATTGTTTTTACTTTAAATATATTATACATATTACAAATTAAATGAGTTAAACTAATATGAAGAAATTAAAAATGAAAACCTTTATAAAAAAAAAAATGAACCTAGATTAATGAATGCTGTTCATACAAGCTAATGCATTAATTCATGTTGATGCATTGAACCTTATTGTCAAGTGTTAACCTTTTCATAATGGGGATCCACTGAAAAACTCAACTATGAAGTGTTTTTTACGGTAACAGTTTACAATAAGGTTCAAATTGGTGCCATGAGTTAATGCACAGATATTATGAACTAATAATGAATAATATTTGATTACTTTTACATTTGTTTATGTGTATTATTTTTTTAATAGATTTAAATGATTTTGATCTTGGTTTAAGTTCATTTTCACATTCAATTTTCAGTTTTTTGTTTACACCTACAAACAATTTTTTTTTAAATATTGTTTTGCATAATAATAATAATAATAATATAAAATAGAACAAAATACATATACATTATATATACACATTATATATATATATATATATATATATATATATATATATATATACACACACACACACACACACACACATATACATATATATACACACACACACACACACATACATATACATATATATATATAAGCTTTTTTAATTAAGCTGTTTATGCAAGTTAATGCATTAATTCATGTTAATGCACTAAACCTTATTTAAAGTGTTTGTTCACCTTTTCATAACTGCGAATGGAGCAACACTATATAGGTCACCATAATCAATGGACACATACAATAAAACGTGATACATTTCAGTGAAAAGAGTATCACCCTTTCTTACCTGCTCGGGGCTCATCTTCTGAAGCTGCTCCTCCCAGGTGTCCTGTTGGCTGCGGTGGTATGCGGAGGGTGGGGCCAGGTCCTGCAGGATGTGGGGGTCTCTCTCATGGCACAGGGCCGTAAGGTGGCCGATGTACAGTTTCAGCTTACTGCGGTTTTGATTGAGGTCTATGAGTGGGGGGATAATCTGTCCAAAAACAGGAATGAGGAAATGGGTTAGAGATAAAGAGTCATTTTAATCTCAGTTTTCCTCTACCGTTCAAGAATGAGATATCTGGACACGAGCCAGGGAGATAAAACGGCGGGTATGCAGACGCATGCTAAAATGACACGCAAACAACACTTTTAGCAAGCCAGAACACAAGAGTTCAAATTCAGCTTTGTCACATATGAATGTATTCAAAAAGAAGAAGGGAAAAAAAGAACAATATTCAGTGAAAGGTTGCGGATGATTATGGATGATAGACCACAGCTGAAACACATCACTGAATCACAGTGAGAACAGTGGTATAATAAAAATGTGTCAGGAGAAATATTCCCATTCCAGGAACCCAGACAAACAATCTCAGTTACCTGGACCGCTGCCGACAGATGCCCGGTCTTTACAAAACATCTCTACACACACAGCAGACACTCACACGGCTTTTCCATATCCATCAAAATAATACATACACTTGTGTGGGAGAAAATCCAGAAACCATACGTCTTTGTGCCATGTGTGTATCCTACTGGCTTCAACAAAGAATTCTGGTACAATGCATGATTGAGCCATCACATTTGTTTTCACATCAATCTAAAAATGAGATAAATAGCAACATGCGGTTTGTGTCGAAGTGAATGAGAGTTTGTTGTATGCTTTATTTTGCATGTCGTTGCCTAGCACTTAAAGGCCTGAACTGCAACGAAAAGCTGTAGGTTCATACGTATAATAAAATATAATAATGAAATTCGGTACACATTTCACGTTAAGAATTATGGAGTACTAAATTCACTGATATATACATTTTTAGAACATGCATTTTAATATACTATATATAAATGGTGGTGGTGTGGTGCGATTTGTGGGGTAAAAACATCCCGTGATCTCGCTCCGAGCTTCCGATCTAACTCAAATGATTCGTGATACGCGATCTGATTGGAGCATTTCGAAACAGTGAATCATTTTGCGACTCAATATAGGTTTAACTGATTCGGAGTTTCAAAAAGCTCTGTTGATACGGTGTTCTTTGCTCGCTCTCTCTCTCTCTATATATATATATATATATATATATATATATATATATATATATATATATATATATATATATATATATATATATATATATATATATATATATATATATACATATATATATTCATAAATATGTAATATTGAGCCCCATATTTTATTTAATAAATAATAAAATAAAAAAGATATGATTTAATGACAAAATAAAAACGCTAATACAATCTTGTATATTATATTGTTAGCAAATATTTTCTGCTACAAGTGTCATCTACACAAAATGATAAAACTTCTTCACAATAATGCAAAGCTGAGTAAAAGAATAGGTTTCAAACCAAGGCTGGCCTTGTCCTTTCACATTCTCTTATACAAATCAAGATGTTAAATAAGATGGATTTGGGCTGCAATGACGGATCCATAAATTCTGGGATGGGAGAGGTGAGCAATGCTTTTGAAATACTACAGTACAACAGAAGACAGCAGAAGATCTATTGAAATGTTCCCTTATAAATACCTTCTCAAAAAGGGCTGAGAACATAGTAGGGCTTAGGGAGCTCTGCGAATGCTCCTCATCGCTCAATAGCAGAAAGCAAACACAGTTACCTGATTGTCGAGAAGCGGGGAGAGGAAACAGAGGCTAAAAAGAAAGAGTGAGTGATGAGAGATGTAAGAAAAGACAGGGACAGAGTCTGTTTTGGTCTGAAGCGACCCGAGCTCGCAGGAACATTTGTGTCCCCACACTTTATTAATTCTTATTAACCCCATCTGTATCTTTCCAGGGCAGAATGTTATTCTGTTTTCGTTGGCTTGCCGGGGGCCATGAAGGCTCTCTAGGGTGGACCCTGGCCGCAGAGTATGATCAAACAAAACTGTGAAAGAGCGAGATGGAAGAAGGTGGAGGAAGACCAAGGTTGAAGAGCTTACGAGAGAGAAAGAAAGGCTAAACCGGGCCGCTGGTTCTCTGGAACCAATTAGACGACGCAAACTGGGTCTGTGCATAGAACCGGAGCAGCAGACCTACATCATGCTCTTGTTAGTCTACGGTCTAGCACGGCCTGACCTGCAAGACTGAGTAAAGCACATTTGGGTGCCAAAACTCAAACTCCTGCCTCATGGTGAATGAATAATAAGGCAGGAATTCATCTGTTGAATCAGCTGTGACAAAAAAGTCTACATTTATCTACATGACACA
Source organism: Barbus barbus (assembly GCF_936440315.1). NCBI lineage: Eukaryota > Metazoa > Chordata > Actinopteri > Cypriniformes > Cyprinidae > Barbus > Barbus barbus. Next base: position 21,707,702 of record NC_136717.1, read on the forward strand.
CGGCAGACCAATGGCAGAGCCTTTCGTATCAAAGCCGGATCGGAAACAGCTGTATACGTCCTTCCGTATCTCCGTCAGGTCTTGTATATCAGCCAAGCAGCGGATATACGGAGCCTCTAGATTGACTGGCAACCACAGAAAGAGGGACGAGTCCTTAAAAAGGCGGTCTGATAGAAGCCCTCCAAACCACTGTGACAGAACGGCCGGGTGGATATGCTCAGAAAAACAGCTGAGTTAAAATAAAAAGATGGTGCCACATAAACGTGTGCATGCACACACCATTACACAGAGACTAGCTACATACATGCTTGACTGAAAGCATGCTGTGTGCTAATAAGCTTTAAAAAGGCCCAACAAGTGATGGGATTTGACGTTAATTCCCTTCTCTTCCTACCCATCTGCTCTTAGAAAGGATGAATGGACTACAGTTCTCATCTGTAGACAAATGCCCAAACATGGTGTTATCCGTCACCCTCTGGTTTTAACTACTAAGTCAACACCTCTTTGGTGACAGAATGCTGATAAACAGTCCTCTCGCTTCATTACAAGTCAAGAAATGTGTATGATAGGGTCGTGGCCAGGCTTTGAGGATGGTCACAGTTAGCCCAGCGCTAGTTAGCATAGCGCTACCATCGGACTTATCGTAGCTGGTGATGTTTTCTGTCAACTGGGTGCTGTCATAACTGTTTGGCTTGTGCCCGTGTTGCTGTTTCGTTTTTTTTTTTTTTTAAATCCTGTGGTAGACTGAGATCATAAATAATGCAACAACAACAGAAACAAATACCATGCCCAGGTGACAGATTTACAACAGGGGAATTTTCCACTCAAAGCGCCATTTGTCTCGTCTTGCTTTGGACACACACGATGGATGGAAGTGGGTCCCTGTTTACCCATCATGCCTCGCATGACGTCTTGGAAAAATTATCTATTCGATCCAAGATGTCTCCAAGAGAAGGTCTGCCAATTAATTTTTAAATCAAATTAATTACATGATACGTCATTTAATTAATGAAATGGATTTTAAATCACATATTAATATTAGCTGGAAAATTAACGTACAGGTAATTTAAAATTACCAATCAATCAATTAATGTTCTTATATTGGGCTTTAGATGTCAACATAGGCTTATTGTTTGTTTTATTTGCATTTTATTGAACAGAAGCACATTCTGCAATCCACTCTCTGTTTTTTGTCACAGACATGAAACTGGATATTTTGGCTATTTATCAACTGCTTTAAATGTGGTAAATAAAATCAAATGTTATAATAAGTAGTATTTCCAAACCTGTTTGTAAAACTTGCATGTTACAACTTGGTTTCTGAAGTTATTTTGTAATGATAGTAGACTATTTGCTTCCATTAAATAAAAAAAGTTAATAAAAACATTTTGATATGAAATATTAAAATTAAAATATTAAAATGCTGATAAAAATATATATAAAAAAAAAAAAAACTAATTCCAAAACAATTTGTAGTTCAATTTCATTTATAAAATATTAAAATGCACTGTAATTTTTTCTTAGTGTTTTTAATGGTTACATTTCCATAAATTGTGTGTGATATGCTGTGTACCGTAAATGGTTGTTAATTAAAAACAACTGTACAACTGCAAAAACAACTGTATTGCCGTATATTCTGTTGCAATTTAAAATATCTAATGTCATAAGAAATTGTGGTCAAGACTTTATTTTAAGGTCCAATTCTCGCCATTAACAAACCATTAACTACGACTTTTGCCTTAAAAAACTCCTCATTTGCTGCTTATTAATAGTTAGTAAAGTAGTTGTTAAGTTTAAGTAATGGTCAGGATTAGGGATGTAGAATATGGTCATGCATAATATGTGCTTTATATATACTAATAAACAGGCAATATGTTATTAATAAGCATGCTAATACGCAATTAGTTAATAGTAAGAATTGGTCCAAAAGTTAAGGAAATTGTTCATTTCACCCACCCCCAGGTTCTCACAATGTCACTGAAAATACACCCACTAAGAACACTGTTAAGTGCGTCCTCTCACAAAAGAAGCTCAATCACTCAATGTACTGAATGACCGCTGATGTGACAGTGACAGAGAAAAGTCAGTCAGAACTCCTAGGACGCTCTACTGACCCTCTAAGGACAAAAATATCAATAGACTGTGGGAATTGACCACAAAGACCCTTGCCTTTTCTCTTGCTCTTTGCAACATTGATCACCTTCTTGAACCTCACACTCCGGCTCCCGCCTAAAGACCAGCGTTCGCAAAAGGTTCACTGAGGCATCTGTCTGTCTGCTCTCTTTCATTATGTCCCCTTTAAAAGAAGCTGTCTTCACCAGATGCTGCGGTGTGTTGCATACCTACTCCTACCTGGCACTGTCATAACTCGAGAACCCCTCCTCAAAAAGAGCAGGGGGAAAGAGAAGTCAGACCCCTCTACAATGACCGGTCTCCTTCACATTCTCCCTCTCTCATTTATCACCTATCAGCTCATCGGGCGCCATTCGATACCCACACTGAGAGGCAGGAGCCTGGATCAA